>NC_142012.1:103240478-103552948 GCF_049901735.1 Notechis scutatus
TAGGCTTCCATTGCTCCCGAGATGGAACTACAGTGTAGCAGATCCTGCCTTAGCAATCCGCTACTAAACTAGGTATCACAGCTCCTTCTGCTCCAGGCCTGGTTTTATTTATTTATCAATCAAATGTATATGATTAATGCAGAAGTTTTAGAATGATTAATGTCGGAGTTATAGGGGTAATAGGAGAATTAATAATAGAGGAGAGCCAGTTTGGTCTGGTGGTTAAGGCATGAACCTAGAAATTTGGAGATTGTGAGTTCTAGCCCTACCTTAGGCCTGAATGCCAGCTGAGTGACTTAGGTAAGGTGACCAATCGTCCTCCTTTAGGGAGGACAGTCCTCCTTTTGTAAGTTCTGTCCTCTCTCGAAAAGTGTCCTCCTACATGTCCTCCTTTTTGATATTTGAAGACTAATCTGTAAATCTCCGTATCTGATCAATACTTTGTTGATATTCTTTCATATATCCTTTTGTATATCCCTTACTATGCATAATGGAACTTTATATGTGACAAAAATGGAAAGTGAAATAGGGACATCCTGTGTAATGGATGCAGTAATGGATACACAGAGAAAGTCCTCATAGGTATATTTAAATATTTATATATTTAAATCATCAGCACTGCAGAGCACGTAAAGTGTATGGATATTAAAATCAATTATCTCTCAGTCACTCTTTAATTCTCATGCATTTTTAAATGAAATGCATGTTATCCAGATTCTTAATAAAAATATAAATTGGTTCCGTATTCTGTTCAAGGACGTTAACAGATTCTGAGAATGACCCATAGTCATTCAATTAGTGTCATGGATAAAGAGAAACCCCCTGCTGATTATTGCATTCACTGATTAAGAGAAATTACCATGCTGATTATTACATTTATAGCCTAAAAATTTGGGCTAGACTTCTATAACTTGAAGTCACCTAAATGTTCAGAACTACATTTCTCATCATTTTCAATCAGCAAGGTGTAAGATAGCTTCTATTTTCTCAGCTATCTCTTATAAACATTTTATTATTCTGAGTAGCCTTAATGAGGACTTTCTAGAACTAAAGTTATCGATTTATATACATAAATACATAGGCATGTTATGTATAAAACAGCTATGCACAAAAAATGCTTTTGTTGCAAAAAAGGGAGCCTTCATGTTTGTTAAAAACTGCCCTTCCCAAATTTCTTCATACATGTTTATAGTGAAAATTGAAAATAGAAAGAAATTATTAGACTAAATGGATTGTGTTATAAAAAATATAATGAAGTATGTGAATTATTTTGCTATGAATTGTTTTGCTACTTCAAAAGAACGGGACAAAGAATGACAGCATCGTAAAGGTGAACCTGAGGTCGCTTAAAGTAGACAGAAAATGTCAAGACATATCCATAGAAAAAATGCTCAAAGCGATTGATGTACACATGGAGATCTGAAAACAGAATAAGCAATGTTCTGTGTTGCCGTGACATAAACACTTTCTCTGTCTACTGGAAGATGCTAAGTATTTTTGAACTGTAAAAATGTGGCAGTTGCACTAGTGACAATATATGTCACATTCTGAGGGACTAATAGTTCAGGAGGTCTATTGTTTTTACTTACTTTTGTTTATTTTTATCTCACCTTTATTATTTTTATAAATCACCCAAGGTGGCAAACCTACCGAATGCTCCTTCTTCCTTCTAAAAGTCACCCAGTCATGTCTAAGGCAGGACTGTTCTGACCCAGGCTTCATCAGACTTAATAAAACACAAACTGAATTTAAAAATAAAACCATTTTAAATGTGATGCTGGGAATTACCTGCATTCCCAGCCAAAAGTCATTAGACACAGTTCCTCCAGATAAGTGCATGCTTTTCAGTGCTGTTGAATGCTGCCAAGAAACAGAAGTCCAATTGAGGCTAACCTAAACCAACCCAAAAACCTAAGAAAAAAAAACAACCAGAGTACAAAGCTTCACAAAGGCATTGGAGATTACTGAACTACTTTGCTTCCTGCACAACTCTTTGTCATTAAGGACTGACTTTTATCCCCGATGGGAGGGGCAATCACCTCCCAGCCTCACTCCCGAGTCGCCCCTTCTGCTTCAGCTGCTCTCGCCCTCTAGCAGCTCTGCGCACACGTGTACTGGGAACAGGCTCTCCATGGTCCTCTGCTTCGCTACTTCCAGACTCCGAAAGCAGCACCCCACTCCCAGATGGTCCTGGTCTCATCTCTGCATTGGATGCAGGACCCTCGTCCAAGTCCTCGCCAGATTCCCGGACTGGTTCCCTTTTGTCCGATACCTCTGCCGTGTGCACCGGCTGCCGGCGAACTACAACAAGGACTAAAACTCATGGTCTCCCGATTTTTAATCTGGTACCTTAACCACTAGAGCAAACTGGTTTACAGGGAGTCCTCAACTTACTCATTTAGTGACCATTCAAAGTTACAACGGCACTGAAAAAAGTGACATGACCATTTTTCACACACTTAAAACCATGGCAGCATTCCCATGGCTACATAATCTAAACTCTGATGCTTGGCAACTGATTCATATTAATGACGGTTTCAGTGATCATGTAATCAGCATTTGTGACCTTCTGACAAGCAAAGTCAGTGGGGGGGAGCCAGATTCACTTAACAACCATGTTACTAATTTAACAACTGCAGTGATTCATTTAACAACTTGGGTGAGAAAGGTAGTAAAAATGGGGCAAAACTCTCTTAGCAGATGTCTCACTTAGCAACAGAAATTTTGGGCTCAATTGTGGTCATAAGTCAAAGACCACCTGTGTTTTTATTTTATGATTATTTTATCTTTAGTTTGATTGGTTGCAGATGTTTAAAAAGAATTTGTCATTTAACCCACCTATCAAAGAACTTCCTGAAGAACTCAGATAGGGAGATGTTGATTGATGGTGGTATTATTGCAGGATATAAGCTGTTCAAAGTAAAGCTGCCTTTTGCAATTGACAGAGAGATTTTGTCAATGTCGGTAGTATTCAAGTGGTCTTTGTTTTCAGTAAATTGGGAACAAATTATCCTTGAGAAGGTTTAACTTCATAGTCCTTAAGAGAGCACATAACCAGTCATTCAATCCATCCAGATGCAGCATCAATTATATGACACTGTTGTGATAAAAAGAAGTACATTCAACAAGCTCAAAATAGAAGAGGAAAAAAAATGTAATGTCTGATCTTGGGGCTAGTTTCATTGATCAGGATGTGCTAGTGCCCCAAATCAAAACATTATTTCCATTTTATCTATTATTAATCATTAGCGAGATGAGGGATATCCGGTCTTTAACCAAATAGGAAATACTGCAATTGGAAACCAGGAAGCAACCTACTTCAGATCAAATGAAAAACCGATGTGGTTTTCAAAAATATGCTGATAGAAGCCAATCACAAACCATCCCATTACTTAAGCCAAGCTTCCCAATGCACATAGGATCACAAAAGATTTAATTAACCACAATGGAACCCACGTTGTAAGGAATAGCAAATTATGTCTAACCAGGTTGCCTAACAAGCATATGCCATCGCTATCTCTATATAATAGCTGTCTTACTTTCATTATGAATGACAAAATAATGAATGCCATAACATGCTAACATTTTCTTCAGAAGAGCATTTAAGAATTCTTTATCATTATCTTGTTTAGAAGATATTCTGGAAGGCAATAGCTACTTCACACCTTGACTAATCTGATAAAGGCATGTCAACAACTGTAAAGATGAACTTTTTCTGTGATCACTGTATCACTGGGATAGGCAGCATAGCAATTAAAATAAATAAATAAGAAGTAAATCCCACTGAATTCAATGAGTCTTCCTTCCAGTTTATTGGAACTAGGAGTGGAATTGTATTTTCACATGCAGTTTTAATCAATGCCTTGCCATCAAGGCATGAGCAATGGAGGATAACTAACTAATTAAGAGTTGTTAACCTAATCCTACGTAGCTTTTTCTCTGGTAATATCACACTACTAACTAGAGCATACAAAAATTTTTCTAGACCAATACTCGAATACAGCTCATCAGTCTGGAACCCACATTACGTTTCTGATATTAGCACAATTGAGAAAGTCCAGAAATATTTTACAAGAAGAGTTCTCCACTCCTCTACTCGTTGGAGAATACCTTATGCCACCAGACTTGAAATTCTAGACCTAGAAAACCTTGAATTATGCTGTCTTCGGTCTGATCTAAGTATGGTATATAAAGTCATACATTGCAATGACTTACCTGTCAATGAATACTTCAGCTTCAACGATAACAACACAAGAGCACACAATAGATACAAACTCAAGGTTAACCGCACCAAACTTGATTGCAGGAAAAACGACTTCAGCAACAGAGTGGTCAATGTCTGGAATACTCTACCTGACTCTGTGGTTTCTTCCCCAAACCCCAAAAACTTTAACCTTAGACTGTCTACTATTGACCTCACCCCTTTCCTAAGAGGTCTGTAGGGGGCGTGCATAAGTGCACCAACGTGCCTACCATCCCTGTCCTATTGTTTCTTTTATTTTTCTTATATGTACCCATTTCATGTATTCATAACTATGTACATACTTATACCTATTATCTTGTAAGCGATTGACAAATCAAAATAAATCAAAATAAAATAACTTCTCAGTTAGCTGTATGGGCCTGATTTTAATATGGATTCTTTTAAAAGCCTGAGAACATTTTAAGTTAAAGTAAGTGGAAAATTGATTCAAGCCATGTTAGAGAATTTAAACTATAGATGCAGAACATAAATACTTTTCATCTATTAATATAATAATTTCCAAGAAATATTTAATTTTTTTCCACCTTTTAATTATTTATCGCTCCAGCAATAATTTTCTACACAAGAATTGGAGAGATTAGGTAAAGGTTGTGGTGGAGTCTTTATTCACTCCTAGCAGTGGTGTGCTTTCTTCTCAAGAGTCCCCTTGTGTGGAAGGTTGTTTGAGAAGGTAGATGGATAGCAGTTGTAGAAGCACTTGGAGGAAATTGGTGATCAGGACCTGTTTCAGCCAAATTTAAGGTCAAGATATAGTATAGAGATAATATTGGTAGTGCTTGTGGGTAATCTGTGGTGGGCCTGGGATGGGGACATTCATCCTTGTGCTTCTTGATCTCTTAGCAGCTTTCTATACCATTGATCATTGAGGAATGGAGTGGCTTCAAGGGCTTGGGAATAGGGGAATATTGTGCTGCAGTGGCTCACCTTCTTCCTCAGTTCACCTTCTTCCTTGATTCCAGTGGATGATTCCCCAGAAGGTAAGAGATTACATCCACACTTGTGGAGTACTTCAATGTTCAATGTTGTTATTCCTTCTTTTTAATATCTACAGTATATGAAACTACTGGGTGAGGTCATCATTCAGTTTGGGATTTGGTACAGTACATTGATGATACCTAATTGTACATCTCAACCAGGATTGGGCAGGTAAAGCTATCAGTTTACTAAACTGACCCGCCTCTGGAGGCTAGTTGGGTCTAGATGGGGAAGAACAGATTGGCTCATTCTTGACAAGGCTAGCTATGGCTCTTTGAGCATGTTAACCTTTGGTCTTAAATGGGGCTGCATTTCCCCAGTTAAGGTTAGTGTATAGCTTGGGGATCCTTGTGGACTCATAGTTAATGTTCGAAGGATGGGAGGCCTTTTCTCATTCATGAGGCCCTGTAATTGGTTACAAATTCAGGGGTGTCAAACTGGCATCCCGCAGGCCAGATGCATCATGTGCAGGCCACACCCACCTCAGCTCCAAAAGGGAAAAAATGTTTCCAAACGTCACATGATAGCAACGTGATGCCATAAGTTAAACATCTGTGGTTACAGTGGTCTATAATCCCACAGTTGGATTGCTGCAACTGCTTACATGTGGTTGCCTTTGAAGATGATTTGGAAGCTATAACAAGTCCAAAAGGCAACAGTGCAAGCAGTAGTTTGCATTCCTTACTATGTCCATGTGGTATTGTTGCTATGTGAGCTACACTGGTAGCCATTCAGCTTCTGGGTGCTGGCCATCACCTGCAAAGTCTTCAGAGCATGAAGTTTGGCCATCTCAGGAAATGCCTATCTCCAGTTGTTCCTGCCCATCAGGCAGAGTGGGTCCATTGAGATACCATTCTTTATCACAGCCCCTGCCCTCTATAACAGCATCCCATGGTACATATATATGACTTCCATTCTGGAAATGTTCTGGAAATCCCTGAAAACCTGGTGCTGTTCCAAAACTCTGGGTTAGCGTATTTGTAGGTCAAAATAATTCCTGAAAGTTATTGATATTGTTTTGTTTAGACAGCCCTGTTTTTTCAACTATATATTTGAAATATTGTAAGCTGCCCAGAGCCTTTGGGGGGGGGAGGGTAGGGGTTTGAATGGCCTCAAAAAATCAACAGAACAATACAATAAAATAATAAACTATTTCATTCTCCAGCAAGAAAACGCATTAGACTCAGAGACGGTAATTGGTCCCAAATCATCCAGTGAACTTCTATGGCTGAAGGCAGATTCGAACTAAAGTCTCCTCCACCATTGTCCAACACTTAACACCATGCTAACTGGGATGCATGAGTGAATGAAAATGGAAGAGAAATGAAGAAGTTTTGAGTATCAGTATGAGGTGAGCATTTGATTCATTTTTCTCTTGGACAATAGATCTTCTCAAAGTTGGTTTATCAGCTACATTCCCCAAAGGTGAATCAGTTTTCTTTTTTTCTTTTTAAAGAAAAAAGCACATTACTCATACCTGAACTAAATGAAGCCAGTTTTAGAAAGGCTGGCAAACAAGTTGACAATACAACTGTGGAAAGGGTATAAATCTCTCCCCTCCCCTTTGAGGGCATTCATAATTTCTCTCCTTCAAGAGGAGATTTTTAAAAAATGCACAAATTTATATAGCAATGATTAATTCTGCAAAATCAATTAATGTTTATTTTTGAGATTATAGGCTTTTGCCCCATTTTCCAAGACTTTTGAAAGCAGATTAATAGAGCATATTTTACCATTTCTCCTAATTACATCTGCCCTTCCCTGCTAAGCAGATTTATCTGTTCATAGGCATCTCAGCTACTTTGTACACACAAATCATTTTGGACAGTAAATGTACCAAGTGTACATTCCTGGACTCTGGGTCTACTCAAATATAAGCTCTACTGCACTTGGGTGGAACTTATTCTTCCAAGCATGCATTCTACGAACCGGCAGGTTCACTGTGAGATGAGAAGAGCATCCGATGGGCATTAAATATGGCTGAACTCCTTTGCACAGTGGAGTCTGCATCCAAATATATGTGCAAGCATCTTAGGCTTAAAATGTGCAGGGACATCCTTTGCTTTCCCCCCATGGAGATAGGGGTGGGTGGGGTTAGACTTAGAAAGCAGCATTTCTTAAAGATTGTACCAAAAACAAAAAACAAAAAACCAGCATGCATTGCAATTTCTATAAAGCACTAATAGAAAGGAGAGAGCCGGCTGAATTAATATTTAAAGCAGGGATTGCAATTTTAAAGCCTGCACAACTCTATGAACACAACAACCATCACAATACATTCAGAAGATGCTGTCCTCACCTCACAGTAACCATTTCCTGGCTTTCTAAAATGCAGCTCAGAAGCGTCTATGACTCAGCAAAGAGATCTGATTTTATTTTTCAGATGGAACTTACCAACACGATAAGACATTAAGGGGAGGTTTGGCTGTCACCATCCAGAGCTGAACGATATCTCTGAAGCAATGCTGCATGCTTCTCCCCCATCTCTTCCTATGCTATGAAAACAGGGAATGTTGGTTTTCATCCAGCAACGAGCAGGGAAAAACAATTCACACAGAATGTCATTTAGAAATTACCATTTTTTTTTCACACAACATGCTCTGGATCTGGAAAAGGAAAGAAACAAAGAAGAAATTGGATGGGCAGGGAAATGTGAGGCTCAAAAAACTGGAGGTGGGGTGTTTGTAAACTAGCTTGAAAGTAGCCATCTACTCCCCTTTGAGGGTATTCCAAACATAGAATACTGGTTCAAACATGGTATCAATCCTAGAAGGGTCCCAAAGGTGCTTTTTCAGGTGTCAGCTGGACAGGAGGCAGCTAAAAAGGCACCTTTGGGACAACCATGGCCTGGATGACTGAGAATCTCTACAGACTTAAACTTAGGAGGGGTTTTTAATTTTTACTGAACTTTTGTTTTATTATATAAACATGACAAACTGACCTGATTCATCATTGGCTAAGGTCACGCAGCCAGCTTTGTGTCTAAAGGAGAACTCGTCTCCTGGTTTCTAGCCTGATACCTTAACTCCAGAGGTGGTATTCAGCAGGTTCTGACCAATTCTGGAGAACCGATAGCAGAAATTTTGAGTAGTTCGGAATATCACCTCCGACTGGTCCCACCCCCATCTATTCTCTGCCTCCTGAGTCCTAGCTGATCAGCTGGGTCTTCTTTGGTTGCCCTGCACAGGAGAACGGAGCTGGAAAACAGGTTAGTGGGGTGGGGAGGGAATGGGATTTTGCAGTAACCTTCCCCCAGGAGTGAGGAGGGAATGGAGATTTTGCAGTATCCTTCCTCTGCCACACCCACCAAGCCTCACCCACAGAACCGGGAGTAAAAAATCTTGAATCCCACCACTGCTTAACTCAGAGGTCTCCAAACTTGGCAAGTTTAAGACTTGTGGACTTCAGCATAGCTGACTGGAGAATTCTGGGAGTTGAAGTCCACAAGTCTTAAACTTGCCAAGTTTGGGGACCCCTGCCTTAACTGCTACACCAAACTAGGTCTCTAAATTAGACTTAATATAGAGAAAATAACAATTTAAAACATCCCAAAGGACAACATCTTGACTCTTTCCACATAAACATCATGGGCATCCTTACTGTGGCCCTCACGTCTCAAAAAGCTTTTGGGTGAATTTAGCAAACACTTTTATTCTAAACCACAGCTAATTAAAAGGAGCCAATTCAACTCTAGTTTAAAGGCTGCTTTGTTTCAACAAACTCTAGCAGGGTTGAGGATCATACTAAATTGTGATTAAAGGAGAAGTTGAAATTGTGGAGGCTGATGATCTTTTCATGGCTATGATTGAGGTCATTAAACTAAGGGATGTTTGAGAGTCAAAGGCTCTTAGTTTGATATTATGAGTCAAACCTGATCCAGATTTTTGATCTTGAGATGAGCAATGGAGTTATATAAGTCCCAGAATTTGCCCACCCAATATGACATGTGTTGAAAATTATGGAAGTCTAGATATTTGGAGGAGTCAGTGATTGGAAAAGCTTAGATGACATGGCTGTGTTTGCACATGACATTCAGTCAAAGGGTGGCTTATTTTGATTTTGTATCAATGTGTTATTTGAACATATCATTCTCACATAATCTGGTGAGAAAATCACTAAAAAGAAGTATGACCACTTATATTTATTTTGGTAGATATCCGGTAATAATAATAATAAGAAAAACTGAAAAGGGTTTAATAATTATTAAATTTGTTTTTCAACTATTATAATGGCACTTTAACTGGAATGCTGTTAAACTTCCCTGAATCTTCTAATCTTCCCATTCTCTTTTTAAATACAATATATTTGAGCCAACTGTCTAATACAGGGGTCCCCAACCACCGGTCCGCGGACGCACCGTCCGTGGAACAAGTCCTACCGGGCCGCTGGTTTGCTGGGCGCCGCCATCTTGTTTTGATGAAAAAGTGCTTCGGTGAGCTTTTCCGGGTAGAAAGCCATTTCTACCCGGAAAAGCTCACGGCATGGCGCCGCCATCTTGTTTTGATGAAAAAGTGCTTCCGGTGAGCTCACCGGAAGCACTTTTTCATCAAAACAAGATGGCGGCGCCCAGCTGATGCCGGTACCGGGCCGCGCCATAAAAAAGGTTGGGGATACCGGGCCGCGGCATAAAAAAGGTTGGGGATCACTGGTCTAATATACACATTTTATATTCTATAGAAGTGATCATGGAAACGGTATGGATTCATGTATATGAGTTGGGGAAATGGTTGCCTGAGGATAATGTGAATTGTTACTCAAGAAAATTGAAAGGAACCAGGTTGGGATATTCTAGTACAATCAGTCTGAGATACTGATGGGACATTTCGCAAAGGCAAGCAGTGGAACAGTATTTTCTGATTGCCAGACAAGGTTCAAACCTTTTGATAAAGGCTTTGTCACTCACACAATCCTTTCACCGTAAATGTTCAGAAATGAAAAGAGAAATGACAGAATAGTTCTCCCTGTGGGTTCATACAAACTTAGGTCTAATGTGTCCTTCAACACTTATCTGCTTTGAAATGATTACAGTTACTTTGCTGCATCCTGACAAGGGCAGAAAGAACATTTGTCTCAGATACAAAACCAACTTTTTGCTTTTTGCCCAGCCTCCATTATGTTCAAAATAAGTTTGGCACAAAGTATACATTTTTTGAACTCTGAGTGAAAAGCAATTTGCGACAAGCCAAAAATAGATCCATCTATTGTGTCGCTGGGTTGGAAGTGACATTTAGATTGCTGCTTATATAGGAATCCAAATTAAAATCACTTTTGTGTAATGGGCAGTCATATAAATTTGATAAATTTACTTATGTAATGTATATGACTTCCCATCTCACAAAAAGTAACTCTTGGCAGTGTACAACAATGAATTAAAGCAACAAATATATACAATGATCATTATTAAAAATATTAAATAGTCATTACTAAAACAAATAAAACCGCAGATGAGACTGAACATCATCCACAGTGATGGAGCCATCATAAAATTTCAACAGTTCCCACAGTATAAACTGTGCTGTCCAGACAGTTTATAGTTAGTTAGGAATTGGGAGCTGTCCCCTTAAGGGAATGCATCATGGTAAATGTAGTTAAGGTATCCTGGGAAATGTAGTCCATGTCAGGTGGTCACATCTGCAATCCTGATTGGTCACTGAATTGATCCTTGGTGGGTTGGGGGAGGTTTCTTCACTCTTGCCCGAACCCCAGTATTGTGCTGGTGCCTCACCCCCTTACTCCTTCATTATGGGGATAAAAAGAGCACTATCCTTTTACACCATAAAGTCAGTTATGCAGAGAATTGGACATTGAGATGAATCTTGATGTAACCGTGAGTTATATTTGAGGATGCCTGATGAACCAATAAAGAGACTTTGTATGGATGCCTTTGTGGAGTTTAATCAGCTAGTGGCTGTAAAGGCCAGAACAATGACAAAGCCAGATCTTGAAGGACTGAACATTGGCAGGGATAGAGCCAACTTATTTTTGGGATGCTGGGAGAAGGTTCCATAAAATGGGTGCCATGGAAAAGAAGGTCCACTTTTTAGGAGCCACCCAAGAGGAGCGGAGATCCCTAGTGGACAGGACCCAGATCCAGTGGTGGGATTCAACTTTTTTTACCACTGGTTCTGTGGGCATGGCTTAATGGGCGTGCTTTGCATGCACACACATGCAGTGGGTTTGATACTGACCTTCTCCTGCAATCTTGCACTCCCCCTGTGTCTTCAACAGCTGACACATGGCAATTTGCTGTGCCACACGAAGCAGCTGAGCTTCAAAACCAGGAAATAAAAGTCAGTATAGAGCCAGGGCGGGTGAGGGGGCCCAGCAGCTGATCGTTGGAGCAAACCAGTTCACTCACAGATGATCCTCGGAGCTACTGGTTTGGCCGAACCGGGCTAAACTGGTAGAATATCACCATTGCCCAGATCCACAGCATGTTTTCTCTACCAGACCTGACGGGATAGTCTGATGTAACTGAGGAGAGATGATCCCTCAGATAACTCAGTCACATTCTATGAAGGATTTTAAGGATTAAAACCAGCATCTTGAATTGGACCCAGAAGCAAATTGCAGTTCCCCCAATAGAGATGTAACACATTTCTAGCACATAATTGCACCAGCTGAAGCTTCCAGACATTCTTCAATAGCAGCCCCATGAAGAATGCCTTATAGTAGTCCAATCAGGAGAGAACTAGGGCATGAGAACTGTGAGCAGAACTCCTAGAAATGGGCGCAACTGTACACAATTGGTGTAAGCAAGGAAGGGTTCAAATAGTCAATACGATTTTGTGGCAGAGCAATGCAAACTCTGCCACTTTTGAATGTGTGTTGATGTTGAACACACATACAAAGAGGCAGGTCTTAGGTGGCGCTGTGCAAATAGTATCTTGCAACATCTGACAGCATCTGACAGCCCTTCTTTAGAGGATGGTATTATGTCTGGATAATTGACTACACTTCTGAATGCTGAACTGCTCTTATGGTTACGAAGTTTGGGTGAAAGATTGCAGGAGATGGGCACTGTAGTCCAGAACAATGAAATAGTATTCCAAGTAGTATTCCAACGTCAGATGTCAAATGTAGTTTGTAGTAAAATGGGGAATTCACCTTTTGGTAAGTCTTATCATTGTTTTTTATTATTATTAGTTTTTGTATTTTTAATATAATAATTCCATCTTCAGTTGAACATTGTGTGGTCTGGGTGGTAAGCCTTATCATTGTTCTTTCAAATACTTTAGATATGAGTCCTAAAAAAGCAAATGTTGTGGCCCGCCAGCGGCTAGCGGAGCTGGCAGCAGAGTCAGGCAGTGAGGAGTTGGGGAGGAACATGGGCCAGTCCTGGAGGCTGAGGAAGGCTCGGATGAGGGCTCTGCATCAGAGGCAGAGATGGGGCCAGGGCCATCTGACAGTTATCAGCTGCCTTTGGAGTCAGACAGCAGTGAGGTGGGAGAGCAGCTGGAGCTGGTACCCAGCCTGTGCATGCACAGAGCTGCCAAAAGAAAAGAACAATTACAAACTAAGGGTCGACGTGGGAGTAAAGCCACAGGTGGATGGTCAATGGCCCCTCCCATAGGGATTAAAAGAGGAGGAAAAGAGAAGGAGGCTTTTGCAGGAAACCATTCATTGCATTGAAGATCTGTCTGTGTATCTCAGAGACTGTGGGCCAAGTCCTTCCTTGTCAAAACTGCATTTGAAAGTATTTACTTGGCAGCTTGCCAAGCTAGATAAGGTCTGTGCTCCTAATTACACCCTTGAAAGACTGTTTGCCAGGCCTTTGCCTGAATGTGAATGCAAGAAATTCACCCTCATTTAATAAAAGGGTTTTGCCAGGACAAAGAGTCCGCTTAGTGCTTTTTGGGGAAGCCTAGGTCAGAACAGCAATTGCTTAAATTATTTAAGACTCCTTTGTTTTTTTTTACTATGCAAATAGTTCTCAACTGTTCATTTAGTGACTGTTCAAAGTTACAACAGCACTGAAAAAAGTTACTTATGACCATGTTTCACCCTTACCACTATTGCAGCAGCTCCATAATCATGTGATCAAAATTCAGATTCTTGACAACTGACTTATATCTATGATGGTTGCAGTGTCCTGGGGTCATGTGATCACCTTTTGCGATTTTCCGACTAGCAGGAGTCAATGGGAAAAAACCAGAAAGTTAGTCAGTGTTACTAACTTAACAACTGCAGTGATTCACTTAACAACAGTGGCAAAAAAGGTGGTAAAATGGGGGCAAAACAGCTGTCTCACTTAGCAACAGGACTCAATTGTGTTCATAAATCCAGGAGTGCCTGTAGCAGGCAAATGGACTTTTAGAAATCCTTGCCGTTTTCGGTTTAGTTTGTAACACAGCAGAAGCAGCGCCAAGAACATAAATTTCAAGCCTTTGTGAAGAAGAAAAAGAAGAAGAAAAAGATGAAGGAGAGAGAAGGAGGAGACAATCTGTGTCTCTTCTGCACATGAAAGAAAACATAGATGAAGTATTCACGCGTTGCTTCAAGTCCCTGCTTGTCTGGAGGCTACCTGTCTCTCTCCCTGCAAAGCATTAGCATTTTTCAAAGTCAGCCCTTCTTCTCGATGACCCATATCAGGATTGTGTGGCAGAGATGAGAATCTAGAACTGCAGGACTTTGGAAATAGGCCCAGGGCACTGAAAAAGTCCTTTGATGGTGTGTGTGTGTGTGTGTGTGTGTGTGTGTGACTGGGTAGGTGGATATTGAGTCACGTAGAGCAGGGGTCCCCAACCACCGGTCCGTGGACCGGTACTGGTCCGTGGAACAAGTCCTACCGGGCCGCTGGCTTGGCGCCGCCATCTTTTGAAAAGTGCGCCGCATGAGCTTTTTTGATCACCGAAGCCGTTTCATCAAAAAGATGCGGCGCCCGGTGAGCTTTTCTGGGAAAGCCATTTCTCAGAAAGCTCACCGAGCAAGCGCTTTTTTGATGAAAGTTTCAGCTCACCGAAGCACTTTTCAGCAAAAAAGAGCGGCGCCCAGCTAATGTCGGTACCAGGCCGCGCCATAAAAAAGGTTGGGGATACCGGGCCGCGGCGTAAAAAAGGTTGGGGATCACTGACGTAGAGATTGAGCAGCAATTATCCAGTAGCCTCTTTGAAAGATAGAAATCAGAAGCCCAGTCGTTGCATTGCGAATGGCACTGACTAAATTCATTCTTGTTCTTATTGTGGCTTGGTTTTTTTCCCCCCCTCCCTCCTTTGGTTGCATTGCTACAACTGCAAAACTACTTCTTCCAAAATTTCCTAGTGTGGGAAGCCACTCCCCCTTCCTAGAAGAATGAAATATTTTGAGGAATATTTTACAAAAGCGGGATAAAATATTTCCCCTAAAAGAGAAATATTTTTTTTAAGTGAGACAGAGCCCCAGATCTGTGCCCCCAGCAGATATTTTGTGCCCATTAAGAAAGACTGGGCCAGCCTATCTATAAAACAAAAGACCTTCAACTCCAGGGTGAGGGGATTAAGACATGACCCTTCAGGACCCAATAGGATTAACCCACTAAGACACAGAACTCACTACATTGCACAATCTCCTAAGGGCATTACATCACCCTCCAGAAACATCAACCAAACTTGGGAGCTCAGGTAACCTATAGAGACAGCTATGACCCCTACATAACCCCTACATGATGATTCAAGATGGTGCCAATGATGGCTGCCTCAGTGAAATGCTCTCTAATGGTTTATTTATTCTTTATTATTCTCTGCAATTCACTTAGAATTTCATACTCACGAGACCATCTGCTAAGAATTGGGCAATGTTTCCTTAAGGAGCAGCTTTCTGATTCCTCACCCTAGCTCCCTCATATTTGCAAATGCGGAGGAGATTCTAAATAATTCACCGGTGCTATGGATTACAACAAACAAAGGAAAGAAGAGGCAGCGTCGAAAAAGGAGACAAGATAAACAAGCGGGAATTTTAAATTAAAATAGACTAAGGAATAGTGGGGAAAAAAAACCTCTCCCTTCAATCTTTCTGATTAATTTACACTCACTTAATAACAAGATAGATGAAATACATCTTTTAAATAGATGCAATTCTGATTTCTACAATTCAGCAGTTCTCTGTTTTAGTGAAACCTGGCTTAATGCAGCAGTTCGTGTCATCAGCATATAAATCCCAGGATTTCAGATATTTAGATCAGACAGAATTGAAGAGATATCAGGTAAAACAAAGGGTGGAGGATTATGTTTATAACAAGATATAACTATAATTCTATTCTACATGGCCCCATGGGAGTCTGACAACAGACAATAGAATACGTGTTCCTGCACAGGAACAGGAAGTTCAAGTGCAAAGCCCAAGAGAGGGTACAAATACTTCTCTCTCTCAACTCCATGTGGTCAGCTGCACCAGAACCATGTGCTTGGTGGTTCTGTTCATCATTAAACCATCTTTCCAATCAGCCTCCATATTTCCAGTGTCTTTCTTCTGGCTTAGAACTGAACCAGATAGATATTTCTTCCAACAATTGGAACCAATGGATCCTCCAAATGCAGAAATGAACTGTGTCATTCTGTTGTGTTATTAATGTGAGCACTCCCTGGAAAATGTTCACGGCATCATTGGCCCATGAAGGAGTCTTACTGCTCATCCCTCATGCCTCCCCATACAAAAATATCACCTAGGGAATTTAAAAATGCACTTTGTCTGATGATGGGTGACTGCTTATTTACTTAAACTGTTTAAGTTAATGCCTTGCTGATGTATCTATATACAGGTAGTCCTCAACTTAAGACAACAATTGAGCCCCACATTTCTGTTGCTAAGTGAAAGATTTAAGTGAATTTTGGCCCATTTTACAAATTTTCTGGTCACAGTTGTTAAGTGAATCATTGCATTTCTTTAAGTTATTAACATGGTTGTTGTGAATCTGGATTCCTCATTGGCTTTGCTTATCAGAAGGTCAAAAGCTGATCACATGATCCCAGAACACTGCAACCGTCATAAATATGAACCATGAAAGTCAAGCCAGTAAGATCAGCTAAATGCTACATAATAAATGTAGTAGAAACTGGGAGAGTAATTAGAGGCTAGTGAAATACATAGAGATCAAAGCAGAAAGCTCTAACCTAAATCTAAATTCATTCATAACATTATGACTTCATGGATGAACAAGGTTAAAAGGTTAAAAGATAAGAGAATAAGCAAATGCATAAATAGGGAGACAGCCCAACAGTGACTAAGACTTTACAATAGAAAGAATAAGGAAGTACGACAGAGAATTAGGTTTGGATTATGTTAGAATCATACTGACTTGGAGAAAAAAAGAAGGAATAATCAACAGAAATGTTAGGAATAAATAATAGGAATCAATAAAAGCAAAACAAATTTCTAACCTCTATCATATCTCTTTAAATATTCTGTTCAGACAACTATCATAAAACAATCAGGCCACAGACAAGTTGAAATACTGTTTCAATATTGTTTCCCCAAAGCAAGAAAATTTATGACTATTCTCTTAAAATGCAATGCAATTTCTTTAGCTTATCTATGACAGCTTTGAAGTATAAAATGCATTTTTGAAATTGATATATGCCTCACTTTTGATTAAATATATTAATAGCATGTTTGATTATTCAACACACAGTGCTTTGGCAAGACCGTAGTGTAGGTTTAAATGTTTAAATGTCATAATCTAATAAATAAATGCAGGGCATGTTGATTTAAAATGGAATCCCAATTATTTCAGTGCTGGATAGCCTCAGCTAAGTGT
The DNA here is from genome assembly GCF_049901735.1 of Notechis scutatus. Lineage (NCBI taxonomy): Eukaryota > Metazoa > Chordata > Lepidosauria > Squamata > Elapidae > Notechis > Notechis scutatus. The sequence continues at coordinate 103,257,449 of NC_142012.1, forward strand.
TCATACAATTACAGCCTTAATTATTTTGAAAATTAATGCGTTTATTTAATGGTAGAACTTCTATTTCAAGTATATTTAGAGATGCAGTACTATAAATTTGTACTACTTTTTTTTAAAGTATAGGGTAATTCTCATGATATGCTTTGCAAGGGTTCTATAACACATTTAAAATATTTGAATGCTTATATTCTTATTTCTTAGACCAAAGAGCCTCGATATTTGAAAGAGTGCAATCAGTTTATTCCTATTTCCAATCTCCAAAAATAATATTCCATCTTTCCTTCTTTTTCCTTCTCTTCCCTTCCCTTCCCTCCCCTCCCCTCCCCTCCCCCTTCCTTTTTCTCTTTCCTAACCTTCCTTTTTAAAGAAAAAGAAAGAAACAGCACAGAAAATATAGAAATATCATTTTGTCAACACAGTGAGAGAGAAAAAAAATACTTTCCTGAATATTTAAAACCTCCTAAATCTGAATGGTTGCAGTTGCTAGGAAATATGGACCACATGTGTGGAAATATCCCCTTCTTGTACTGTATTGTGTTTTCCAATGAGAAGATCTTTGCACATTTTTGATGGAAGGACTGGGCTGTAGATCAACAATTTAGTACCACATACGATTAGCACATATGTCAGTTTAACACTGCACAGTGTGAAACTGGATAAAAGAGGAAGATTTCATTGGTAAAGCAGAGTGTATGGTGATTGTAGGCAGCTAACAATACAAAGAAATATAATACATGTAGTCCTTGACTTACAACCACAACTGAGCTCAAAATTTCTGTTGCTAAGTGACAGTTGTTAAGTGAATTTTGCCCCATTTTACGACCACTCTTGCCACAGTTATTAAATGAATCACTGCAGTTAAGTTAGTAACAGGATTGTTAAGTGAATCTGGCTTCCTATTGACTTTGATTCCCCTAGAAAAAAGGGAGGAAGTGAATTTAGGAGATAGGTAATTTCAACCATGTTTTCTGCCTCATTCCCTTCAGCCTAAATAACAGTGTGAAAGAAAGCAAAAAGCAAGTCACAGCCAGGAGGACCTGGCATTTGGGGGAAATTGTTAGGAGGTCCCTTAACTGTTTTCCCCCACCCGCTTCTGGCTTTCTATTAAACCTATTTTAGTAGAGGAATATGAGTCACAGATACCTCCTGTTGCCTGCAAACCAGACCCCGGTTTGGTGTTTTGTACACTGTGATATTTTTGTGCAGAATGTTTTGTTAATTAATAAATAGTAAATTAATACCAAGTGTTTTGTATTAATTTGTATCTGTTATGTAAAAGAAGGTAAAGATTTCTCTGTCGCTTGTGTCTGATTCTAGGGCATGGTGCAGAGGTGGTATTCAGCAGGTTCTGACCAGTTCTGGAGAACTGGTGGCAGAAATTTTGATAGTTCTGAGAACCGGCAAATACCAACTCTGACTGGAGATTTTACAGTATCCTTCCCTTGCCACGCCCACCAAGCCAGGCCCACAGAACCGGTAGTAAAAAAAAATTGAATTCCACCACTGGCATGGTGCTTATCTCTTTTTCTTGGCTGAGGGAGCCAGCATTGTCCGAGTGTGTGTGTGTGTGTGTGTGTGTGAGAGAGAGAGAGAGAGGGAGGAGGGAGGGAGGGAGGAGAGGGAGAGAGGGGGAGAGGGAGAGGAGGAGAGAGGGAGGGAGGTGTCTTTTGAATCTATCTATCTCATAGGGTAACTCTGGGTGGCTTACCATTTTATATAGATGATTGATAAATAGATAGATAGATAGATAGATAGATAGATAGATAGATAGATAGATAGATAGATAGATAGATAGATAGATAGATAGATGGATGGATGGATGGATGGATGGATGGATGGATGGATGGATGGATGGATGGATGGATGGACGGGTAGATGGATAGATGGATGGGTAGATAGATAAAGATAGAGATAGATGGATGGATGGATAGATAGAGATAGAAAGAGAGGGAGAGAGAGAGATGGATGGATGGATAGATAGAGATAGATAGATGGATGGATAGATAGATAGAGATAGATAGGGATAGAGATAGATAGAGCATGACAGATGATAGAGATGGGAATGGAGAGACAGTGATAATGATAGAGATAATAGAGATGGAGATAGATAGATAGATAATGACAGATGATAGAGATGGAGATGGAGAGAGATAGAGATATATAATGAAAGTTCAGAGGCAGCACTCCTTGGCTTTCTCAGGAAGAAGCCAAATCAGATAAGACAAATCCTTCTGTCAACTTCCTATAAACATTAGCCTATGCAAAAAACAGAATGTTTGCCTATCTGACCCTTTGCTTTGTTCTACCGTGATATTGCAAAACCCACCCAAAAAACTTCATTACAACCTGAGACTATAACACTGTAAGGAAGCGATGAATCCAAATGTATTCAGCAGATGTTAGCTCAATTCCCAGCAAAACAGAGATCTAAAATATCAGGCTCCAAAATTGAATGGATTCATAACTTTGCAGTTCCAGGCTTGGAACAGAACACTCTCATTCAACGCATCTCTCATCATAATGGCTATTTTTGTGAACCAAGTCTCAAGGAGAATTTGGCTTCAGAAATGTAGAATGGATTAAGACTGGAGTCGGAATACAACTCAGGAGGTCCTGACCAGGCTTGCAACTTTTAAGGAAAAGATCTAGGTCTACTGCAGGGCTGACACCCTCCTCCCCACCCCACACAAACTCAGATGAACCTGGAATTTGCTTAGGTCTATAAAATGGGTATAATGGAAAGAAATAGGTTAGAGAAATAATTATAAAGAAAGAAATAATGGACTGTATAATGGAAAGAAATGGGTTGCAGCTCAGTGCAACCAAGCAGGGTGGCTACTAGCAAAAAATATTCAGAAATTCTAGTGGTTATCCAGGTGTTTGCTGTATTGAAACAAGCCTGCTGCCTTGTGCTTCCCACAAGAGCACTCTGAATGACAGTACTTGTCTCATTTCTGAGAGTGGTTCACATATGCAAGCCCCAGGCACCAGAACAGGTCTCCTCAAATAGCCATTAGCTCTAATGACTAATGATGGAGGTGAAGGCAGCAGAGAGACATCTGAGAGGTTTGCCTTGAGGGCCAGAGAGCTTCACTTATGTTCCCAGTCTCAAATTCAATGAAATCACCATGGTGTGTGTGTGTGTGTGTGTGTGTGTGTGTGTACTTAACTCCTCTTTATTCCATTCTATAAATTGACTTGGCCTACGGCTGCTGTTCTTCCCTCAAGTTCAGTATACAAAGATGATTCCTCAACCGCTCCTCTCATTCTGTAGCTATAGAAAAGCATGGAAGCTGCACACACACACACAAAACATAAGATACTAAAACAAAACAAAAATAAAATAAAAACACAACAGGGCCAGTGGTGGAATTCAAACTATTTTACTACCGGTTCTGTGGACACGCGCTTCGCATGTGGACCATTCAACAAAGGGGAATTTTAAGCATGAAAACTTACCTTACCTTCAGCACTGGTGAGTAAAACAGCTGAGGTGCAGCAATCCGCTCTGCGCCTATCAGCTGAGCTACAAACAAAGGAAATATAGGACAGGAAAGGTGGGGCCGGGTGGGCGGGGCCAACTGCTGACAGCGCTACCAGATCACTAGAACCGGTGTACACCGGCAGCATACCACTTCTGAACAGGGCCCACTAGTAAATTATATCATGTTAAGCCAAGCCTCTGAACAGAACCATGTCTTAAGTAGATTCTGAGAGATACCCTTATAGATGTTTCCATATTTCTGTAGAAGATGCTGTTCCACAGGGCAGGGAATGCAACTCATTTTATCCACCTTGGAAGTATGGAAGGCTGACTCCTGATATATATCCATATCCATTTATGTGATCCACAGTTCCCCCCCAAACTTTGGAAGTTGGCAATTGGACAGATACATCTCATTTGCTTGGTCTTTCTGATATGATGTACTGTGTAGTTGTTGCAGTAATTTATTGCTAAATTTGCAAATTTGTAGAGTTTAGCATATAGAGATGTGCAGATCTCTATAGTCCTTTGTCTCCTTTTTTAGGTAATACATTGAGTTATCCTAGATATTCATAACTCTTTAATACACTGATTAAATTGAATTGTATTGATTTTAGGGCTTCTATTGATCATTCAATAGAAGGAGTTAGAAGTATCATCCTTGGAATATTTGAATAAAAATGTGAAAGCAGATAAAACTCTCAGAGTTCCTGGATATAGTTAGAATGCAAAGTTATGCAAAGATCATCTAGATTTATTGTATTGTATATAATATACTACATGAAATGCATGCTTGGTGCATTCTAACTACACCCATGTCTATTTCATTGCATACAGATCCTCAGAGATCTAAGCAGAAACCTGACATGGGGAGGACATTTGGAGGTAGTTGTGCCTATCATGGTTTCTCACTCAAGTAAATACAGTGAGGCTTCAGTACTCATCGTTAGTTGGTTCTGGGAGGCATGAAAAACAATGAATACCAAACAATTTTTTCCCATAAGGAATAATGTAGTGAGTCACAAGGAAGCAGACACCGACAAGTTCCAGCTTATGCATTCGGTACCAAACAAACAATGTATACCAGGGAAATTGTGTCAAAATAGGGTGAGTAATGAATTTGATGAGTTTCAAAGCAGTTGAGTACAAGGTACCACTGTACTGTTAAAAAATAGCTACTTAATTTATTTAAAACAAGTTTAACTCAAGGATCCAAGTGTTCTAACTAACTACTGTGTTTCCCTGAAAATAAGACCCGGTCTTAGACCTCCCTGGAAAAAAAAGCCTGAGTGCTTATTTTCAAGCCTGAAAACAAGACCCGGTCTTATTTTGGGGCTTGCAAATAAGCACTCGGGCTTTTGGGGGGGAGGTCTTTTTTTAAGGGGAGGCAGGCAATCCTGACATTTGGTGGGGCCACTGGCAAGCCAACAGAGGGTGGGACAGAGTGGGCAGTGCATTGGGATTGCCTCTGTCTCCACCTGGCTCTGCTGCGCACTTTTCACCCAGAGGGAGACAAAGCTTCGTCTGCTTGCAAAGGGGATGCTTTGAAACAGACCTAATACATATTAGGGGCTCATAGCATGCATAAACACACACACACACACACACACACACACACACACACACACACACACATTCCCTCTCTCCCCTCCCAAGAAATATGTTTAAACAACAGCAGAACAGATGCTTGTTTCACCTGCCCTTTAAACTGGTCTTATTCACTGATTAGTTTCTTCCTTGAAGGGATACCTAAAGAGGACTTTATGGTGGGTCATCCATAAAACTGGAATTATGCAGAAAATTCAACTTGCCACTATTGCAAATTCAATTTGGAAAGAAATTGATTTCTAAATTCTTAATGCAGCCATCTCACAGATTAAAGCTCATGTTCAAATGTAAATTTAACTGAAAGAAGATCAAGGGGAAAAAGTGTAACCAACTTGCTGTTGTCAACATTCAAAACACTTGAGGGCACTTATTTTTAGTTATTAAGTTTAGAAATGGCTTTTACTGTTACATATATCACATTAATATCCTAATTAAACAAACTGTTATAGGGATAAGAATGATGCTGCTTCTGGTAATCATAATGATACAAATGCTAAGGCATTTATAGTCTGTTTTTCAACCTGATGTGGTCCCAAATATTTAGGGCTCAAAAATCCTCTTGTTTTTGGACTCATGACCACAAAGGAATATTACAGAGTTTGGCTCTATCCATGAGAGATCTTGTATGGAACAGTCTTGTGCCTTAGCTCTGCTTCTAAGCTGCTGGAAGGATTTGGTTGCCTGAAGAGGAGCAAAGGAACGGATTCAACAGTACTATTCTTAGGTGCTTATTATGATACATTTCATAATTTGTTGTAGCCAAACATTTGAATTAGTACTAATACACATTGGCTAGTATGAAGGGTGGAAGATTAGCGAGGGCTACTGATATGGTCCACTTTTTCTTTCTGCGCATATAAAATAGATACCCTAACAAACTACCAAATTGTATGCAACTGAGCAACCTTTGCATTAAAAATTACCCATTTAGTTTGGGCTGCTGGTAATAATAATGTCAGAAACCAACCTATTATTTTCCTTGTATTACTACTATTAGCAACCCTGCTTGAGGGGCCATAATAAAAATGTTTAAGAACAACTTTTCTGGATGAAATCAAATATTCACTAGTTCAACATTTCTAATACTGCAGTGCCAATCACTTATCCCCAGAAAACCAACTAACAGAACAACTGTCAATCTGGATATTTATATAGTTTAACTTCCAAGAGACAATCTTTCATAAGATTACATATCAACTGTAACTGTATCAATTTAGCAAAGATACATATCAGAGCAAAAATACATATCAGAGAAAATCTACTATGTTTCAGCATTATACCAAAATTGTGAAATATAAGGCATTAATCAAGTATGTAAATGAGTATATAACAACAGCAACAACAACAACAACAAACCCAAACTGTTCAGCATCAGATTCCTAGGGAGTTATCTGTACCCAACTGGTCAAGAAATATGAATTTGCAGTTCCCAGTAATGGTCTACTTGAAAGAGATATCAATTTGCAATTGTTTTCAAAAGCTTAATCATCTCCAAGCTATTAGAATAATTAATAAAGAAAAAATTAAGATGGATTAATTTTTTTTCGGTTCAAAGCAATTGTGTGTGCTGGATTTGACAGTGGATTTTATTTTATAAACATTCACATGAAATCATCCAGCTTTCCATAGCTTAATTGGATTCAAATGAGGTAAAACAAATGTGCATATTTATCTTATTTCCTATTTTGAGCTTTTTACTTTTAAACCTATATACACACTAAGCAAATTGCTATGTAAGATATAGTCATTTGTGTGAACATTCTACAGATATAAATAGTAGGGCTGTCCACAGTCTGAAAATAAGTTGGAAGAAATATTTTGGACTTTATATATTACATATCTCAATATCTCTCTGCTCTTCATTGAAGCATTGATTTCATACAAGCTGTTTTAACTTTCAAGCTCCTTTGATAACGGAGAAGGCATACAGGCAAAGAAGATGTAGCTGTTTTCATGAAGAAAGTAGGAAAGTTGTGCCTTTAAAGCAGCCATGTCTGTCGTATTCACATAAAGTGTGCCTTTTAATATAATTAGTAAGATCTATGTTAGACATATTTATTGGAAACTTCTGGAATGGCTAGAAGATGAAAAACCAATAGGTAAGGAACTAGAATGGTTCAGAGTGGGTCACTCTCTACTAGATAGGGTTTGGTATCATTTTGCTCAGGCTCCTAAATCAGTTCTACTCATTCTTCTTGGAAGTCTCAAGTAGCAATAGCACTTAGACTTATATACCACTTCAAAGAGCTTTACAGCTCTCTCTAAGTGGTTTACAGAGACAGCATATTGTCCTCACTTTACCAACCTCGGAAGGATGGAAGGCTGAGTCAATCTTGACCCACTCAGAATCAAACTCCTGGAGTGAGCAGTGAGTTAGTCCGCAGTACTGCATTCTGACAACTGCGCCACCATGGTCAGTTGATCAATTGCCTGGGGAAATGTTTGACATAATGTTTGAATCTTCATAGACGGCTTCTTACCCTTTTATATGCACTTCATTGCAGCACCAAACTAAGGGGACGATGAAATACTATGAGTCATCTTTTAGATGTAACCAACAAGGAAGATAAGCAACAGTGTATTTTGGCTGTATTAAATATTTTTTTTATTTAATTATTACCTTAATGCAAAAGTGGGGTATTTAAAGCATTACCCACCACAGTTGGCAAATATATCAATAGCTATACTTCTATATGTAGATGACATATTAATTTTATCACCAACACTGACTTGGATAAGAAAAGCCATGGTGGGAGTATCTGTTTTCTGCAAGGATCATTTACAACAAATCAATTATGAGTTAACTAATATCATGCACTTTGGAAGGGTTAATAAAAAAATTGTTTTGGTGTCCTAATAGGAATCTAATCAGTTGTTTGTTATTTTTGTTTTAATTTGGGATCTGTGCTGCAACAACACAGGAAGTAAAATGCCTATATTATCCAAATTTCATTGGATGTTTTGAGAAGCTCAGAAGCAATTATTCACTACATTTTAACCCAATCCCACTGCATTTATACATAGCCCAATGTTGGCCATACAGGTCTCCACTAAATCCAGTTATCAATTACTTCAATGTTTTTCAACCTTAGCTGCTTTAAGATGTATGGACTTCAACTCCCAGAATTCCCCAGGGTGTCAACTCCCAGAATTCCTCAATTAGCATGTCCATAACGTAGTTCTACTTTTGGAAGCAGGTCTGCTGACTATTGAGACAAGGGCATGGGTAAACCATTTTCCAATACTGGGTAAAAATTAACCTTCAACCCAAAGTTTAACATTTTTTATCTTGCTAGTCAGACTTCAATCCACCTAGAAACATCAAATGGGAGACAAGAGTTCAGAAAATGGGCTTTGCACCAAAGGCACTGTTGCTACTGAGACACAACCAGATAATGGCAATTTTGAGTCAAAAGATGCTGGCTGTACCAAACATAGGAAAGCACCAGCTGGAATACAACTGGAACACAGCAAGTTCCACTTAAAAGCAGTCTGGTATCTTAACCAGCTTATAGTTAATGAATCCATGGGGCCTTTACTCTTCTGTGCTTTGGCACCCAGTTGTCAACTACATTTGAGTGCAAGTTTTAGAAGAATGGCTGTGCTAAAAGGATTTGTCACTCTCAGTCTAGGAACATTGAATCACTGGCCCATATGTTTCTGTGCTGTAGAGATAAGCCTAGCAAGCTCTTAACATCCGTTCAGCCATTCCCTGGATGACCGTATGTAAATCTCCTTTTGGAAGTCCAAGGTCTTAAGACAACCCAAGCCATTGCTAAGTTTGCATTTGCAGGCTGTGAAATCCATGCTTTATTAATAGCAAATTAATTTTGGGTTAATTTTAGGTTATATAATATAGTATTTAGGTTATATAATCAAGTATTGTGTAGCATTTCAGTGTGCCTGATTGCTCTTATTCTGCTGTATCTTGTTCATGTCTTTCTATTCATTTTCTTATTTTACCGTAATTTATCATCATGTTTTAATTCTGATACTTTGGGTGTGCTTATGACCTATAATCATTCCAAATGGTTCTCAAGTTGTGCACCATCATAATAAACAGAAATTTCATTATTATATAATTTAATGCAATAAACACATAGTGAATTTTCTGGTAGAACTAACAATCTTGTATGTACTTGATAAATATTTTTTCTGATTTCTAATTACATTTATAATCTTGATAATGCTGCTATCATTGGTTTGTATATTTATGAGTTAATCCAGTTGTATTATTCATTGATCCAATAGCAGCAACAGCAAGAATAATTTTAAAAGCTGTTAAGAAACAAGAGGACCTATGATGCTGCCCATCCAGAATTAGACCCTGGATGGCTAATTGGTTAGTTAGTCACATAATGCATTTTGGATTTCAATTATACCAAGTTACAAATCTGGGTCAACACTTGCAATCCAGCATATAACATTTCAGGGAAATCACAGTGTCCTTTTTGGCAATATGTAGGCATACATTACTCAAGGTCTTATTCATTGTATTTTTTTTTTTAAAAAAAACCAGTCACTGATATTCATTCATCCATTCATTCACTTATTCAATTTCTATAGCCATCAAACTCAATTTTTTTTAAAAAAAAGAAAGAATATTTTGAACATGTGATGTGATACCCGGAAAAATATGGCATACTTCACTTAATCCTCCAGGGAAAGATTGAAGGCAAACAAGGTCCAGGCAGAAGAAGAACATCATGGCTTCAAAATCTGAGAGACTGGGTTGGTCAAAACTCAGCAGCACATTTTCATGCGGCTGTAGACAAAAATAGGATTGCCAACATGATTGCTAACGTCTGATGATGGATATGGCAGAAGAAGAAGAATCCAACTCAACCAAATCACTCTAAGCAGCTATAATATAATATAAGCCAATGTACGACAGAAAAGACAAAGAGCCAAAGTTATATTCAATTGAAATCAGAATTTCAAGATGAAGAACATGCTCCTCAATCTTGTTTCTGTACTTTGTGTATAAAATTAGACAATTTTTAATGTTGTTGGGGTTTAGAGAAGAACAAGATTTATCATACTACTCCAATGCTTAAACATGCTATAGCGAAGATACCAAAGTCATGCTCTTTTCAGCTACTGGAACAATACAACTGTAAAAATTAATAACCTAATAATAATAGTAAAAATGTTGAAAATGCATCAGCTCTTTACATCTATGACCAATAGGGTGAATGGTAGAGATAGATGAGAAGAAGGAACATTATCACTTCTGTATCTGTTTCTTGTCTGGACTAAATAAATCTCTTTGCTTAAGTGATAAAAAGAAAATTCCTCCTTCCTTCTCTCTTTGTCAACATGCCTTAGGTAGGCTTGTCTATCCTAACCTATTTTTTAATGAAACTACACTTTAAATGTAAGGACCATCTGTTAGCATTCAGTGATAGCTAAGGCTCTACATCAAGACAACTGTATTATGAGCCTATTCTTTCCATTTAATTAGTTAGCATTCTTTCTTTTTATTCAGGAAGTGAGCTATCATAATCTATGAAAGCCAAAAATTAGAAGATGCTTGCTAGAAGATTCCTGAATACTTGGACCTTTAAATAACCTTTGTTAATCTAGAAATGTGCAACCAGACTCCCAATTTTCAATATTCTTTCAGTACTCTGTGTATGAACTGGAGCACATTCTTTGACAAAGACTCTTGCTGAATTCAAATCCTCAATGAGTAGTAGTAGTAGTAGCAGCAGCTGTTGTAGTAATACTATTTATGAATTTCATGCTTTCACAAACTTTTAGCTTCATAAAAAAATGCAGAATTAAACTAAAGTTGTGATTTCATATTTAATGAATCATATATTTTAAAAAAGTTTCATTTTATGGAATATTTTTTTAAATGAATAAATTACCAATATGCTAAATATTGCAGATGAATTATATTGAATTGTGTATTCATCAAGCAAACTTATTTCTAAGTATTCCACCACCAACAGACCAGCAAGATGAAATCATCTTGAATAGTGTTTATTGTTCTTTCTAAGTTTGGGTTTTGTTTCTAGTAAAACACTAACACAACAATTCTTCTATTGTAAGTAATGGAAGGAAACAAATCTGGAGCTGTTTTTTAAAAAAAATCTAATATGGATTTAGAAAGCTATAGGGTATAGGAATCCTTTAGCCCTGCACAAAATGCATCCTTTTGACACAAAATTCATATTTCTTGACGTCAAAAACCTATGGGAATGGGAGAGAAATGTGGGAAAGAATCAGAACCTAGTTTCCATCATCCAATGTTGGAGAATACCATCCAACATTGGCATAAGAACTATAATATTGATTTGTACCCTTGGATGCTTTTTGCCCTCAGAACTTTATACAGAAAAGGGCAATCTGAACTACCTAGATATAACAGATGCTTTACCCTAAAGGGTTTACCTTTGATCTGAATATCAATTTTGTCACCAAATGTCCCAGCAGATAATCAGTGTGGGAGAAGAAGCACTTAAATAATAAGTGAAGAATTGAGTATTATAGAAGACCACAAGATTCATCATGAAATGTGAGAGCTATTATTACTAGCTTGAGATTTTCACTTAACAAATTGATGAGATGGCTTAATTTGTGACTGAATAATAATACAAAAGGATGCTTAGGCTTAGGAATAGAAAAGAAGGAATTTCGGGTGTGTGTGTGGGGGTGGGTGGGAATGAGGGCCCAACAATATGTACTGTAAGATCTCAAATGCTTTCAAACGCACATGTGACAACTGGGATCATCTTCAAGAACCAAAGGATTCATTATTTACTTTATCTCAATATTAGAACATGTTCACTCACTTGAACATTCAAATATTATAATAATCAGCAACAAAAGCTTAACCATTCATCAAGACATGTTTCTTGAAGCTCTGGAGCTCAAGAATGTTTATATCCAAATCAAAATGAATTGAATTGTATTGTAATAGCACAATCCTAATCATGTTTAATGAAAATAATTTTTTTTGAAGTCAAGGATGCATGGTAAGAATTTGAGGTTTAGGTATTAAATGAAGGAAATTTACTAAAGCATGGCAAATTGGTTTAAGTTTTCTTTCCATTATCTGCTCTTATCTTCCAGAAAAAGTGAATATAAGCAAGGAAATTCTAATGAAATTTTAAAATGGAAAAAAAAGAATGGCATCATTCAAGAAATACAGTCTGTCAAATATATCAGGGTTTATAAAACCTTTTAAAGAAGTGCAGAGGCCAAGGAAATGAAGAAAAACCCCTTCGTCATTATTCCTTTAATATATTTCTATGTTCTCTTTTAGTTATGACAGAGGTCAAGTAAATTAAGATGCATTTTAGGCCATCTAACATGAATTAAAACATAAAGCAATAAAAGTCTCTGTTATATTAAACATATAAAACATAATGGCCATGAGTTGCAGGAAAAGTCCATTTGGAGATGTCATATTCCAAATTAGATGCATTTATTGACTGCTTCTGTAAGTTCTAGTGCAACTAAACCAAAATGAGTCTCTCAGATTTTGCTGAAATATGACTCATATCATGACATTTTATAGCAACTAGCATGGCCATGAAAGATAAGAATTCAGGGAATAGTCATTCAAAAACATTTTGATAAATAATAGTTCTGAGATATCTGAAGAGAAACGAGAGATGAGAAATATTTTCCATATCTCAGCCCTAACATGTGGCAGTTGCAGCTGCCTAGCAGTAGCCCAACATATTAGTCACATGGAGTCAATACATTTTATCTCTGTATTTCATCTCTGCATCTCTATGTTATAAATACAGATATCTGCAATAGTAAAAGCAACGCTTGTGAGAGGAGAAAAGTTAGCAATTTAGGTGAAGAATTTTAGCAAAGCATACCAGATTTTGTACGTTTTCAAAAACATCCAACAAAACTTTCTGAAAAGTGGACATAACACAAAAAGAAGAATATATTTACAAATACATATGAATGGAAAAGTAATCTTGAATGGCACATTATGCAGTGAATAAGCACTGATATTTGTAATCCCCTGAAGCACTGAACACCAACATTCAGACAATATTGATCTATCATGTGGAAGTCTATGCTGCAGATTGTAATGTTACTGTGAGTTCTCTAAGCAATATTTTCTAATAGCTTTTTAAAAGAACGTACTACATAAATCACTATATTCTGCATTATGGTTTTTGAACAACAAAATATGACACACCATCTGTGTTGCACTAATAGTACCTGTGCAACTGACCATTCATATATATTTATTTCATCATTATTAGGGGCTGATCATGCATGTTGCAGGAAGAAACAATGACCAGGATAGATAAAAAAAATGGCACGCTAATATGCTTTTGGATTATATATACTGCAGGGACATAGAGTATGGCTCAGTGAATGCTGTTACTGTTAAAAACCCATTTGCTTCTTGCTAGGTCTTCCTGAAAGATAAATGTCTTGATTTCCCCAGGAAATGTTATTCATAAATACCAAGATAAGATTTTGAAAACTTCCAAAAATATTCCTTTGTAGGCAACAAAACTCAAACGGTAAATCTACTGAAGCGCAGCACCAATATTCATAACAAAAATTCAAATTAAAGGGAAATTTAAAAAAATCCAAAGTAACGTTTTCCAGACAATATTGCACAATCCAAAATCTCCCCCCCTCCAAGTAGATAAGCTTAGATTGCAGCTAAAAATCTAACATTTTTTTCTTTTGATAATTACATGTTTGATCTGCACAGCTATTCCTTCTTTCCGAAATTGCTCTTCTATTTTTTCCAGATGGCCCATCCTTTCCCTTCCTCATTAGTATCGTCCTCCTTGTCTTAACACAGGCATGAGAGGGTTATTAAACTTTGAAGTAACTGCCGACTCTCATCTCCAGCTCCTTGCATTATTTCACATGCACACAAATGTTCCTGCAAATATTTCTTTAATGCATAGCAGAACTGGGTTCAGAAACACATGGGCTTTCCACACCTCAACTAGGCTCATCAGAGTTCAGGTCTTCCGAGAGAATAATTCATACATCCAGTAGTCCCAGGATGCTCGGAGGTTAAAGAAAAACAGTAGCACAGATAAAAGGCACGGTTTTTACCCTGTGACTACCTATAAACTAAGCACAGCATTTTTAGCTCCATCGCTTGAAAGATAAGACACTTAACAGGTCAAAGTGCAATTTATAATCGACAAGGGAAAAGCTGGCCATAAAACAAGAATTTCCACATTAATCTAGGATTCGATCCCAGCGGGTTTCATCGAGAAGAGATGAAGAGGCAGTGAAATAAGAAATTCCACTTTGATCTAGGATTTCATCCCCCAGTGGGTTTCATTGGCCGTAAATGGAATGTCAGCTGTGTTAGGGAATTGCCTGTGTCATGTTCCCAGGAAAAAGAGCTCTCTGGAATCTGCCAGAGGCTGATAATGACATCGATGCTAATTTGAAAAAAAAAAAAAAAGTATATGCAACATCTTGTACACTCGACCTACTCCTTAAGTCGGAAGTATTGAAATAAAGCTGTCTTATGCAATAAAATATAACACAGAATTGGAAAGGCCTGCTTTTCTCCAGTCCCTAACCATCTTGATGAATTTCAATGGCAAGAGAAGAAGCTTGCTGTATTTAATAGGGACCCTTTTAAGGTTACTTTACTTGCTACATAGACATATTTTTGCCAGCAGTACATGCAAACCAGGATCTTGGCAATCACTTGCCTGGGGGGGAAAAAACGCACAAGAAAAGGTTTTATATAACACTGTGCTGAGATTACCAATTCCACTCCGTTTGAAAGAAAGAGACACAAATCAGTATGGAAACTAACCTTACAGGCATGCTCCAGCTTTCCTTGTTTGCTTTTACCTGGTGATAGTATCAGTCCATGCATTTGCGGTATGCTTCATCCTAGAACCTGTCGGCTGTTTCTAGCACAGTTTGCAAATTTGAAGTTGCTGGGTTTTTTTTTTGGTTTTTGGCTGGGACGTTTTGCCATTTACCTCATGTTGTCATTTTGAAAAATCAAGTCAAAAGGTCCGCTCCATCCCTGACTGCTCCAGATGCTATATGTTTTATCCTCCAAATAGTTGAGAGGGTGATTCGGCAAGCCAGTCTGAGAAAGCATTGAGAGGAGGAGAGAAGAAAAGGAGGAAAAATGAGAAAGGGCTGAGAATCAACCGTGCAGGGTTTTCTTTTTTCTTTCTTTCTTTTTTTTTCCTGGTTTTTTTTTTTTTAAAGAAAAATCTGCTCACCCTGCACACACAGCCTTACAAGGAAGAACTCAGGCCAGGTGAACTAAGGAAGGAGCTAGAAAGGAATTTTCACAAGAAGGTTTGTAGTAGCCCCCCCACCGATCCTTGCTTTTCTTCCTCCTGGGAAGAAAATGAGCTCATTGTAAGCATCCAAGCCCCAGCCCCTCAGCCATTGCAGTGACACTGCAGCTAGGCAGCAGCTTCTAGGCACGTCATCGGAGGAGCTCACTTCAAAAAAGTCGGCCCTCCCTTTTGGGAGCAAAACGCCACTTTGAAGGAGGGCATTGCGCACTGAGCAACAAGCTCTCAAGGCAGCCACGCCGTCGTTCGCTGGATGGTTTGCTTAGAAAAATAGGCAGCACTATTCTTCTCAAGCATCCTGGGCAGGGTGTGAATTCTTGCTTTCACTCTGGGCGTTGCCAAGGCTACCAAGATCTCTCTTTCCCACCACCCCACCTCCCTCTTTCCTGCTGCCAAGCACATACGCAGGTTGGAGGGATGCTGATGCTGAGATGTTCCACAGCCCCTTTGGAGTTTATCTCAACCCAGGAATGATGACACACACACGTTGGGGAGAAATCCTCATGCCAAGCCCACCTGGGTCCGGGCTATTAATAAAAGACGTGAGCTTATTCAATAAAAACAAAACAAAAGTTGTTACTAAATATTGCTTGACTTCACTCACAAAGGAAAATTTGCTGGCCCCAAAAAACAAAACAAAGCAAAAACAGCCAGTTGAGTCTTGAGGTTCAGGCACCAGGCCAGAAACCAGGAGACTGTGAATTCTAGTCCTGCCTTAGGCATAAAAGTCAGCTGGATGACTCTCTTTCAGCCCTACCCACTTTATAGGGTTGTTGTGAGGAAAATAGGAGGAGGCAGGAGTATTAAGTATGTTCGGACCTAGAGTTATTTATGAAAATAATTAAAGGTGGGATTTTTTTAAAAATAAATTCAACAATTGGACTGCCCAAAGGGAAAATAAAGGAACAAAAAACAAATTAGCAGCTGGTTTTGCAAAGTTTAAATGTGTGAAATAAAATAAAATACCAATGGTTCTCCCCGTAGAAATTCCCTTTTTGACTGAAGAATCATTATTATCCCTAGTGTAAAGTAACTGTGAGAGAAACAGGACATGAGCAAAATGTGGCGGGGTAGAATGTAACATTAGATGCTAAGATATTCCATTCTATTTTTCTTTCCCTCCTTCACAGCCTTCCCCCCCATCTCTAGACATATTTAATTATCAGAATATTACAAGTTCTCTCCCCAAAATTGTACTGCTGAAAAACTTACGATTGCCCTTCTTTTTGCTGTCAGTAGTTGTGTTGTTTGGACTATATAAGGACTTGGCAAAATGTGAAGTTTATCTTCAGTAACACATAGACTGAGGTCATTATGTATTCTATTGGCTCAAGAAGCATGGTCAAACACTTCCAAATAGGCAGCATGAAGATCTGACTACCACAGAAGAGTAAACAAGTAGAATAAGTCTTGTAACTACTGGTTTCCCACAAATTGAAGGCATCAAGTTAAAATACAATCACCAGGCAGTCAAGCAGCCAAATTCAGATGATTCAAGAAATATCAGGTTTTACAAGAATGGCCTGCTTGCTAAAGAAAGCAGATTGTGTGTTTACTTACTCCTTAGATGACTTTATTTAGCGTATGGCAAATACATGGACTTGTAGTGGTTCAAATGTTATCTGTTGCCATGTATTTAGAGAGCCAGGAGTTCTACAAAGATGTCTGACTGCCAACTGTTGTTAACTGCCAATTCTTCAATGTAGTCTGGCTGCCAATTGTTGCTAGTTGTTTGGTTCACACTACCGTGCTATCCAGAGTGCACCACAAGGAGGCAAACTAGTATCACACCCCCTTATATGACTAAGACCACTTCACAATCCACTCTTGCTGATCAGTTCCAGGTTGGTGCCTGTTAGATCTATAAATGTGCAAAATATTAATAGAATGTGTGATTTT
Source organism: Notechis scutatus (assembly GCF_049901735.1). Taxonomy (NCBI): domain Eukaryota; kingdom Metazoa; phylum Chordata; class Lepidosauria; order Squamata; family Elapidae; genus Notechis; species Notechis scutatus. Next base: position 103,274,729 of record NC_142012.1, read on the forward strand.
TCTCTCCGAATGTTCCATTTTTCTTCTAGAATGTGCTGATCCAGACTTCGTGAACCTTGGAAGTCATTTCTTCTAGAAAATCTATTTCTGGAAAAAGATCATGTTAGAATATAGAATTATGAATTTGGTACACAACTCATTCTTCCAACAGAACCCAGTCCTGCAATTTGCACTACGACACACTCAGTTTGCTACATTTTTAACATTGGCATTGTCATTCTTTCAGGATTAGTGGCCCACAACTGACAAAGTCTTTTCCGATGCTTCCAGGAAGCTATTGACAACGCCAAAAGAGAATAATGGTATGGTACTCTCGCCTTTAAATTTATCCTCACAATGATGACCCTATGACATTGGGTTGGGTTTCAAAATATTAATTGACTGAATGTCACTTAGTACATTTACACCACCATGGTGAGTCTATTTCCTAGTTCAGCAAACAAACAATGTGTCCTCTTTGAAAGGGGGATATATATGTAGTAACAATATAATATAAATAATTATTATGGATAAACACAGATGTGTACAATGCATTCAACACCTGCTGTATTCCCGAGTTCCCCAGCCTCAATGTTGTTTACTGTCCACATGAATCCACTAAAATAACATATCTAGAGATTTGGTCTTTGATAATACTAATATGTAGTTGGCACCCAATGCTATGGAGGTAAAATTGCAATTTTCGGGACCTGTTGTTGGATGTTACAATAGCAATAGCACTTAGATTTATTTACCATTTCTCAACACTTTACAGCCCTCTCTAAGTGGTTTACAGAGTCAGCATATTGCCCCCCAAAATCTAGGTTGTCATTTTACCGACCTCGGAAAGATGGAAGGCTGGGTCAACCTTGAGCTGGTGAGAATCGAACTGCTGGCCGCCAGCAGTCAGCAGAAGTAGCCTGCGGTACTGCATTTTAACCATTGTGTCACTGAGGGACCAAATGAGAATGAAGAAATAAAACATTTCAAACTAGATGGAATCAACATTGTCAGTGGTGAAGTTCCTGTTCAGTCAATGTCCAATTTAGTTTCCATAGGTCACATGTCTATTGAACAAGCAGACCTGCAAACTTTAAATTGTTTTAATTATGCTTTGGTACATTCCCATTTTGACTATTGCAATATGTTATATATAGATCTGCATTTAGTGAACTAGAAATAGCAACTGGTCAAAATAATTTGCTTGGATTGGCTGACTCATTCATATTATCCAATAACCTATTCATATATTCATATTATGACAATGATTTATTTGTGCATGGAATTGTTCTATTTTGGGCCCTTAGTTGAAAGTATTGATTTTACTCATGAAAACTCTAAAAGTTGGGAATCAAACTACTTGAAAAATCACCTTTCCCCATTAATATCAACCTAATCTTTAAATTATTTTCAGAGGTATTATTGTGTGTATTACTGGCTAGCCATTAATTGTAAAACAACTTCTCCAGAGAGGATCAATTATCACTGAGTTATAACTTTTCAGAAAGAGACCAATCTATGTTTATTAGCTAATGCCTTTTCAACAATTATTTTATTCAGTGGATTTCATATCCAGTATCTCCTCCAACAGCACAAGATCACTTTCATGGAAATTCTTCTTTACTGTAATCTCACACTAGTAATCATATGAAAAATGGTTGATTGGAGAGTGACTGGCCGAAAGTCACCCAGTAAATTTCCATGGCTAAAGGTGCACTTGGATTTGGATCTCCCCAATCCTAAACTGCTTTCTGAGCTTGGTTGTGTTCTTGCAGACATTTCATTTGCCAACATCATCAGTGGTACTAAGGAGCTCAGGTTTGCTCTATAATGAAATAAATGCAACAACCAACCTCAGAAAGCAACAAAGACCCCACATTACAACCTTGAGCTACAAATCTCCTTTATTGGTCCCCAATACTAGTCCAATACCATAACTATTGGACCACAACATCTGAAAACAAGTTTACTTCAACCTAACAGTTAAAGCTGAGTTTTCATTGTGTAATTTAAAAAAAAATCTTAGGGGTTGATTGATTGTAAGGAAGTTGTCCTGAAAGAAACTGCATTTTAAATGTTTTAAATTGTTATCTTGCATTTTAATAGTATATTTTATTTCATGTTATACAAACTTCCCAAAATCTATGATGGGAAGTCACATCAAGATGATGATGATGATGATGATGATGATAGACATAAAATAACAGAGTTGAAGGGACCTTGGAGGTCATCTAGTCCAACCCTCTGCTTGAGCAGGAGAGTCTATTCCAAATATTAGCCTCTACTTAGAATTGAACTCCCAGCCTCCTGACAACAATATAGAATTTAGTTTGGGGATATTGTTCACATGTGACAATAAATATAAGGTGTGATAATAAATAAATATATTTAAGAGCTTATAAGATCTTATAAGACATTGAATAGAATCTTTAATTGCATAAGGTTAAAAAAATTAGGATGATTCTTTAGGAATTTTTGAGAGTTAGTTGTGCTTATGGAGAGGCCATAGGAAGAAGTATCTTTTATTAACTTAGTTGAGATGACAGCTGTGTTTCCTTCTTAGAAGAGATATTCCACCTGTCTACAGTGTGTTATGTGTGGCACTGTCTGTGAAAGCTGTTTGGAAGTTTCAACTACTGATTCAGAATAAGTTTGCTAAAAGGCCAGTTTTAATTACCATAATGGAAAACTAGCGATGGTTCCTAAGTCAATTCAAGGCACATTTCAATGGGTTGGCTTTCACCAGTCAAGCCCTAAAGTGAAACGAACAATTTCCCTCATTTATAGTGAGAGTCCTGGGTTCTTCTGTAAAATTATCTGAATCTATTGAGCAACAAAAATTATTGGTAATTGCTACCACTTTTGCTCTTTTGAATTTGGCAAACATATATAATGGTAAAGGATTCTTGTGGCCCCAGAGCCTCTGGAGTGCTTCAAATAGGAAAAAAAATTGAGAAGGGAACAAAGCTTACTGCAAAATTCTGAAATAGAATGTTTGAAAGAGAAACATTCTATTTCGGAATGTTGAAGCATTCTGACTTTAACACTGTGCAGAGCCTATGTAGATTCAACTAACATTATCACTATTACCACTGAAGTCAGGCTAAGCTCATTTATCTTCTCTGAGTTACTAGCAATTAGCACTGTTTTTTTTTTACATCTACTTGTTGCTATTTCTATTGGATTATAGCAATAGCACTTAGACTTATATACCGCTTTACCAATGGTGAGACTCAATTTTTTTTACTAACGGTTCTGTGGGCGTGGCTTGGTGGGCGTGGCATGGCGTGGCTTGGTGGGCATGGCAGGGGAAAGTTATTGCAAAATCCCCATTCCCTCCCCACCCCACTAACCTGCTTTCCAGCTCTGTTTTCCTGTGCAGGACAACAAAAGAAGACCCAGCCAATCAGCTGGGACTCAAGAGGCAGAGAATAGATGGGGGTGGGGCCAATCAGAAGTGGTATTTGCTGGTTCTCTGAATTCTACTCAAAATTTCTGCTACCATTTTCCAGAACTGGTCAGAACCTGATAAATAGCACCTCTGCACTTTACAATGCTTTCTGGCCCTCTCTAAGTGGTTTACAAAGTCAGCATATTGCCCCCAACAATCTGGGTCCTCGTTTTACCCACCTCAGAAGGATGGAAGGCTGAGTCAACCTTGAGCCTGGTGAGATTCGAACTGCCAAATTGCAGGCAGATGGCAGTCTGCTGAAGTAGCTTGTAGTACTGCACTCTAACCACTGCACCACCGTGGTTTATTTTGTATTACCCATTTTTGGGGATATTTTATTTGTGTATTTGTACTCTCGAGGACTTCTACAGAGAGTTTAAAATTCAGCAGAAGTTTGAATAAATAATAAATCAATGCAACATCATGACTTGTTCTGGTTTTTTTTTTCTTTTTCAATTAAATACTTGAAGTCAAAAGAGTCATCAAACTAAATGTACCAACAACAACTCCCAAAACAAAACAAAAAAACAGATTACCCATAACAATAAGGAAACTTCAATCCAAAAAGAGATCGCTCTGGCGGAAAAACAAATCTGATCACGTTGCCAATTTCAAAAGCCGATACAAAAATTTATGCCACCAGATAAAGACCGAATGCACCAATTCTCACATTAAACAAGAGGAAAACCTTCTAAGCACCAATTCCACCCGTGCTTTTTACAATTTTGTAAACAACAAACTAAAAGACTCAAGGTCCATCCCACCCCTGATAGGACCTAATGGTAAAGACTGCAACGACGACACCATTAAAGCCAACATCTTTAACACATTCTTCGGCTCAGTATTTGTAAACAGCAATGGATCATGCCCAGTATTTCCTAGCCGTACCACAGATAACCACAATGATCTAATACATATCGATTTTACAGAAGACAATGTTGAAAAAGCACTATGCAATCTAAAACCATCTCTATCTATTGGACCAGATGGAATATGTGCCTACTTCCTAAAAAAGCTATCCTCTGCCATAGCCAAATCTCTAAGCATAATCTTTGAAAAATCTTTCAGGACCAGCTCCTTGCCTAACCTATGGTCACAAGCCACAGTCATCCCCATCTTCAAAAAGGGAGACCCCAGCCTAGTTGAAAATTACAGACCAATCTCCTTATGCTGCGTCACCTGTAAAGTCATGGAATCAATTATTAACCAATCCATCATCCTCCATTTAGAGACAAACAACCTAATCTCTAATAAACGATTTGGTTTCAGGAAAAAACTATCCTGTAATCTGCAACTCTTACACTGCAAAAACATATGGACGACACAACTCGATCAGGGCAAAGCAATAGACGCAATCTACATAGACTTCTGCAAAGCCTTTGATTCAGTGGTACACGACAAACTACTCCTAAAAATAAAATCCTATGGTATCTCTGGACAACTGCATAACTGGATAGAAGCATTCCTGGCAAACAGACAACAAATGGTCAAAATTGGGAGCGTCCTATCAAATTCAGTACCTGTCAATAGTGGTGTCCCCCAAGGCAGTGTTCTAGGACCAACTCTCTTCATACTCTACATAAATGACCTCTGTGATCATATTAAGAGCAACTGCATTCTTTTCGCTGATGATGTAAAGCTGTTCAATACTACAGACAATACTGCTACCCTTCAAAAAGATCTTGACTATGTATCAGAATGGTCAAACAAATGGCAACTTCAAATCTCAACAAATAAATGCTCTGTCTTACATATTGGCAAAAAAAATCAGAAAATAAAATACAAGCTGAATAGTCAAGATCTTGTTGATGACCCAAGCTCAGTAAAGGACCTTGGAATACTCACCTCTAATGATCTAAGTGCTAGAGCCCACTGCAACTACATAGCCAAAAAGGCATTAAGAGTTGTTAACCTAATCCTACGTAGCTTTTTCTCTGGTAATATCACACTACTAACTAGAGCATACAAAACATTCGCTAGACCAATACTCGAATACAGCTCATCAGTCTGGAACCCACATTATGTATCTGATATTAGCACAATTGAGAAAGTCCAGAAATATTTCACAAGAAGAGTTCTCCACTCCTCTACTCGTTGTAGAATACCTTATGCCACCAGACTTGAAATTCTAGGACTAGAAAACCTTGAATTACGCCGTCTTCGGTCTGATCTAAGCATGGTATACAAAATCATACATTGCAATGTCCTACCTGTCAATGAATACTTCAGCTTCAACCATAACAACACAAGAGCACACAATAGATACAAACTCAAAGTTAACCGCATCAAACTTGATTGCAGGAAATACGACTTCAGCAATAGAGTGGTCAATGTCTGGAATACTCTACCCGACTCTGTAGTCTCTTCCCCAAACCCCAAAAACTTTAACCTTAAATTGTCTACTATTGACCTCACCCCTTTCCTAAGAGGTCTGTAGGGGGCGTGCATAAGCGCACCAACGTGCCTACCGTCCCTGTCATATTGTTTCTTTTATTCTTCTTTTATTTTTCTTATATGTATCCATTTCATATATTCATAACTATGTATACACTTATACTTATTATCTTGTAAACAATTGACAAATCAAATAAATAAATAAAATAAATAAATAAAAAATAAATGACCAAAATGAAACAATTTATTCCAATACAGCAAAAATGCCATGCTACTTATCAAATGTAAAATGTAATAACTCCTGAATTAAAATAAATGAACACCAGAAACTAACTGCATAGCTCGTGCACATAATGTTCTTCAGGTTTTACAGGGCTTTTTACGTGAGCAGGCAATTGAGTTAAAATATAATTGAGTTAAAGCATAATTATGTTACTGTGAGATCAGGTCAGCAACTTTTTATTCAGTCAATATCTGATCCTATGCAGATGGGAATTAATTTGCACAATGCTTTTAATTTATGCATCCTGTTTTTATGTTGCGGTCTGTATTTAATTTTGGCTTATAACCTTGAGGAGTCAAGTAAGTAGAAAGGTGGGTGGTCAAACAAATAAACTTACATCTTGCACAAATCAAACAGGTGTGAAAGTTGCTTCTATTTCAGCCTTATCCAATCAGGAAATGAATGACAGAACCAAATGGTTGCACAGATTTATGACAGAAGGCTTGCCAATCGAATTTACACTTCATTAATGAAACATTAATGAAGATTCAATAGAAAAGAGCCACTGTCGATTCCCACCCCACTCAAATTCTCTCCCCCCCCCCCCATCATTCATTCCTGAATTCAATTAAATATATGACAGCCTTATAAGGAAGTAACTCCCATGTTCTGGGTTTTATGTTTGAAAAGTGGAATGGTTTTGATCTACAACTGAATGAAGCAGTGCCTAATCAGCAGAAACAAGTTAAGGCAAAGGCACTTAAGAACTAAAAAAAAAAGAGTAGTAAATAAATTAAATTAACCAACAGGTTAAACAAAGAAAACCGATGAACAAATTACCATAATATAATTCATGACAATTAGAAACTTGTAAAATTGGAAACATTTAAAGCAGAGTTTCATCCAAAGCTGACTTGCATGCCTTCAGATATGATCTTAGGAAGTTCCTACTATTTTAGGTGGTCCTTACTCATGAGTTATCCATTATAGATGAAAGAGGCTGCTATCTGCCTTGAAAAAAATGGAGAGAACCATTACATAGCAGCAGAGAGGTACAAAAAAGCGTAACCTTTGCTGCCATCTAGTGGCCATTTGGAACTTTGCAACATTTTTTTATTTCTTCTAGTATAGTGGACCCCAACCTTTTCGGCTTTGTGGACCGATGGCAGGGAAAGAAGACAGGGGATGGTTCCAGGCAAGCAGAAAGTGTGCGTGCATGCATGCACCAGCTCTGTTGTGCAAGCAGCAGGGGTGTGAGTGTCAGGTGCACATACATGTCCCTCACACAAATGGAGTTTTCCACATGCATGCTCAGACACTACTTGTGCAGCCTAGTTCTATGGCCCGGGGGTTGGGGACCCCTGTTTTAGTCAATTTCAATGCCAGACTGCCTAGACAAATTTCTATAGTTTTCTTGGCAAGATTTTCAGATGTGGTTTACCATTGCCTCCTGTGATGACTCAGGGCGTGGCACAAAGGCAACACCACAGATAATCAATAAGAGTCCCTTTATTATCTCCAACTTTCCCCCCAATGTACAGGTTACCTTCTGGCTGGAGAAAAACTCTCCCAGGAACAGCATTTGACTGCAGAAAATTAAGTCCAAAACAGGGTAAACACAAACTGTAACTTAAAGTCCAAACAAACCAAACTGAAGTAATTAGTTTAGCAGGGCAGGAACAAGAATTTTAGACTTGAAAGCACAGCAAAACTCACATGGTTGGGAAGACGCTAGGAACACACATAAGCCCTGACAATACAAGATAAAGTCACGTTTGCTCCCAACAGGCTGCCGCAGACAGCTTGCCTTTTTTATAAGCTTTTTTATAATGAAGGGAATCAGGGCCCTTTCCTCCCCTGTAAGCCATGCAACCCATGTCATTCTCTTCTCCGTTCCTCCCTGCATGCCCTAGGATGAAGAGGGGGTGGGCCTGGGTCTTCCCCTGAATTCCCTCTCCCTTGTTTTACTTCTCCCCTTCTCTGCCCAGCCGGACTTTGCCCTTCCCCAATTTCCTCCCACACCCTGTCAGTTGTTCAGCTTCCTCCTCAGATTCAGACTCTGACAGGGGCATAACATCTCCTTCCTAGAGTTGAGAGAGAGTGGCTGGCCCAAGGTCATCCAGAGGGCTTTTGTCCCTTGAGGAGGGCTCAAACTCATGGTCTTTTCTAGCTGAGTGCCTTAATGACTGCATCAGAGTGGCTCTTTCACAACATTCAATGGGATGGGAATACAGATATCCCTCGACAACCACAATGGAGCCCAAAATTTATGTTGCGAAGTAAGAAATTTGCTAAGGGAGTTTGACCCCATTTTACAACCTTTCTTGGCACATTTGTTAACAGAATCAATGTAGTTGTTACATTAGTAACATGGTTGTTTAGGGAATCTGGTTTCTCCATTGACTATGCTTGTCAGAAAGTCGCAAAAGATGATCACATGACCCCAGGATACTGCAACTGTCATAATTGTGAGTCAGTTTTCAAGCATCTGAATATAAATCACGTGACCAGGGGGATGCTGCAATGGTCATAAGTGTGAAAAATGGTCCTAAGTCATTTTTTCAGTGCTGTTGTAACTTTGAATCCACAGTGGCGCAGTGGTGACAAATGCAGTACTGCAGGCTACTTCTGCTAACTACCAGCTGCCTGCAGTTCGGCAGATTGAATCTCACCAGGCTTAAGGTTGACTCAGCCTTCCATCCTTCCAAGGTAGGTAAAATGAAGACCCAGATTGTTGGGCGCAATAGGCCGACTCTGCAAACCGCTTAGAGAGCGCTGTAGAGCACTGTGAAGCACTGTAAGTATAAATGTTATTGCTATTGAATGGTCACTAAATGAACAGTTGTAAGTCGAGGACTACTGTATAGTTGAACAGGAATCCACAAGAAGTAATTTAGCTAGACTGAAAGATTAGAAGAAGCAAAAAATATACCTAAAACTGACGGTGGCAATGCAGGAATCTGTATTGATGCCTAAGAAAACAATGTGGTTATGTTTATGAAATCACTAGAAGTCATCTTGAAGGAGTCTTTCCCTAGAAGCAGGAAACCATAGAATCAGATCATTATTTCCATCTTACTTCTATTTTTCACTGAGCTTTCTTTTTCCTCCTAATTTTATGCGTATGGTAGGAAACACCTCGGGGGCTGGGAGTTGGCAAGAAGGGTAGTAAGTTTCCCTTCTACATCTCCTATTTTGGCGTTGCTGCTGTCAGGCATGAAACCAACAATGACACATAATAATTCTTCCAAATTGAGGTTTTTTTTTTATTTTTTTTCACACTTATAGACAAAATCCTGCCAGACTGAGGACTCTACTATCAACACCTATAATATACTATAATATACCCTCACACATAATATCTGGGCTAAGTTGCCTCTTACTCCTTAATCGTTATGAAGAACATTTGCAGGAACTGGATATATCTAGTCTAGTGAAAAAGAAGGACCAGGGGTGACATGATGGCAGTCTTCCAGTAGTTGAAGGGCTGCCATAAGGAAGAAGGAGCCAACTTATTTACCAAAGCACCTGTAGGCAGGACAAGAAACAATGGATGGAAACTAACCAAGGCGAGAAGCAACCTAGAATTAAGGAGAAATTTCCTGTGAGAACAATTAACCAGTTGGAACAAATTGCCTTTGGAAGCTGTGGGTGCCCCATCACTGGAGGCTTTTAAGAAGAGACAGGACAGCCATTTATCAGAAATAGCATAGGTGTCCTGTGAGAGCAGGGGGTTGGACTAGATGACCTCCAAGGTCCTTTCCAACTCTGTTACTATTACTCGTCCCTCCTGGGAATCCACCTCCTCATCAGCTGCTAATGATGTAGCAAGATCATGAGAGGCATAGGATTCTCTGGGGTAGATTCATTAGTATTGGTAGGAACACAAAAGCTTTTCTGTCTCTTCATTCAGGATGGTTTTGCCTAATGTTTGCTTGTGTCTCCACATGTTTGCAGTTCGAGAAGAAAAGAGACATTGTTGAATAAATATTGTAAAAAGAGGCTGGATCATTTCCCCAAGAGGCTTTCAACCTTAATATTGCTATTTTTGCACTCCAAAGTGTGCAATATATACATTCCCAATCTGGCTACCCTGTATGTTTCATGCTCTATTTCCTAAAGGCAATTTCAACTTCCATTTTGTGAAACAGCGAGGGGGGGGGGGGGAGAGGGAGTGGTAGGGAGGGAGGGAGAGAGAGAGAGAGAGAGAGAGAGAGAGAGAGAGAGAAAGGGAGAGAAACCACTTAGGGCCTTATTTTTGTTTATACAAAAATGAGAGTTTGCTAAGATCATTTAACAATGCTGTCATCACTTATTCCACTTAGTAGGGTTGATATGACTACAAAGATCCCTGTTGAGGGATCTGCCTTCTAACATGTGAACTATAAACTGAGTGTGCCAGCTTCTATATTACAAAATGTCTCATTACAGAATAAGCTGTGATGCACCTTTGGAAAAAAATGTTTGTGCATTTCCTTCCTTCCTTCCTTCATTCCATTTTTTTGAAGAATGAGCAGTTCAGGCATCTTCTTTTCATCAGATTTTTCCTTTCCCAAAAGATGAAAGGGAACAAAGATGAATAAAGCTGTTATTGCAATTTTAGACTTAGAATTTGTCAAATGTGAAAAAGAAGTAGCTCTGCCATTGTTTTTGAGTCATTTTATTAAAGATTATAATTCCACTAGTAAAAAAAACTAATAAAAACTAAAAGAAATTTAGAAGAATAAAAAATAGAAAGTGCAGGAAAGAAAAAAAGAAAAAAATATAAAGAAAAATAGAAATGAGTAAAATGCAAAAAAAGAAAATATGCACAGAAGCAACCTCCTATCTTCATCACAAGTATAAATCATTTTAATAACTTATCACCTCTTCTTAAAATACAAGATTTCTTAAAATGATAGCATCTTCCAATACACCATCTCTTATCTACAAGAGATCTACAGTATACATCAATAAAGTATTGTCATTTCAGTTCTGGTGTCAGCAAAAATCCATTAAAGATTACCAGAAATAATAATATATCTATTTTAACCTTGATTAAATAAACCAATTTTTTCTGCTTTCCTTTTATTTCTGATAATCGTAATCCTTAGTTCATTCAAATAATGTTGTAGAACTTTTATTTGTTTTCATTTTTTCTTTGTTTCTTCTCTTCAAAAGATTCTTTACAAGCCCCATTGGTCAATAGGAAAACTATCCAACTCACTCTCTTGATTTGTTATTTGCATATCTCTTTTAATTATTAAGATATCAGCTAGTTTCTTTTGTATGTCCAATACAACATTTTCCCGCATCTTGTGGCTTGTCATTTGTAAATGTCAAACTTGGCAGATAAAACTTGTTATTCTTCTATTACATCTTTTAGATACTGTCTCTTTATAGAGGCAAATGTCTCTGTTGAGATTATTAATATTAATTTCTGAATCCATTTTTTGGAAAAAATATCCTTCAATATGTGCAATATTAGAATATTTGGCTCCTGCACAGAGATGGAAAGATTTATAGATTCCCACAATGGAAGAATTGATGGTGAAGTTAATGCACTGGCTGAGTGGCAAAATTAACTATCTATATGAAAGACAAGACTTTGTCTAGATTTATTTCTGTATGGATGTTACTTGTGGTTTTTTTGCTTGAAAATGAAAGAAATGCTCTATTAAATTTGAGATTTGACAATTAGAATTGTTTATGGTTATAGAATCATATCTTGTAATCTCCTCATGAGAAGCTGCTGTCTGGTGTACTTATGGGTGATCTCAAGCCCCGTCCTTGTCCAAAGAGGTATGAAGAAGCAGTCTACTTGCTGGTTCTTCATTTTTTGTTGTAGTTATTGGCTCTACTTTTGCAGAACCAAGGTCAGTCCACCATTTCTCCCTCTGGCATGCTGTTATTTCTGATATGGTCTTTTACAGGAGGTATTGTATTGCTTATCATGCAACAGAAAATTTGTATAAGATGTTTTACAGGTGGCACTTTCCCCTGACAAGAATAGCAAGAATGTTCAAGAATAAATCTGAAAAATGTTGGAAATGTCATCAAATACCTGGCTCATATTACCATATGTGGTGGACTTGTGCGGATGCTAAAAGATACTGGACTAAAATCCACACGTGGTTGGAAAAAATGACAAAAAAGCATATAGATTTGAAACCAGAAATATTTTTATTGGGAATTTTACCTGAAATATACAGTAAAGACTTGAAATATCTGCTTGTAAATGTATTAACAGCGGCTAGGATTGTATTTGCCAAAAACTGGGAAAATGAGAAAACACCATCACAGGAGGAAATCATTAAGAAAATATTGGAATGCGCTGAAATGAGTAGATTGACATTTGAAATTAGAGAACAAGAGGATAAACAATTTTATAAAATTTGGGATCTATTCTATCAATGGTTAGACAATAAAATACAGTAATGAAATATGTAGACTTTTAGAAAATAATAAATATATAAAGATATACTTCTTTCTTATTATATCTACAAAATGATTTTAGGATAGATTTGGGATGATAATATGAACTGTTATAAAACAAACTAAGTAAATTATGATTATCTTGTAAAACATGAATGAATAAAAGTATAGTCAAATGATTGATTAATAATGATACTAAGGTATTTAATTTTTGATTGAAAATATGAGATTATATGCAATGTAATTGTAATGCAATGTAATTGTAATTGAAGACTACGAAATGGAAGCACAAAACAATTTGTAAACCAACCGGCACACTGTATGTATACATATGGAAGATGGCTTGATGTTTTTATGTTTTGTTTGTTTATGTTTGTTTTTAAAAACCAATAAAAACTTGAAAGAAAAAAAACATCCTTGGATATACATTTGGGATTTTACTGAAGGCCAAAGAGATAATGCAGGTAAAGAACATAGGTGTTACTTAATGTTTCATAAAATTCATTCTCATATAAAAAAGTCTCCAAGTTGAGCTCAGCATCTGATGTTCATGTAAATTCCTTGGCAGCAGTTTCCATTTTTTTGAGTCTCTCCTTCCCTCCCTCCCTCCCTCTTTCCCTCTCCCTCTCCCTCCCTTTTAAGTTTTGATCTAGCCTACTGGTATGGAAGTCTTTCATTCAAGTCAACTCTTTTTAGCTTTTTAAAGTTGCCAGCTAGTACTTCTTCTTAGCCTCACTAAAAAGGCATGTTACTGAATTTAGGAGCCACTTGGCAGAATTTTCCCTAATCCAGGAGTTGAATCTGGATAACACTGATATAACAATACATTAAATAAGCAAATAACTGATTGATTGATTGATCAATCAATCCTACTTTTGCTGGCCAAGTGCGTCCTTGTCTATATTTTAATGTGTGCCACTTTTATGCAATACAAGGGGAAGTACAGAATTGGAACTGGGATATCAATTCTAAATCCACATAGCATAGAAATATTTTAGGGAATTTCTTCATATAGAAATTCATATTTGAATTTCTTCATATTTCTGCCTATAGGCTTTACAATCTCATTGTACACATGTTGTACTCTGACAATAAAGGTAATAATAATAGGTTCCCAATGTGAAGTTGACATTCTAATGCAGAGGCTAATTTCACAAATAGCTTGATCTAATTGAAACCCCCAAAATAAAAGATCTATTGAGACCTCTTTCAAAAATAGCATGTGCTTTTTCTAAGATTACTTTGTTGGAGTACCTGAACAGAGGAGGAGAGAGACTCTACCAAATATGAGCAGCCTAGAGATTAACCGTTATGGAAGGTGGCCTTGACCAAAAAAAGGAAGATACCCTATCCCTGTTTGATGTTTTGATGATATCACAATTACACGTAACACCATAGTGTACTTTTATATTCACAAATATGAAAGACAAAACTCTTGGCAGAGCCTTGGGATCCTGTATTATCATCATCTATAATGGATCAGGATACATTTTTCCTATTTCCCCTCCTATTTTAACAAATGATTCAGATAAAGCTCTTGCTAGCATAAGTAGATGTCTTCTACCAACTTGAAAAAGCAACATCTTATATTTCCTTTCAAGGCAATTATCCCAATATGTGACCATTTTTTGGAAAACATCCTTCCCCAGAGTTACTATTTCTAAAGCATCATTTCGAGTGACAAAATTAATGGCATATCAGTATCAAACAGCATGATTTTGCTCCCATCACCTTTTGTGGAATAAATCTCTTACTTCCTTTACTGAAATATTTGAGTGACGAGAGTCATAAGATAGGAATGCCACTTTGTTAGACAATGCATTAATTCAGATTAGTTTGTTACAGATGGCTTCCTAAGAGATTATTATATATTTAATCAGCAATCCAAATATCATCAGGCCTATTTTTCAGATTCATTGTAGCATATCATAAAATCTGTATTCTGAGAACGGAACCATCTTTGTATTTATATGGGGACTAACACTTCCCCTTTTTCCTGGAAAGGGAACATAAAAATCCAGCAAAATGATTCTCAGAGTTGATTGCACCTTCCCATTTAAGCAGTCATATTTGAGGGCTCTTTGGTGCTCTCTAAGCTTGCTTGTTTTCTTGCAAACATTTCATTACCATAACTAGGTAACATAATCAGTGCTAGTGGTGTTACTTAATTATGGTAGTGAAACGTCTGCAAGAAAACAAGCAAGCTCAGAGAGCATCAAGGACTCTTCATTTCAACCCTGAGCTACAAATATCCTTTTATTGGCAGTCACTTTTGTCGTGGGGCAGCAGAGGGCGATGGAGAGCTAGAGAAAAATTCTGCAATTTTTTCCCAAGTCCCAAGAATGAACAATCAGAAATTTAACAATTCCTCTTAAAAGATTTGCCTGCTTAGCAATTTAGTAATTCAAAATATAGAATTACTGATGCACACATCCAGAAAAGATAAAATGTCTTAGGAAATGGATTCCAGGCAGATTGCCTCATATTAAAACAGAAAACCAAATGGGCCTTGTTGAGGTATTAGGGATGCAGCAGTGATGGTCCAGACTTCCGTAGTAGATTACCTACTTTGCATGTAAAAGTCTCATCATCAATTCCCACCATCTCTAACTAGAAACCAGTTTAAAATCATAGAGAACATTGGGTCTCAATAATAAAGGCCTGACTCAGAAGAAGACCATGGCCCAGGGTCATTTCAGGAGAAGACAGCAAAGAAAACAAATGAAAAAGAGAGAGACTTTTATGCTTGCTATCTCTACTCAATGGCTTTATTGGTTAGGAAAGAGGTATTGCTTCGTCTTCAATAAAGGGTACACCAAGCTAAAGAGAAAGACATCAGTAGCAATCTTGGGGGAAATCCACACTTTTCAGAAGTGCGACCATCATTTAGAAAATTTGTTTTGGAGGACCCTGAGCTTAAGTGCCCTCAGTGGCAAAAAGGAAGGGAAATCGAGCCAATATCCGAAAGAAATCACTGCTGGCGGCTTGCAATCCTGAGAAGGAGAATCTGTGTTGTAACATTTTGCTGTACATCTTTTGGTGAGTGAAGCGGTTCTTGTGCAACTCCGATGATTAGGCTAATCTGTGAGACTCCAGAACAGAGGTTGCAATGCCCTGTGCACAAGAGACTCCAGAAATCTTCCCCTTTCAATGGCCACAATTTTGCAAGACCGCTCTTAATGACAACATTTCGCAAAATTGCTTCTCAGGAGGCAACTGGACTTTCTTGTTTTTTTTTTCTTTCTTTGAAGACGTTTCACTTCTCATCCAAAAAGCTTCTTCATCTCTGACAGGATAGGGGAGGAATGGAAGGATTTATATTCCTTGCAGACAGCTGGTCATTTGCATCCTTTTAGAGGGTCCTTGAATCACTTGAAGGTTTATCTGTGTCCTCAAGGTCACCTGAGTAGTGCTCCTGGTTCCTGTATTCTGCAATTTTTCTCTGGAAATCCTTCCTACTCCCACACCCACATTCAAAGGGTGTTCTTCCCAAATTGTATGGCTAAAAGTCTGGAGAGATTGTCAGTCATCCAGGTTATGGTTGTACCAAAGGTGCTTTTTCAGGAGGCAACTGGACTTTCTTGTTTTTTCTTTGAAGACATTTCATTTCTCATCCAAGAAAGCCTCCAAGTGCTTCAAGGACTCTCTAAAAGGATGCAAATGACCGGCTGTCTGCAAGGAATATTAATCCTTCGATTCCCCCACTATCCTGTCAGAGCTGAAGAAGCTTCTTAGGTGAGAAGAGAAACAACTTCAAAGGAAAAACAAGAAAGTCCAGTTGCCTCCTGAAAAAGCACCTTTGAGACAACCATGAGCTGGATGAGTGAGAATCTCTACAGACATTTTGCAAGATGGTATGCAAAAGCACTGGAGTCATACAGTCTTGCACAAGAAAGCACATGGATATTGTGGGGAGAAATGCAAGCTATTACGTGCAACAATGCCTGGGACCAGAAAAGGTGGCTGACCTACGTGTTTGAGACATAACTGCCTACCTGGCAAATGGGAATCATTGCTCATCTCACTCTGATCCACAGGTTTCAACACCTTCCCTGCCAGTTTCCCACAAGCAAAGCCAATAGGGAAGCCAGCAAGGAAGGTTATTAAATTGCTCTGGTAAATATCCCCAGGCTGCACAAATTGAGGAAAGCTGCGGGAGGACTTGAAGGACCACAGCACAGGCAGGAAGGCTGTGGGGGATGGATGGTGCTGCAGGTCCAAGTACAGGAGGATTGGGGAGACTTACCAGAGAGACTTACAATCTTCCCTATTGTTCTGTTCTAGGCTTCCCCAAAAAGCACTAAGCAGACTCTTTGTCCCGACCAAACACCTTTTATTAAATGAATGTGAATTTCTTGCATTCACATTCAGCCAACGGCCTGGCAAATAGTCTTTCAAGGGTGTAATTAGGAGCACAGACCTTATCTAGCTTGGAAAGCTGCCTGGTAAATATTTCCAAATGCAGTGTTGACAAGGAAGGACTTAGCATAGAGTCTCTAGGATGCACAGACAGATCTTCACAATGATGGAATGAACGAACGAATTGTTTCCTTCTTTTAATCGTTATGGGAGGGGACATTCATCATCCACTGTGACCTTACTCCCACGTCAACCCTGAGTTCATAATTGTTCTTTCTTTTTGGCAGCTCTGCGCATGCGCAGGCCGGGAACTGGTTCCAGCTGCTCCCCCACCTCACTGCTGTCTGAGCCCGAAGGCATCTGATGACTGCCAGCCTGCCCTGGCCCCACCTCTGCCTCTGACGCAGATCCCTCGTCTGAGCCTTCCTCAGCTTCCAGGACTGGCCCAGGTTCCTCCCCAACCTCCTCACTGTCCGACCCTGCTGCCAATTCCGCTAGCCACTGGTGGGCCACACTTATTGGCTTCCCCAATGACTTTGCTTGTGGGAAACTGGTAGGGAAGGTCACAAATGTGATCACATGATGGTGGGATGCTGCAAACCACTGGAATGTCAAGGAAGGGTTGTAAGTACCACTCATTCAAAACCAACACAATTCAGTCACTGAATGAGTGGTCAGTAAGCAAGTACATAAAAGCAGATGCTTCATTATATATAAATATTTACCAATGTTGTTGCAGAATGCAAATTTCTTTTTTTTAGCTAACCATACGTGATGTTACAAAAATCTTCTAGTTATTAAAACATGCTATTTAAGTCAGCTTGGATAGTTGGAGACTGAAAGGTCAATATATCTTCAACTGAGTTACTAAATGGATATTACTGCACTGTAAGAAGCAAATAAGAGAGAATAAACTGCTTTCTTCTACTTTGGTTATCCAAAGGGTTTGGGATTCAACTCCCAACATTCCCATTTGGAAAATTCCAGCTTCTCTGGGAGACCCTAAATTGAGGAAATCTGATATAAATTGTTTTATTTGTAGAGCCTGGGATTAGTATTAGTTACTGCAGAAGTACAGGACTCTCTATTCCAGCTCATTTCCTTACCTCAAAATCTCACTTCCACTTTAACTGACAGTCAAATGATAAAGTGTTTACAAAAAAATACTCCAGTAGCAGAGTCAGCACTTCACTGTAGCTTGATTTCCAATAGACAGGGCTGTATTTCTTGCCTTTCAAAGAAAACAAAAGTTCTTCCCTTTCGTGCAATCTTCTGACATTAATTAAAGTTAAAGCCTATCCTCTCAATGTTTCTGGAAGTCAGTCTGCTGATTTCACAGACTGCATCAAATTTTCACCTTTACAGTTCAAGGTCTCTTTCATTAGATGGTCTCTTGCAAATCCCAGTATCTGGCTCCTATGCCATCAGCAAGATAATAACCTGCCTTTCAGGATTACTGTGTAACTGCAAGATGATATACAGAAGAAACACTGACTCCTCTGAAGATTCTATTATCTGTCTATGTCTGTCTGTCTGTCTGACTGTCTGTTTACCTATCTCTATGATCTACCCATTCAATCTCTGTCTGTCTATCATCTGCTATATCATCTATCTGTCTCTGTCTCTATCTACTTCTCTATTTATATGATCTATACATCCAACCATGCATGCACGCATGCATCCATCCAATATAGTATGTATGTATGTGTGTGTGTGTGTGTCTGTCTGTCTATATCTACCATCCATCCATCCAATCTATCTATCTACCTACCTATCATCTACTCACCTATCTACCTACCTCTACGTACCATCCACCCATTCATCTATCTATTCTACCATGTATCTCGATCAATCTCTATCTCTGTCTATCTATCTGTAATATCTATCTATCTATCATCTATCTATCTATCTATCTATCTATCTATCTATCTATCATCTATCTATCTATCTATCCATCCATCCATCCATCCATCCATCCATCCACCATCTACCTACCTCTAGCTACCATCCATCCATCCATCCATCCATCCATCCATCCATCCATCCATCCATCCAATCTCTCTCTCTCCCTCCCTCCCTCCCTCCCTCTATCTACAATCCAACCATCCATCTATCCATTCAATCTTTATATATATCTGTCTGTTTGTCTATCTAATCTCTCTCTCCCCCATTTCATCACATTTTGCCAGTTATTTGCTTAACAACCATAACTGCAATTGTTAAGTAAATCATGTGGTCATTAAGTGAATCTGGTTTCCCCCATTGACTTTGCTTGTTGGTTGGAAAGATTACAAATGGTGTTCACATGACTCCAGGAGCTGAAATTGTCATAAATACATGCCATGGGGATGCGGCAATGGTGGTTGTATGTATGAAAACTGGTTATAAGTCACTTGTTTTCAGTGCTATTGTAACTGCAGCCACTAAATGGTTTATGTCAAAGACCACCTGTATCAGTTACAACAACACACACACACACACACAATGCTAATGCTAATATGTAGGTACCATTTCATTACATATATCACGATATCAACATTACTTCAATTGCAGTTGCTGGCAAAGGAGTTATTTCTTAATTTAAGATAAATTATAATTGTAATTCTCTCC
Source organism: Notechis scutatus (assembly GCF_049901735.1). NCBI lineage: Eukaryota > Metazoa > Chordata > Lepidosauria > Squamata > Elapidae > Notechis > Notechis scutatus. Next base: position 103,294,159 of record NC_142012.1, read on the forward strand.
TTTTCTAGCTTTTCCAAATGATCTCTCTGTTCTTTCTAACCTTTTCCTATATAGATCTGTAAGCTTTTCCATGCTTAGAATGGGTGTGTAACCATGTAACCTATGGCTTATCAAATGTTGCTGAAACTTAATCAGCAAATTAATCAGCAAATTAAAGCCAAGAGGTGCTGAGACCACAGTTCAATAATACTGGAGAGCTATAACCGTAGATTCTCATCCTGAGAGCAGAAATACAATCGGAATGCAGCATTCATGTTGGACTAAACTCCTGGTTGAGATCCTACTGTTACATGTACTGTTTATGCACACAAACAACCATATCAAAAAGAAAAAAATGTTTTATTTGCATTTTTCATCAAATCACCCTAGACGCTTATTAGTCTTTTTGATGGAAATACATTCATTCTGTGTTTTAGGAACATATGAAGAATGGTTGCAGGATTTGAGTTTGGCTAGTGTAGAGAAAAGAAGGACTAGGGGTGGGTATATGATAGTAATATTACAGTATTTGAAGGACTGCCACGAAGAGGAGGGTATCAATTTATTTTCCATAATATCAGAAGGCAGGACAAGAAGCAATGGATGGAAACTAATCAAGGAGAGAAGCAACCTGGATTTAATGAGAAACTTCCTAAGTGAGGACAATTAACCAGGGGAACAGCTTGCCTTCAGAAGTTGTGGGTGCTTCATCGCTGGAAGTTTTTAGGAAAAGACTGGAAATGGTAAAAGACTGGAAAAGACTTATCTGAAGTGGTATAGGGTCTCCTGCATGAGCAGGGGTTGGACTAGAAGATCTCCAGTGTCCCTTCCAGCTCTATTCTGATTAAATTGCCATCTTTAGAAATCAGCATGTTAGTGATTTTAGTTAACCCTGAGCCATGTGGCTTTGATCAAATCTGGAGTTAAACAGTCTCTTGAAACAGCTTCAGGCTTTGCGCATCACACTTCTCTCTTCCTCTCCTGTAACAGGCTTCTGAGCATGTATCTGGTGAATATTTAAAATATTCTGGCCGAGTTTGCAAGAGACAAAGCTCCTTTGTCAAAGCAAATCCCTTCATCTCTTTATCTCCGTGAAGACTCAAACCACTCCCTGTCCACAATATTATTGAACTCCAACAAAGAATAATAGCCAAAGCTCTTCATTTATGTTTGTTCAAACCATCTTATGCATGCCCAGCCATTACATCCAATCTTGCATGTTGCAGAATAGCTTTTACCAGTGGCATTCATTCCTGCTATTGTCAGCCTGGTTTACCCTTCTAGGACATCCTGACATTCAAATGGCTGCTAACATCAAAATAGCATTGCCCTACTTTGTAAGTGATGTGCAGATCTCCTCCGCAATAAACAAGAGACTATTTTTGCCTCCAGCTATCCCCACCAGTTTAGAAACGATTGCAAAATTTCCTTCTTGGTTGTTTATGCAGCTGGTTCAAGCAGGCGATTGGGAAATCTTCGAGGCTAGAGTTCGGTCTGTGACTCAACTTTTCGGTGCTAATGACTGACAGAAAACTTTGTTCCTACAGCTGATTGTGTTTACATATGGTCCATCGATGGAGTGGCATTTTTGTTTTCGCATGGGAAGAACTTTCTTAAAATTCAGCAAAAGCGTAAAAATAAAAAATAAAATATAAGAAGCCCACATGCTAGGCAGTATAGGTAGTGTTGTGGTTAGCTGGTAGCAGGTACGGACAACTGAGGAGAGAGAGGACTCAGATGAGAGGCCAGAACCATTAGGGAGTGGACTGCTGCCTTCAGAGATTGTGGGGGATGACAGCAGTGATGAGGAGGTTCCCAAGGAGCCTGTGCCAAGTGCTCACGTGCACAGGATTGCTTGGAGGAAAGAGCAGCTACAACAGCATGGGCGACTTGGGAGTAAGACTGCAAGGTAATGGCCCTCCTTCAAGAAGATAAAAGGCAGCTGTGCAGCAAACATTCTTTGTAGGAAGCAAAGATATTTTGAAACTCAGCCTCGTGGACATTACAGTTGGTATTTGAAGACTCTTGTGTTGTAAACTATTTATTCTGATAAACTTATTCTATTCAGTGAAACTATTTATTCTGGTTTTTTTTGGCAGCCTTGCAAAAACTTAGCAAGGCTCTTTCTTGTCGGAGCTAATTAGCTAGAAGCAGCCTTTTAACTGTGAAGAAACAGGATTCATAGATGAAACATTAAAAGGTTGTGCTACTGCCTTTGTCTTGTGTCTGCTCTCTTGGAACCAGGTTTGGGTCAGAACAGGTAGTCCTCAACTTATGACCACAATTGAGCCCAACACTTTTGTTGAGTTTTGCCCCATTTTTCAACTTTTCTTGGCACAAGTGCTAATCAGTGAAATTCTTAAGTTAGTAACACGGTTATTAAGTGAATCTGGCTTCCCCATTGATTTTGCTTGTCAGAAGGCCGCAAAAGGTAATCATGTGACCCCAGGACATGCAACCATCATAAATATGAGTCTGTTGCCAAGCGCCTGAATTTTCATCACATGATTATGGGGATGCAACAACGGTCATGTGAAAAACAGTCATAAATCATGTTTTTCGATTCCTGTTGTAACTTTGGTCACTAAATGAACTATTGTGAGGACTATCTGTATTATGTCATGGCGGTTACCATTGGGGATAGTTAGTCTTGTAGTTTGAAGCTAATGCTGTATTTTTCCAATGAAAACATACTAATCTTGATGCTGTGCTGGTGGATAACAAACCTGACTTTCTGATACACATCTATTCTTGTGTGAATTTCAGATGTTTTGAACTATTTCCCAAAACACCACTGTGGTGGCACAGTGGTTAGAATGCAGTACTGCAGACTATTTCTGCTGACTCCCAGCTTCCAGAAGTTTGGCAGTTCGAATCTCACCAGGCTCAAGGTTGACTCAGCCTTCCATCCTTCGGTGGTCGGTAAAATGAGGACCCAGATTGTTGGGGGCAAAAGGCTGATTCTGTAAACTGCTTAGAGAGGGCTGAAAAGCACTGTAAAGCGGTGTAGAAGTCTAAGTAAAATTGCTAGTGCTATACAGGTTTCTGCAAAGCACACACACACATAGGAAAAAGCTAGTTATGGAGTTGAGCTGTTCTATGTTCTTTATTTTCATTTAATAACACTGAGCGCAGTGTAGTTTATTAGATGAGGTTATTATACAAACATAATTATCACAGGAGAAATCCTCATTATTTAATTGTATCCATGTTATAGTTAGGTGTAACTATTATGTGTAGCTCACCTTCATGGCCATTGCAACATTCTGTTGCAATGTTTTTGCCTATTTCTAGCATTTTGTTCCAGTTTCAGGCAAAAAAAATGTTCATTTGGATGAAATATATTCTCTTAATGACAAAAAATGTTGTAAAATCGGCTTCAGTCTCATGGTGATCTGCTTAACATACTGTAATTCTGGATCAATGATGGACATAAGTTGAGCGCTATCTGTATAACTATGAAGAGGCATTGGGATAGTCTGAACTTTGTCATGTTTCGTAGAGAACTGAAGTCACTGCTGCACAATAGCATTCAGAGTGGCTTTTCCAAGAGATTAATGAACTTCAGCACAAATGGAACAAGTTTACAGTATTCTCTTATCTTTGGTCTTCAAAGGGTTGGAAAAGGCCATATGCTTTAGCGACTTTGCAGGATTGTAACTGGCAGGAAATGGAAATCCTCTGAATGTCTTTTAGACCTTTGATTTTGTCAGTTACTTAGTTGTTTTGTATCTCTTCGCAGAGCTGTTATTAGTTACTTGCAGCCCATTTCTAATATACCTACTTTTAGTCTGGTGGTGAGCAACGTGCAGCGTTGGTCTGATTTCTAAACACTATGCAAACAATCCATTCAGACCTCTGGAAGATGCAACTTCTCTTGCCTACTGAGTAGAAATTAAAAGGGGCAGCAGTGCTGAGAAAAATGCATGATCAAAAGGAAAAAGGCAACCAAAAAAGAAATCGGGGATAGCGAGAACTTATCCGTTTCCTCAGTTTAGCGGAGAATTGTAAATACGATCCATTTATATATAACAGAATATCAGAGTTGGAAGAGACCATGCAGATCATCTAGTCCAACCCCCCCACTTGGCCAAGAAGGAGCCCCTACACCATTTCTGACAGATGGCTGTCCAGTCTCCTCTTGAAAGCCTCCAGTGATGAAGCTACCACAACTTCTGAAGGCAACTTCTGTTCCATGGGTTTTTTTCTGTCAGAAAAAAAAAATTCTCCTTATTTCCAGGTTGAATCTCTCCTTGATCAGTTTCCATCCATTATTCCTTGTCTGGCCTTCAGGTGCTTTGAAAAATAGCTTAACCCTCTCCTCTCTGTGGCAGCCCCTCAAATATTGGAATATTGCTATCATGTCTCCCCTGGTCCTTCTTTTCACTCCTGCAACTGAAAGGCATCCATCTATCTCTACGTGAGGCAATCGGGTAGGCCCTATTCGAAAATACGGCAAGCCGTCAGCAACTAGAGCCGACCCCAAATTTAGATATTTAACCGCGACAATCAAAAAGACTCTGCTTGGCCTGTCAATCACCGCCTCCGCGATAGGGAAGCGGAACCACAGCTCACAAAAGGTTAATGTTCCCTGAGAGCCAAAATGGGTAAACAACTCAGGCTGGGGGCGCGCACGAGAAGAGCAGCGCGCGGCGGATTAGACGTGGAACACCAAATCCATACTGAGCACCTTAAAGTTTAACCAGAGCCGAGGCGGGATTCCTTAGCCTTCGTCCAATCGAGAACGGCTAAGCTACGCCCCACCGACCAATCCCGATCTTTTGCCGACCCACTTCAGCTAATCCCGCAGAAAGCGAGAAGACGCTAACTGCAAAGCGGGCGCGCGGGCGGGCGCTTCTTTGTTTTTTTTTTAGATCCCGCAACTGAGTCCTCCCCCCCTCCCCCATGCGTGGTCGGGATGGGGAAAGTCCTGTTGCTTTCTCGAGAGCGCGATCCTTCTCGCGGCTCGATCGGGTAGACAGATCGATCGATCGATCCGATCACTGGCAGCGGCCGAGGCACCGATCTCCACAGCCGCTTAAAAAGACACCCCTTCCCGCCCCTGTTGGCTTTCAGCAAAGCGGGGAGAGGAGGAGGAGGAGGAAGAGGAGGGGGCGTGCCGAAGCTTGGTTTCGCCAGCCAATCGGGGCGTCCCGTTCCTTTTGACGTCACAATCCCGAGAACCTGCAGCGGCGACAACAATAACAATAGCAGGCAGGGATTGTTCCCCGGAGCCGAGCGGCCGAGGGGGAGCGTCGAGCGGAGCCAGCCGCCAAAACAGCTCGTCGCGTGTCCGGCAGTAGCGCTTGCTGCTGGCCGGAGCCGGACAGGAACAACCCAGCCAGCAACTCAGGAGGGACCCCGAAATAGAAACGCCTCTGTCCCGCCAGCTATGGCCTCGGGCGAGTCTTCGGGAGTGCAAGAAGAGAATTTGCAGGGTAAGAGAACCTCCCTCCTTTCAAACACACAGCAGATGGGGAAAATACAAGGACAGAAAAACTTGGGACTCCTTTAAATACTGGGCCTTTTATAGAAGGGGCCTCTGAAGTTATACTTTCCCGGACTGATCAGAAACAAGGCTTCCTAGGTCAACCTAGTTTTGAAACTCTTCCCCCGCCCCCCAAAGGCTTGGAATTAATATTAATATTCCCTCTAGGACAGGTGGTCCTCGATTTACAACCTCTCATTTAGTGACCGGTGAAAGTTACCAATGGCACTGAAAAAAGAGACCTGGGATCGTTTTTTTTCACTCTTACAACAGGAAAAAGGGACTTCAGTGACCATTTTTCACGCTTACGACCGTTGAAGCATCCCCATGGTTCATGTGATTTAGATTTGGATGCTTTTGATAACTGACTCGTATTTAGGACGGGTCGCCCATGTCCCGGGATCATGCAATCCCCTTTTACCATCTTTTGACCAGCAAAGTCAATGGGGGGGGGGGCGAAACCAGATTCACTTAAAGGACTGTGTCACTACTATAGCAACTGCGGAGACTGAGTTAACAAACAGGATAGAAAAAGTCGTAAAATGGGGCAAAACTCACTTAACAGAGATGTCTCACTTGGCAACAGAAATGTGAGGGCTCAGTTGTGGTCGTAAGTCGAGGACTACGTGTAATTAAAATTTCTCTAGAATTATTTCTGGAGGGCAAGAGAAACAAAGGATGAGGAAATACCGAATGACCTGGGGTTACCTTTGCGTCATTCAGGGTTTCCTCTGTTTCTTGGAGCTATCAAACTCTTATAAGAGTTTTCTCTAGTTTGGACTTTTTCTTGCCATTGAGTTGATTTTTACCTTGGCCGGCTCAGAACCAGCAAGGGGGAATGGTTTTAAAATAGCCCGTGTTCTTTGGAAGGGGAGAAAAGACAGCTCTGTTGTAACTTAGCAGCTATGTTCCCTGGCTGTGTGGTATAGTATCCTTGCCTATGTGACTCAGCCCTTTACTAATAGCTTTTACTGTTGTAAATAATTGGCCTTGGAACTTATTGACACATTGTGCTGGTTCAGAGCTGACATCATGGGATTTATAGCCCCACGTAGAAAAACTTGGAAGTAGAATGCAACATAAAAGGGACTTCTTCCTGTTTTTAGATTGGGTTTGTAATCAAATAATGTTAGAGGTTATCTTTTCCTGGGGTTTGGTCACATAATGTGCCAAAGGAAAAGTGAGCACAGAATTATTGTTTTTATGTTTTATTGCTATTGTTCGTGAAGGAAAGTATCAGTATTTTGTCCAACTTGAGAAAAGTTCAGTAAACATTTCCAGAAAAGCTTTCCAAATATTTGGTCTTGCTTACTTTCACTTGATACAAATACTTCCTTGGGAATCATTCTAATTGATTTTGCTTGGAACTTTTAAATAGGCTGGTACAATGTGTTGATAGGTTGATGTATATCCCATAGGAAGTATACTTCATCCCTGAGTATACATGCACAATAGATATAATACAACACACAATGTCACTTTCCCTTCCCACTCCCCAGACACTAAAAGAAATTTAAATTGAATCTTTCCTATTGGACAGTTAGGATTATAGAAACAAATGTACATTCTTCAGAGAAACTTAAATGGGAGAATAAATTAATCATACACGCAGGGTTGTGTAAGATGTAAAATCTAGCACTTTTGCCACCACATTGTATATTTTATATTTTGTGAATTATGCAGTTTTAGTTCTTAGCCTTGTTTTTTTGGTGTACAGAGTAGATAAGGTACGAATCTGGCTTTTAAACATTATCTCTTTTTTTAATGAATACTCTTATACAAAGAGCATATATTATTCTCTTTTCCAATTTTCTTATTCCAAGTTAACTGGACATAGGTACATGTCTTCCATTCTCTTCTCTTGCAGTTTTGTTAGTTAATTCCTCATGAGATTCCAAAAATAGGCTGGAAGAGAAATTCAGCGGCTGTGGCTTTTCTCAAGATGAAATTAGGCCTGTGAAAAGCATTGTCTGTTAATTTGCAGTCTGCCACATTCAGATCAAAGTACCAGAGAGCTTTTATTTGCCTAAGCCTTGTGAGCAAGAACTACTGTAGCTTTTTATAATATCAGTTTGGTTTTTGTGAGGGAATGTTTCACAAGACTTAGACTGTTTATTCTTCAGGTTAGCCTAGGCAGGAATTTCTTTGGGTAACGTTCTGCAGTAATTAAATGAGATATGTTGTGTGAATGCAATCTATATCTAAAGATCTGATACCAAAGAAGCCCCATACTGCCTATTTCCTGTCAGCGGATTGTCCTTTCTTTCTGCTCATTTGACTTCCTGTTTTCACCTTCTGTATCCTGAGCATCCTGAGAATTGCAGTCCATAGAAACAGGCCAGTGAATGGCACTGTAAAATATACAATTGGGACAGAAAACTGTCCATAAAAAAATAAGGAAGACAGATGTTTGGATAGAGGAATGTTTTCTGATAGTTCGATTCTCTTATGTCATTTCATTATAGTTCCACACAAACCCATTTTTCAGCATGATTTCGCTCCACTTACCTTAAAGTTAGCTTACTCTCATTTAAATCATGTGGATTCCAGTTTGCTACCTTTCCAATAACTAAAGACCCTTACATGTTTTTTAAACTAGTGGTATAGCCAATTATTCCTCACAATGATAATTAATATCAGTCTGTTATGGTTACAACTTTTTATTTGTGGACTGCATCATGTTTTCTTTTAAAATGCATAAGCCTTTTAAGTAAACTTGAAAAAATTAAAAATGAGAATAGTCACATCGTGGAAAATGAGCTTGCTGTACAATTAAAATGAGCACCTTGCAGAATTATAGTTTGGTCTACTGATTTAAGGCACCAGGCTAGAAACCAGGAGACTGAGTTCTAGCCCCACATGAGTGACCTTGGGCCAGTCAGTCAACCCACCCTTCACTGGGTGTTTTGTTGTGGGGAAAATAGAGGGAAAGAGCATTAGATATGTTCCCCCCTTCAAGTTATTTATAAGAGAAATAAAGGCAAGTTAAAAAATCTTTTTAAAAAAACCATTTTATACTGTATAGTCATTAGAGTGCTTGTATAGTAAATATAGAAGCATAGCTTTTGTTTTGAGCAATAGAGCCATGAGATACCGTAGATATAAAATGCTTATGCACTGCTGGGGGGGGGGGGTAGGGGAAGGAGACGCCATATACCATTGCCACTGCAACAGAGTTTTATTATTAACAGGCAATAAGCTGAGTATTCTTTGTGCCTCCTAAAAACGCAAGCCGAGGAGGCGGTGAAGTCGGACTTGAAGCAGAATGTCAACAAACGAAAGTGGCTGGTTTCCTAATAAATCCTTGTGGTTTTTGTTCTTTCTCAATGTTTGCCAAGCAGGTTCCTGGGTAGAACTGCACTTTAGCAGCAATGGGAACGGGAACGGTGGCCAGCCGGCCAGCCAGGAACAAGTTCCTGCTTCAGTTTCTATTTATAATGGTGACATGGAGAAAATTCTTCTAGATGCCCAGCATGAGTCTGGAAGAAGTAGCTCGCGCGAGAGCTCTCACTGTGACAGGTACTCTGACAAACACACACACACACTGAGGCAGCACAGGCTGCTCACACAATGCATTACCTCCTCTTTCAGTTAAATGTTCAGGTAGTCCTCGACTTACGACCACAGTGATGCCCAACATTTCAGCTGCTAAAGGGGACATGCTGCTAAGGACCCCATTTTACGATCTTTCTTGCCATGTTTGTTAAGTGAATCTGGCTTCCCCATTGTTTGTTCCAAACCCCAGGACACTGCAATGGTCAGAAATATGAGTCAGTTGGTCACAAGTATGAAAAAGGGTCGTGAGTCACTTCTTTCAGTGCCGTTGTAACTTTGAACGGTCACTAAAAAGGAATGGTTGTAGGTTGAGGACTACCTTTACCTTCTGGCTGACTTTCAGATATTTCAACGATGTTTTTAACCAGCCATAGGCAATGCTTCTCCATGGGTGTTATCGAGGATAATGGGAGTTATAGTCTTAAAAACATGGAAAGGTACCGGACTGGGGAAGTAAATGCATGGCCCAATGTTATGCGTGGCCTCTTTGGATTCTTGAAAGCAGTGGGACCTAATTTAAGCAAAGCTAAACGTATGTTTTGTTTTTGATTTGTCTGGGTGAAAGTGTTTTAAATCAGGGCTCTCCAACCTTGGCAACGTTACGACTTGTGGACTTCACCTCCCAGAATTCCTCAGCCAGCGCATGTGCTGCCTGAGGAATTCTGGGAGTTGAAGTCCATAAGTCGCAAAGGTTGGAGACCCCTGTTCTAAATAGCTCTATTAGAAGTCTGATCCGGATGATGCAATTATCCCTGGCCTTGCAGCTGATGCCCTTTCTACTGATTGGAGACATGGTCATCTTGCCCTCATGGTGTGATCCGTTCTTTTTTGTTTTTAAGTTCAGCTTTTTATTTAAACAAAACTGGACTTGTCTATTAAGTGAGACATTCCAAAGCTAACAAGAGGCATGGCTTGGGAGAATGAAGTGATCTTTCATTGTGAAACTAAGCAAATATTAGATTAGGGTTGTATGCCACTTTTGGGACCAGTTCCAGACCTGATTAACTTGGAGATGATGTTGGCTTTTGAGAAAAACTCTGGGGAAAGCCTCTTTTGGGAAAATCTGGGCTTTGAATTGTAATTCCTTTGAGGGCTTTGCGAGTGGGCTGTCTTTCCGTTTGTAGGAATTTTGCTCCATTTCCTGAGCTCCGACCAGTTTTTACTCTCATCTCTATCCCCATCAAAGAGGTTCAGCCTCATGTTCCTAGAACTTATGTCTTCCTGCACAAATGGATGAGAACTAATCTGCTTCCACCCAGAGGTGGTATTCAGCAGGTTCTGACCAGTTCTGGAGAATGGTTAGTGGAAATTTTGAACAGAGAACAGTCAAATACCACTTCTGACTGGCCCTGCCCCCATCTATTCTCTGCCTCCTGAGTCCCATCTGATCGGCTGGGTCTTCTTTTGTTGCCCTGCCCAGGAGAACGGAGCTGGAAACCAGGTTAGTGGGATGGGGAGGGAATGGGATTTTGCAGTATCCTTCCCCTGCCACGCCCACCAAGCCACGCCCACCAAGCCACGCCCACCAAACCATGCCCACTAAGCCACCCTCACAGAACCAGTAGTAAAAACATTTGAATTTTACCACTGCCTTAACCCCAATCCCGCCCGTACACCCTGGCCACACTGATCAGGGGAAATACCAAGTTGCAAAGCTCTCCCTATGCTTTCATTTTGTCTTCACAGCTGCTAGGGAATGGTGGTACAATGGATAAGAAACATTTGGAAGTTTCCTATATTTTTCTTTATACTCCACCTCTCTCGATAGACTTTCCATCATAGCAAATTTTCTGATATTTTTTGCAAATTTATTTGGCACACGCACAGAAAGGTATGTGGTTAGAAATGCCTATAAGACGGGTGTCCTTGCAATTTTATTTCCGTTTTGTATGGAGAATGCTATGGGGACTTTTTTGGGTTATAGGTTGTTCTCATTTAGCAACTACCTTGTACAACCATCATCAAGTTACGATGACAATGAAACTTTGTGGCCAATCCTCACATTTATGACCTTTGCAGGTCTGCACAACAAAATAAAATTGAAGTAAGATCGTAAGTACAGTCATGTTGGTGACTGGTTCACTTAATGATTGAATTGCTGGTACCAATTTTGGTTGCTAAATGAGACCTACCTGTGCCCCCATCATCAGGAATGAGGATAGCGGGACTGTAGCTGGGAGAATGGACATTGATGGATTATATTATAGTCTTTCACTGGTCCCCCGGACGGGAGGAGATGGAGTCTGATTGGCTTATGATATTTTCTGTGTTTTAAAATTCAGTAGAAGTAAAGATGATTGCAATCCATTGCATGTTTCTTGGTGAATGATTGAAAGGTTAGAGAGATTGCGGTTGTGTTAGGATCCTCAGTACTTAAAGAGTCAGGTGAAAGATGGGAAGTAGCATTATGCCATTGGCTAAAGCTATTGTCTTTGAAATGTTTATCTATTGACTTTGTCCTAATTGATACCTACATTTCCCTAGGCCAAGGGTCTTCAAACTTGGCAAGGTTAAGACTTGTGGACTTCAACTCCCAGAATTCCTGAGCTAACATGACTGGAGGAGGAATTCTGGGAGTTGGTCCACAAGTCTTAAAGCTGTCAAGTTTGAAGACCCTTGCCCGAGGCCCACGATAGCGAACCTATGGCACGTGTGCCACAAGTGGCACGCAGAACTATTTGTGCTGGCATGCGAGCCGCAGGCAAACTTACCTCACTGTGCATGCGTGTGCCTCACAGCTGATTTTTTTTGGTTGGTTTGAGGTCTTTTTCGGCTTCCCAGAGTCTTGGAAAAAGCCTCTGCAAGGCTTTTCAGGCTGAATTATAGGCCTGTTTCATCACTTCCTGTCAAACCAAAAATCAGCTGTGAGGCGCAATGCAGGTAAGGGGGTGGCGGGGGGGGGGGAATTGTGCATGCATGCACAGGGGGCAAGGGGAGGGGATGCACATTGCATTCTGGGTGGTGGTGCGCGCACAATTTTTGGCACAGGAGCCCAAAAAGGTTAGCCACTACTGTCCTAGGTGATTGTATACTGGTGCTGCATTTCTTAAGCTTAGATTGCATTTCTTCCTCTTCTTTTCTCTGGAGTATCTTTTAAAGCGTATTCCTGAAGACAGAGCCTGTCAGTCATGAGTTGCTTTGGGTGCCTTTCTGGCCATGTAAAAATGCTTTAAATAAATTAACAAAAAGAGGGAGCCCAGACAAACAACTCTTTGCATTCCAAAGCTTGTGAGTTATAAGTGCATAATTTTAAATCACACAACCACTATATACAGTAGTGTTGATGTACCTGACCACTTATCTGCCATTGGGCAAGATACTTATCCATGGCTAATTGAACTCTGGCGTAAGTTAATTTGAGTGCAGTGGGATTGCTCAACACCTGGAACCATAAAATAACCACAGGGATAGCATTTCCACAGTGGATTAGGTGATTAGCTAGTTTGTGGTTCAGTGTGTTTTGCAAACACAGCCACAAAAAGATTGAGATATTCAGGATTAGAGAACTGGATCAGACTAAACTTAACTAAAGTGCCTTTTTATATATTAAAGTTACATGTAAATTAAAATGCATTTAAAGTCAAAACAGGATTATTTTGTAATGGGGCTGATAATTAATTGGGAAGGGAAAGCTTAAGCCTTTTCTATGTAGTTATTAGTGCTGATGACATTAGAAGCTACCTACTCTTAATTGACACTATGAGGGATTCCAGGAACAATTAAATAGTAATTAATTTTTTGCATTTTTGGATGATTGTGCAAGTACTAAACAGATTGTGGTATTTGCTCACTCAGACTCCCTTTACATAGGTTGGACCCACTAAACATTTTGTGAAGAAAGCTATTACTTTTTTCACAAAACCAGAATTGCTATCCAATTTACCGTGAGAAGATGTCCCTACTTTTAAAAAAACAAAAAAAAACATTCTGTCCGTTTTACCAAGGTGCTCCAGAATGCATAACATACTTTTTCCTATTTCTGTTCTTATCACAATAAAGAGGCAGGCTTGGCTGCAAGATCTTAAGTAGCCTTGTGAACTTTATTGGGATTTGAAGTTAGCTTTCTATGGTCCTGATAAAACATGAATCAGTAAGTCTTGTTCTTGGTTGGTTATTCTCATTTTTTTCCCCCCCAAAGTCCACCACGTTCCCAGACACCTCAGGACGTTCACAGAACTTCAGAAGTGGAGAGTCGTGCCAGCGGAGAAAAGAATAGTTCTCAGGTAAACTGCTCACAAAGACACTCAGATAAGAATTGATTTGTGTGTGTGTGTGTGTGTAGTGTTTTTCTTTAAGAGAAGAAAATCCCTTCTTCCCGGGAGATTGTATTTTCTGCGGAGTCTCATTTATAGATGGGAAATGTGCTTTGTAGTTTTTTTAGCAGACCCATTTCAGTTTTGGCACACAGTTTGGAAAATCACTGCATGAATGACACAGTTGTATTGGAAACTATCTAAACACTAATGCTACTTGAAGGAAAATGCAGCTGCTGGAACTTTTATTTGTTCCAAGCATGTAACTCCGGCTTAGTAAAATTGGCTTCAATACTCTTTGAACTTCTCTGCAGTATTTCTGTTGCTATCAGAAATCCAGTTAGCTAGTATGTAGGAAGCCAGTTGATCCTCTTTAACAAGGAATCTTTTCATGCTGGAAAAGCTTTCCATTTGTGAAGTGGCTTTGTCAGGATTTTGCTATTTCTCAGTTGTGACTAGTTTACCTTAATTCAGACACCAGAGAATCTCTCTTGTCAAAATTCGGCCTCATCTAACCTCAGACTTGGTTGAGTTAGCTTGGCTTGATTTGAATTTCACAGAGCAGTAGACTATTGTCGGATTGTGAAAGCTGGCTTCCAAATTCCTAGTGATTTAACTTCAGATAGAAAATGTGAGCTCATTGTATGGATGAGTGGAAGTATAGAGAAGGGTTGCTGTACAGCCCAGAGCCCCTCTCTGAATGAAATGGGCAGTTAAGAAAAAGAAAGAGATGAGAGAAAGAAAGAAAAGTAGATAGATAGATAGATAGATAGATAGATAGATAGATAGATAGATAGATAGATAGATAGATAGATAGATAGATAGATAGATAGATAGATAGGAGAAAGATAGATGATAGATAGATATATGGTTAAATAAGAGGTCTCCAAACTTGGCAACTTTAAGTCTTGTGGATTTCAAGCTATGCTGGCTGGAGAATTCTGGAAGTTGAAGTCCAGAAGTCTTAAAGTTGTCAAGTTTGGGGACCCCTGAGATAGATGATAGATAGATAGATAGATAGATAGATAGATAGATAGATAGATAGATAGATAGATAGATAGATAGATAGATAGATGATAGGAGAAAGATAGATGATAGATATATAATTAAATAAGAGGTCTCCAAGCTTGGCAACTTTAAGACTTGTGGATTTCAAGCTAGGCTGGCTGGAGAATTCTGGAAGTTGAAGTCCAGAAGCCTTAAAGTTGTCAAGTTTGGGGACCCCTGAGATAGATGATAGATAGATAGATAGATAGATAGATGATAGATAGATAGATAGATAGATAGATAGATAGATAGATAATAGAGACAGATAGATAGATGATAGATAGACAGGCAGACAGAGAGACAGAAGGATAGATCCATGTGACACTCTCATTTATTTGTGGCTTCTCAAGCTGCATCTCTCCTGAGACTTTGTGCCTCTTTAGTACCTCCTTCACGCAAACTGTGTACTTGGACTTATATTTCTACTATGAAACTCCAGGAAAAGCCACAACGCCTTTAAGGAGCAAACAAGTGGTACCCTGGATCCAAAGTCCTTAGATATTTCTATTCTGAGAATGGACCCAGGTCACTTGATTGTACCTATCTTTGTTTTAGTCTGAAGAAGATTTTCTGGAAAGAAGGAAAGAAGTTGAACGGCTTCTGAAGAAAAATTCAGATTGGATGTGGGACTGGTCGAGTAGGCCTGAGAATATTCCCCCCAAGTGAGTGATCTTGATAATGAACAATGCAGATTTGTTTGTTTCCATTATTATAAATATACTAGCTCGATACCCGTGTTTCGCTACAAAACTATGTGGTCGGCCTTAGTTTTTGGGGAGGAAAATAAAGGGGAAAAATTCTGCTTCTGCCTACCAGCATCCATCGATATTCATCTGGCTAGAGTCCTGTCAGTGTGTGAGAGAGTTGAGGGCTGTTTGGAAACTGAAACAGTATTTGCTGTGTGAGCAAGAAGACAGCAAGGAGCCTGCACATGGCTTAACTCAACTGTTCTGTACTAAAGCTGCTTGGTGCTGTGAAACTAAAACTGAAACTCCTCTCTGCTGCTTGTGTTTTACATTTGGAAGATATTTCTTTTCAGGTGGGGAGGAGGAGCAGAACTCCTTAGCATCAGAGCGTGTTAATAATAATATACAAAATACTAATGCTCTGATGGTCATTTCGAAAAATCCTTTCTTAGTGAGCACCTAGAAGCCAAGAGGAACTTACATGCCAAATTTCAAGTGTGTAGGCTTTATGATTCTGGACATTTTGTGATGATGTGTGAGTGGTATTTTGCTTTTATATATATAGATAAATGGGATTGCAAACTGTTCCGAATAAAAAAAAAATGTTTTTATCTTCTCATAAACCAGGGAATTTCTCTTTAAACACCCAAAGCGCGCAGCTACACTCAGCATGAGAAACACAAGTGTGATGAAGAAGGGAGGCATATTTTCTGCAGAATTCTTGAAGATTTTCTTGCCATCTCTGCTGCTCTCCCATCTGCTTGCCATTGGACTAGGGTAAGGATTCATTTTAGATCATCTACTCTGACAGCCAGAAATCTAGTGGGCTGCATCAACAAGACCTTCTTGACTCCTCATAGTAGTACTATTGGAGAGAGGGAGAGACCACTGCTTACCAGCACAGCACGTTCCTTAGCTGCAAAAGGTGTGGCATTCACTCCCTGACTATTCCAGGTAGGATTGAAAAAGCTGCTGCTCACAATCCTGGAAAGCTTGAGGCTGGGTTCACAAATGCTAAGATGTCATGTGGGAGCTCGGTCACTAATATTTCATAATTTACAGAGTGCACCAAAAGAGGGGAATCCAGTTTAGGCCATTGATGGTAGTCCAGATGTTGATGAAAAGCAACTTCTAGCATCCACAGGAAGCCAAGTTAATGATGAAAGATGTTGGGAATTGTACTCAACATCTGAATGGCATCAGGTGCCTGCTTCTGAGAAGACCACATATTGGCCTTACAATTTTGCAGCAGATTGCCTTCTGCTTTTTTTTAAAAGCATTTTATAAAAATACCCTGATTTTATAAATGTTAATGTGCGGAAAATATTTAGCTGGCAGGTTATCTGTACCCTACCTTGCATATACTTGTAGTCCATATGTACACATAGTCTTAAGTCCTAAAATCCTAACTGCATTATGGCTTCAAGTGTGGTGAGAATCCACTCAATGACTTCCTAGTGACTCCTCTCAGATATCAATCACATCATTTGCTGCATTGTACAACCTGACAAATATGCCTCCTATTGTTTATAAGACCAATCATTGGGGTCTTATGTTATACACTGTTGTTGCAAAAGTAGTTGTTACTCATAAATTCGCAGGTTTATGAAATGATCTAATTCATTTGTTCATAATTAAACTATGGAATGAGCATACAAATGAATGTGAAATCAGTGGAAAACATGTTTTGATACAGGTAAACCTCAACTTACAACCACAATTACATCTGGAATTATAGTTACAACTATAATTTCACCTGGAATTATAGTTTTAGGTCATGTTGGTTGCTGAACGGGTCATGGGACCATGCCCAATTTTATGGTCTTTTTTTGCCACGGTTGTTAAATGAACATCATAATCGCTAACAAATGCAATGGTTGTTAAGAAAATGTGGCAGCAAAAACTATACATTGCATTGAAGTGACCATGAGGCACTGCAAATGGCTATAAACTCAGGCCAGAAGTCAAGCATCCAAAATGCAATCATGTGATTGCAGCCATTGGAACTTCCATAATATATATCTTTTGGGGGGATCTATCATACCTTCGAATGATCATTAAGTGGTCATCATAAGTCAAGGACTACCTGTAGTATCACCTGGACTGATAATGTTATTTTCATTTTATGCTTCTAATGTATGTCAAGAATATTTTTGAACAATTACATTTGAAAATAAAATCTAGAATCTGGGAATGCCAGCTGGGCAAATGAAGTCCACACATCTTAAAGCTACCAAAATTGAAAAAAAAAGCTGCACAGATTAGTCCATTTTTGAGTGATTTGTGTCTATAGCTGACTTACATTCACAAGAAAAGAGGTGAGTTTGAAAATGCAATTGCAGTTCAAATTCATCAGAATTCTTACTTGGTTGTTTTTGTGTTTCAGGGTTTATATTGGAAAACGGTTGACAATCACAGCTTCCAGCAGCTCCTTGTAAAAAGAAATGAATTTGTCTCTTTTGCAAATTGTCACAAACTTCATCCAGGCATCATAAAGCGGTGAACTGAAGAAATTTTCAAATTGTATAATCATAATATGGGGGTGTATGTTTTATTGCATAAAAGGCTCTTGCAAAAGGAAATGAAGAATGTCCAACTACCCAACTGCTCTTATATGTAAATTCCTATTTGCATGATTTAATAATAGTGTAGCTTAGATCAGGAGTGGGGAAACCAGAACTACAACTTCCAGGAAACTCCAACTTTGGGCCAGTAGCAAAGGATATTGGGATATGTTGTTCAGCATGCACAGTGGCCCACATTTCATTTTCCTTGCTGAAGATTTTTCTTCGTTACTATTATTGCAAGAATAAACAGTGTAGGAAAAAAAAAAACCACCCCCAAATATTCTGTGAATATTCCTGGGAAGGAATTAATGTACAATTTGTTTTTGTCCAGTTGCGAAAAGACTCGTGTTGATTAGTTGTGAAAAAGACACCACTGTAATTTCAAAAAAAAAGGAAGCTATGGACAACAAAAGTAGAATGGCCTAACATTTCTTAAAGAGTACACTTTTCCTACTTGAGATGAAATGAATTAGTAAGGCGCTTTGAAATGTATACATGAATCAGTGCAGTGTTTTGATATGTGTATGTCTTAATGTGGAACCTTTTCTTTCTGTTTCCAGCGAAAGTTTGTATGCAGCTGTCGAGATAATGGTTTAGTAATACATAATCTGATTTTTCTCAGTCAGCCCAAAATTGTGTGGTCAGAAAACTTATAAGAAAGAAAGCCCTTAGGAATTTCTTCCAAGAAGTTCATTGTGGGAAAATAGCATTACCCATTCCGTTTTCCCCTCTTGACTGATAAACAGAAATCTCTTGTCTCTGATTTCAAGGCATTGCTTAATGTTCTAAGTCATCACCAGTGAGTCATATTGGGGTAGCTGGGTCTGCCTTTTTAATCACAAATGCTGTAGCTGTTAGCCACTGGTCTGTTCTGTGTGAATAAATAGGAATTTGCTCAGGGTGAATGATGGCAGTTATAGAAGAAGTATCCATTTGTCAGAAGCTGCTTTGCCGTCTTCGCTTTTCCATGTTGGTTTTCTTCTTTCTTTCTGCTGTAGATGCGCAAGGAGCTGGGAATATATAGATAGATCGAGAGACGGAGGAAGGGAGGGAGGGGAAGAGAGAGAGAGAATGGTTTTTTTCCCCTCCTGCATATTGCTGTTTTTATTCTAGATGTACAACAGACCAGATCCCTGTTAATATAGAATGGAAACACAATGAGCATGAAGACAAGGCATAGATGGCTTGACATTCACACACGTTCTTTCCACATGTTCAACATTGAGTCATAGTATCTGATAGAAATGTTAAGGAAGATTCATTTCTAGTCTGAAAAATGTCTTCTGTGGTTTCCATGTTCTATTCATAAGGAAGATTTACAAAGTATGAGTGGTGGTGAGGGCAATCCAGGCTTCCCCATTCCTTACAAAAATTGGGGACTAAAGGTATAGGGCCTATGCTAGGTTCTGGACATAGTTTCAATAACCCCTAAAAGAAAATGATATTTTAAGGGAGGATATCCTTATGCTGAAAACTATGAGCAAAGGCCACAATTAAACCTGCAAGCTCAGCATTGAACTGGCATTGTTTTAAGGCCTCCCATTATACATTTTAGCTGCCTGGCTTCTAGCCTAGTAAGACTTGAGATTTTCTCGTACAAAAAAACAATGCATTGTAGCCTCTTGTTACTTTTATTTAAAGGTCTTATTGTTCATCGGTTACAATAAAGGATGAGATTCATTTAGGATTTACACGATGTATAAACCAGACAGTACAACTTATTTAATAAAGTGTCATTTAAAAAAAATTGCCTTAGCTTTATGTGTGAAGGCAGCTTCTGGGTTACAGCATGCATAGCATTGCCGAAAGGTTGGCTTGATTAAGTACTTTCATAGCTATTCTCTCAAGAGGGTTTAATTTAAAAGTGTGGGAGAGGGTAGAATATCAGTCAAGATGGCAGCTGCACCCATGAAAACAAAGTCCCATCCCCTTTTTATGTGCGTTGGGATAAGGAGGTGGGATTTCAGTCATGCAATACCAGCTGCTGGTTTTTTTTTTTTTTTTTTGATTCCCTGAATATTCTGCCATTATGGACTCCCTAATGAAAATTTGTTTTGCTCTTTTTTGGGGGGTGGGGGACATGATTAAGATCTATCTATATTATGCTTGTGTAGTATTGGTGTGATTTTTTTTTTCTTACACCAATTTTGATCTTATTTGGCATGTGATTTATTTTATGCTTGAGTTAGAACTGGAATGAATAACTGATACTGTGCCCCTCAGATCATCCTATTGCAATGCTGCTCAACTTTGGCAGCGTTAAATGTGTGCACTTCAATTTCCAAAATGCATGGCTGGCTGGGGAATTCTGAGAAATGAAGTCCACGCATTTTTCACAAGCTTGCATCATTTGCAGTAAATGCAATTTATCAACTGAATAACTTTTAATTTATCTAGTTGCTATATATTTATACAGGTGGAGGCACCACAGGTTTTATAGTTTGTCTTGAACAGATTCTTTTTGGAAAAAAACAGATAGCAGCTGTGTTGATGGGTTGACTTAACAGGTTTAGCGACCAGATGGTTTTTTTTAGACCATAGTTCATTATTATAAGATCATTATCTTGGTGATTGCAAATTAAATAAATACACCATCATCTGAAAAGAGAAACTTTGTTCTTTTAAATTTCATTTATTGGAAGCCGTCATAGATTTTATGAAATGGGGATTTGCCTTGATCTAGTAAATTAGCCAATATTATTCAAAAATTGCTTGTTCTTCAATTAGCTACCGTGTGATCACATTTGTACTGCTGATTTCACTTTTTTTTTTAAAAAATGAATCGAAGTATGTACAATAGTTGTATGACAATGTCACTACTGGCTATCATGTCAGATAAATGGTGAGCATATAAAATGTTTATTTTCCAGCTTTTTATCAAATCAGTAAGCTGTGAAATAGTGCATCAGATGTCCATATTTTTGTTTGCTCTGTGCTAAACCAATAAAGAAAGAGTAAACTTATATGTTGCTTTTGAATTCTCTAGTGCACTAATGTATGATGAAACTAAATAAACATAAATAAAGATCTTGTGTTCTAAATAAACATCTTGTGTTCACAAGAATGCAGTAAAAAAGCTGGAACACACTTCCTCATTAGTCCAACACATGAAAGCCACAGGTCATAGCATCGACTTCAATGGCACCAAAAGCCTAGCCACTATAGAAAACCCCAGCTACAGAATCATCAGAGAAGCCATAGAAATTGATAAAAGACCTAATAGTATGAATAGAAGAGACTCCACCAGACTATCAATCATCTGGAAGCCTGCACTCACAAACAAAAAATCTCTATACCACAATCCAGGCAAGCACCTGGACACAAACAGACCCCCCCTAATACCTTCAGCCCAAACACGCCCCAGCCAGCTACCCAAATAAAACCTAGCTTCCTATTAATTAATTATTGGCCATTCACAAGAAACCAAGCTGCACTAAGAAACCCCAATGCACAAAACACAAGGTTGCCAACCAATCAAGAACACAGCAACTCAAAGACCAATAAAAACAGACCTAGACTCCCAGCCAATCAGGATGAGGAAAAAACCAGATAAAGCAGAAAGCCAGCACCAAATTCAAACCAAAAAAAACGCTGCCAAGCCTGACACACAAGATTAAAAAGAACCCAATACACAAGCCTGGGGATGGCAGAGGAGATTCTGCCCAAACTATAATAATAAAAGCACAAATATTAAGACGTGGGAAAATACCCGAAGAAACCTTAATACCATACATGTAAATACTGGCGAAAACATATACACACACACACATATATACATATATATATATACATACATATATATATATAGCGTTTAATGCAAATTTAGAAAAAAAATGAAAAAGTTTTAAAGTACACAGTACAAATTCAGGTAAACATTTAAAATTTATTAAACCTTTTGATCAAAATAATAGAACAATTATATACAAACCCATTGTATTTGTTTTGCAGGAAGGCCGGGGGGGGGGGGGGGAACAAAGTCAATCTAATGGTTAAATGACCTATTGGTTCCACATTTCAAGATTTGCAAATAGT
Organism: Notechis scutatus; assembly: GCF_049901735.1. Taxonomy (NCBI): domain Eukaryota; kingdom Metazoa; phylum Chordata; class Lepidosauria; order Squamata; family Elapidae; genus Notechis; species Notechis scutatus. Next base: position 103,315,766 of record NC_142012.1, read on the forward strand.
GTCACAACTGATATACAGTATATGATTTTTATTTTTAGATCCACCAAATTGGTGTTAGATTCTGAGGACGAGTGGCACTCCATGAACATTGACAGGATAAGATCAGAGACACATTCCTCTTGCACACTCACACTTTTAATAATCATATTAAACCTTCATTTAATTTAGAACATTAACAAATCACCCTATCTTATCTTCAGGAAGCTCAAAGGGCCTGAATTTTAAGGGGCATTTCATAGGCACATTCAGCAGTTAACTTTACAGAAAGTGGAAGATACGTAATTTATCAAAATTGTGCCCATTGCTATTTCTTAGGTTCACTCCCAGAGATGTTTACAGTGAAATACTGGGGAGTTATTCCTACTTCTATTAAAAAAAAATCATAAAAGAGATGTATTTTTCTTTACCCCTGTTTCTAGTGGAAACTTAGCATTCTATAAATACATTTCCACATCAGCCTTAAGACAACCAGGTCTAGGTCTCCTAGTGTCACAGGCCCAGATTAAGAGTTGAAATATATCTAAATGTGCTCCTGTTTGGCATAATTACTTTTAATAACATACAAGGTTGAGCTTCAGGGGCAATATACTTGCATCTGCTTATGCTTAGTTTAGTATTTTTTTTAAAAAAATATTGAAAACAAAGAACTAAGGGTAAAAAATGTAATGCACATTAATATATGCACATTACCATTAATTGTAAAGCATATTTACTATTAACCAAAACAATGATTATTGAAGGTTCTGATGTACATGGCCCATTGTGTTTAAGGCTACATGTAAGTAATTGGGCTGTTTTTCATATCACCTCTTTTGTGCATACCATATATCTTCTTTTAAACATAGAAAAGCAATACAAACTAGGGTAAAGACAACAGCTGGATACAAATTTAGAGTTTGAAGCAGTAGGACACCACCCAAAACTGCTCATTTTGTATAATAAATATTTTTTGGGACAAACTATTTTCAAATCTTTCCATCGGATATCTTGCACAATCTCAATACATGCAATAAAAAAGACTGAATACATACTTTCAGATTTAAAAACACTTTTTTATAGTTCGTTATTTTTATTAAGTGGTTTACACCAGAAGGTGTGGTTATAGATACAGTTGGTGAGTAAATATACATGAAAAACCTGTCTACACACCTGACTCTAGACTTACCTATATGCTCCAAGGTAGAAACACCTAAAGCTTAGATGAAGGCCAGAGAAAGAATGCTTACAGGCATAAAGCACAAATATATGTTCTGAAAGGCCCAAATATTACAGCAGATAAAGAGCATGTGAGATAGAAATTACATTTTTATGACAATTTGTTTCTTGGGTGTTAGATTTTTGGTCTATCAACTGGAAAGGAAGGCTCAGACTTAAATAAATACATTTTTTTGAATATTGACTTTTATTAAGTATTGTCCATCAATTCTGCTTCCAGTGGGCTTTCCTTGTTTACAAAAATCAATTCCATGTTCCCCCCTCACTGAAGGCAGAAATACACCACGAACAAGTCCAGGCCAGTTTCTCTCCTTTGCCTATAAAGGGAAATAAGTGCATCAATGTTCTTTACTGGAAGGACAACAAGGCCATCTCTGACAGATAAACAACAGAGCTTAACTATTCAAGACGACAACTCTGTCCTCAAATAAGCCGTCTTTAATTAATTTTGTCTTGGAATATATACAAGTTATTGGTTGCAGCTACAGCAATGATGTTCTCTGCTGGGTGCCACGCTGTATGAAGGATCTTCTTATTGAAGTCCAGACTGTCAACACTTATTTCATCTTTCTTTCTTTTGCCACCTGTACACACTTTCCGGGGTTTTAAGATGGCTCGAGGTTTGCTACTTTCTCTTGAGGCCTCTAGTGTAATATCTCGCCGTGTGTTCCGATCAAACATCCTAAAGAAGTTGTTATAGGAGCCAGTCATAATGGCACTGTAGGAAAGGAAGAACAATATTTTACTCATTTGTTTCATCTGGATGAAAATAATTGCTATAAATGTCCACCTAAATAATCACTCAATTTCCCTCTCTTCGCTGTTCACTAAGTCAGATAAGGATTGATACTTTTTATCTTATTTTTAAATAAGAACTTTACCACACACACACACACTTTAAGTAAATTGTTAATGCAATTACGAGAGAGAATTGCAAACAATACAAACTAAGGGAAATAATCTACTTTTTTATTTCATATTTATTTAATAGTCACTAATTTGCTAATACACTATAATAGTTCATATAAAATATTATGATAGAATATCACAAAATCCAGGAATGACCATGCAAATGTGCCTGACTATTGTAATGGGATTGGACTTTATTGTGACTGGCTCAATTATTCAGCTAAGCATTATTTCACTTGTTCTAGTAAGTGGATTGTTGACTCAAAGATCAGATTTGTAGATTGATGTTATTCACTCATCATTTGTGTCACCAAATGTATAGCTGATGTCTGTCACGTTAAATATATACTATCAACATATCTAGCTAATTATGCCAATTACAACTTTTTAAGAGCATTTTATGGGTACAGACATCAGGATTGGAAAGATTACCAACATTACATGTGTCTTGAGATAGAATCAGTTGAGGGTATCCTTTCCCCTGCCCCCCAAAATGCAGTTTTGGCTCCCCCGCTCCCCCCACCCCCCTGGGGCCATAACTGTAGAATGCCAGTTCCTGGGAGATTTAATGTAAACTGAACTCTAGTTAAATGTTTTATACAGTTTCTGGTGAAGACCACTTTTTATTCTCCAGGCTTTATAAGCTTTATCATTATACTGCAGTTCAGCATTACTTTATCTGTCGGATCAGCTCTCTCTCTCTCTCCCCCTCAAAATCAGCTGTTTTGTCATAGTGCTGCAATTTTTAAACATTCCGCTTGTTTTTAAAGGATGTTCAATTTTATGGCTGCATTTTCTTCAGTTTAAATTGAATTTTATGCAATTATGCTGTTACCTAAATGCGGTCAATCTTTAATATATCATTGCCATACTTCATGCTGTCCTCAATTTATAGGCTATTTTATACGACAGCATTTTTAAAAATAATGTAGGCAGAAGAGACCGGATTCAACAGTATAGTCATCTATACTCTGTTTTGAATGGCTGGCGGTAAGTCTTAAAAACTAAAGTAATCTCCAGAATCCTTTTATGGCTTATCACTATTTTCTTTATAAAACAGATTTGAGAAATCATGCCACTGTTATTTAATGATTTGCTGTGGCATTTCTTTAATGCCAGTTTGGGTGGTTGAGGTATTAAAAGTATCTAGAATGGTGTGCTTAAAATGGAATTCATTAAATAAATGGTTAAACAAGTGGTCTGCTGCATACATTGTTTTCAAATATTGATTTCTAAAAACCTCTTTATGGCTTATCTGGGACAATACTGTCCATTCTGGCTACCAGCAGTTCTCTGGGTTAACAGGGAGAGGTTATTTTTGGCCCAGTATTTTTCAATTTTTTAAACAGTAGGTAGATGCAGAAATTTTATATGCAGTAACTATCATTTGCCATGTATATATACAATATTTAAAGCCGTTGCCTTTAAAATTCCACTCCATTAATATATACAATATTAATTGGTCCACTAACAGGAACTGACCCTGGCATTTATTTCATGCTATGTGAAGAACTTGTCTCATCACTTAACAATAATTCTGCTTATGGCAGTGTTATTATTATTTTTTGAATTATATTTATATTAGGCCCTTTAGGCCCATTGTTGAGATGCCTTGCAGTGGAACATTAAAAACACTTAAAGTTGCATAGATTTTTAATAAGGCAATTTGATTTACGGAAAATTCATTAAAATCACTTTACACAAGTAGATCACTTATCAGAAACACTGAACCATTTCAACACATAGAAGTGAGCTGAACGGTTTGAAAAGGGCCAGTTATTCAGTGAAATCCCTCCATGCTTCTGACTTTGGGAGGATCTGAAACAAGGCTGCAACTTTGTTCTCAGATGTTTATAACGCAAAGGAGTTTAGTGGTGCCATAGGTCCTCTCATACCAAAAATCTTTATGAACTTTGAAAACTCTATACCTATTGGAATTCCTAGGGTGGGAAAGTACCCTGATTTTTGTTTCTGCTCTATTGTTTGTATCTTGCTTTGCTGCTAGAATCTAAACAGGTTTATGGGGATGGAGGAGAGAGAAGTAGTTTTTTTTTAAAAAAAAGTCTTTTCTTTCTTTGAATTCACCCAAATCTTATTTAAATTTTTGCAGTAGAGCATTTATCATATCAGCATAGTCAGTCTCTGTTTTCATTCTTCCCAGGAGGACAATCCCTGTTTTCTGTGTGTTTACTTCTGTTTAAGCCTTGCACAATGGGATTTGAGGTAGTTTCTACTTTATATGCTGTATCTTAAAAGCGAACGTAACATCACCTTATATTATTACAATGTATCAAATACACAACTGTGAAAATAAACTCATAAGTAATGCAGAAGCACCAAGAAGCTCATAGCTTGTGTTTTAACAAACTAAGTATGAATAACAACATGAAGTGGGGCACTGATTGCAGTGCAAGCATGGAAGATAATAGTTGAGTGGATTTTGGAACAGTAAGGGAACTCCCTCTAGTTTCCAAATGTGTGGGAAGTATTATTGTGGCAGGATAAAACAGAAGGAAAACATATCAACAGAAGGAAAACCTAGAGGTTGAAGCATGATAGTTTAAGCTGCACCGATAGCAGCAAATGTGGCTCTTCCTTAGCCCAGAGAAAGGAAGAGATGCTTTTTACAAGGCAATGGTACAGCATCCTTCAATATCCTCTGAACTCTTTCCTCTTTATCATGATCAACAGTGTCACCCTTTCTATTCAGTCTGCAGCATGAAACAGGAATTCGTGTGACAACTGCACCTTCCTCTCCTGGTACTTCCATAAACCCCTAGCGATAAAAGCAACCCAAAGAAGCTCTCCTCTTTACTAGCCCAAATCTCATTTCTGGTGAGATTCAGCCAGAGGAATGGCAAAGGTAAATTAGGCTTGTCCTCAACTCTTTTTTTCTTGATATTACTAAGCCCAGAAATCCTGCCACTATATTCTAAAACTGAACAACTTCTTTCTTAAAGTCTTTTTAGCCACAACTTCATTGGTTCCAGAACTGGAAAAGCCATTGGAGCGCATAGTCAACAGGGTCTATCAGGAGGTAGCTATAGTTAAGAGAGGATCTATGCATTTGTCTAGCATGTAAAACCCTTCATGGGAATTAAGCAACCCCTCTCCTTGAGGGGTGTCTGTTCAGTTTAAGATCAATTGTAGAAGGAAGAGGCAGGCCGAAGTAGCTCTGGTTTTGGAAGAAATTCTCCCAGCAGCTTTTCAGCCAGTGTTATATGATTGGCAGAAACGCTAAGTTATAGACTGCTTTTTAGCAGCAATTGACAAATTCTTGCCCTTATCATTTCCAAGTTTGAGTAGTGCACACTTTGGGCAACATTTAATTGTTATTTGCTTTGGGTTAATTTCACACTCAACACTGAATAAAAACGTGTAAGCCTATAAACAGTCCTTGTTCCTAACTGCTGTTAAGAGTAGGTAGCAAGGGCATGAATAGATGTTGGCTACAGAAGCATTTTCTACTTACTGCTTTTAAGAGAAAAGCTAGAAATAGAGAAGCAGGGCTAACATTGGTTTGAGACATGCTTTAAATCAGGGGTCTTCAAACTTGACAGCTTTAAGTCTTGTGGACTTCAACTCCCAGAATTCCTCCTCCAGTCATGTTAACTCAGGAATTCTGGGAGTTGAAGTCCACAAGTCTTAAACTTGCCAAGTTTGAAGGCCTTTGCTTTAGTTGCAATTCTCCAGTTCTTTAATAGGCCTTGGCCACAAATATTCATTTTAAAGAGCTCGCAAATAATGAGGCTAAAAGTAAGCGTTTTTCTTGATAATTTAGAGACAGCCACAGGGTCCTTAACTCATCCCTATCTTTGACTTAAAAGAGATACAAATAAGTCTTTCAAAAAATTATTATGCTGAATCCCTTAAAGTTGTTTGGCAGATATTTTGCAAACTTAATAATTGCTAGAAGGCGGTTTGGCAAACTACAACCCATGGACCGGATGTGGTTCACCACCTAAAATCATCTAGCTCACATCCCCAAAAGAAAGAGGGAGCAAAACAGGAAGAGGTGCTTGTGGCTCCTTAAGTTTATTTTGGCAATGGGTTCACTAACTCTCAGGGTATAGATGGGAAGTCACATCCCCTGGAAATGGTGGCAGTAGTGAAATGTCTCTGTTCCCTTCTCATAAGAAATCTGCTGACCCTTCCTTTAGAACGTCTACCATACTTCAATTTTCATCTCATAAAAAAGGTAAGTTTAAACATTTTTATACCTCCAAATTTCAAAGGATGAGTTCAGATCCAATCAAACAATCTGCAAAGTATCAGGATTATGAATAAACATCTGGAGGCACCTTTATTAATCTATTATACATTCTGATTATATGTCGTCATACTGTAAATATGTTAAAGTGAACTGTATCTCTTTATTTTTGCTGCAGTTAAACAATATAACCATTTTCAATATTCAGGAAAACTTCTGAAGTATATAACCCACTTACCTATCAGAACCATTCCAGCAGCATTCAAATTTGTCAAAGATGCAGTCATTCTCATACAGTGAACAGAGTTTGCTTCGAAGATATTCATGAACCTTAAAATATACAAGTGTGGAACAGCATGAGAAGGTTTTCCATTGCAGATTATTTATCTATTTTCCTTTTTTTAAAGCATGAGCACTATACCTGATAGGTCTCTACTGGCCTGTTTTCCATATTTAGATCCCATACTTTAACTGAAAGATAGTCTCTGGTCATCATATATCGACCACTGTGACTGAATTTTACATCTGATATTGAAGATATTATTTCTGAAAAGAATGATCTGCTGCTGGGATCTTCAGGCTCCTCAAAGACTGAAAATTACAAGATAGGGATGAAAACAGTTAATAATTATGTAGATGAACATTGTTACCTTTTCAATAAATTTAGGCTTAGCTAAAGCAGTTAGATAGTCCTTGACTTACAACAGTTCATTTAGTGACCGTTCAAAGTTATAACGGCACTGAAAAAAGTGACTTATGACCGTTTTTCAAACTTACAACCATTGCAGCATTCTCATGGTCATGTGATCAAATTTCAGACACTTGGCAACTGGTTCATACTTATGACCGTTGCTGTCTCCTAAGGTCAAGTTTATGACCTTGTGTATAAGCAAAGTCAATGGGAAAGCCAGATTCGCTTAACAACCAGGTTAGTAACTTAACAACCTCAGTGATTCATTTAACAACTGTGGCAAGGTCATAAAACGGGGCAAACTTGACAAATGTCTCACTTAACAACAGGAATTCTGGGTTCAATTGTGATAATAAGTCGAGGACTATCTGTTTTTCCAGACAGTATGCCTTGAGAGTGACTGAAATATAGCTTGAAAGCCCAGAGTAGGTTCACAATGAGATAGGCGGCATATACATTTACTATGATAAATTAAAGAAATGTCCATTCTGTGCCTGTTAGAATGGCTACCAAAGTGACTTTGGATACACATATACACTTATATGATGCTCTACATTAATATTTCTTAAAATGTGGTGCTAAGATCTTGGGAGTCCCTCAACACTCAGGGTTTCATGAAATGAATATTAATCACTAACTTAAGTTGAAAAAGAACACAATACTGAAATCCCATCAAATAATTCTGAGAAGAGGCAGCAGCAACGGTGTCAATTTTAATTTTTAATATAATAAATATAGTTAAATGTAACCTGTACAAACAAAAACTCTTTTGGATCCACCATAATTTTTTAAAGTGGCAAAGGGTCCTAAGATAAAAACATTTTAAGGAACTCAGCTCTACAGTGGCGGTCCCCAACCTTTCTGGCTAGGCTGACCAGAGGGGGCGGGGAGGGAGGAGAGATGGTTCTATTGTGCAGGTGTTCGCGCATGTGCAAATAGAGCTTACTGAGTGTCCACTGGTCATGCAAGTGGTGCTGCACACACACTCTCACCTGCCACTTGCACGGCCCGGTTTCAAACAGGCCACAGCCTGGGAGTTTGGGACCCTTGCTCTACGGGATGCTCTCTATCATACCAAGTTGACTGCCATAACTTTTGAGTAGGATGGCACTCTTCCACATTTGTATTTTCTAATAACTTATATTAAGATCAGAACATACTCCAAAGATAAAAGATCTGATTACCTGCAACATTCCAGTTTCTTATTTATTCATTTTATTAATCTAAGACAACCAATCAAACCAAATTGGATGGGGCATGATAGAAACTCTACAGGTACCATAGCAGGTGCTTATGAATAACTATTTGTGCTCAAAAAAACCAGTAAATAAATTCAAGTTTTAATCTGCTTCTTGCTAATGCTAATGTGGCTTAATTTCTGAGTTTTATTGGCATTTCCTTAATCATACAGAAATAATGTTACTTTTGTTAATCTCTGATCTACAATTTATAAACTTTATATTTAAATATTCAACAAACAATATTCTTCCCAAGCTTCAGGCTTCAGGCTCTTGAACAATGTAAAACTAATCAACAGTAAGATACATTTCACCAATTGGAAGTACACAACAGTGATATTATTTTATCTTTTAAATTGTTTGCTACCCTGAATCACAAGGTTGAGGTGGTAGCCATATAAATGGAAACAAATAAAAACGAACATAAGGACAGGTCTAAATATCTTGGAAAAAATTGTAAATTTTAAGTCCCCTTCTAAACTAGAAATGGTCTACATTTAATTTAAAATGTTCTGTATCACAATTCCCCATGATAAAGGAAAGTAACAGTTCTTGATATTAAACATATACAAGATGGGATCTGCAAGGATTCCTCTGCTAACAATCTAATAGCTCAGGGTATAGTTTATGGGAAGAAAACTTCTAGCAATCAGTGTAGAAAAAAAAGTCTTCGTACAATGTAAGCATCTTGGACCTGAAAATCGACTAGTACAATCAGGGAAACTGCATAAAATCCTAAGAATTCTTCTTGTTTGCTCACATGATTTATTCTAAAACAGTTGTAATCAGAAAATAAATTATTTTCAAAATGTGAGCTCCTAAACTTAATATTAAAGGTATTAAAGCGCTATTAAAAATGATCAATATATAATCATGAAATATTTTATTTCTGGAAACTACGTTGAACCACAGTTTTGAGAAGTCTAGCTTTTTATTTATTTGCATTTACTAATGAAAGCAGTTGTTTCAGGCTTTCATAAGCAGAGTTATCTAATAATAAGAAAACAATTTGAAATGCTTCAAGATACTACCTGGCAAACCAATCCAATAAGGTGGGGAAAGAGAATCTTTCCCGGAGGATCCTCCACTTCCTGCGTTCTGCTGTGCTCATGCCAGCTAGGGCAGAAGAGAGGGTTGCAGCTTTTACCTTTGTAAAAATATCTTGCCAATTTGGTCTTTTTAAAAAAACAAAAACCCTCTTCCCATTACATTCCCATTACAAGAGCCGCGGTGGCGCAGTGGTTAGAGTGCAGTACTGCAGGCCACTTCTGCTGACTGCCTGCAATTTGGCAGATTGAATCTCACCAGGCTCAAGGTTGGCTCAGCCTTCCATCCTTCCAAGGTGCGTAAAATGAGGACCCAAATTGTTGGGGGGAAAAGGCTGACTCTGTAAACCGCTTAGAGGGCTGTAAAAGCACTGTGAAGCGGTATACAAGTCTATGTGCTATTACTATTCCCCAAGGGAAAGCAGACAACTACATCAGCTCCAGGGGCTGATATAGTTTCCCATTCGCTCCAGAAGTACGCCTGGAAAATATAGGGAATTTGGATCACAATTGGATCCAAAGCCTTCCCCAGTCCAGCCCTAACACTCCCCCAGAACCTTACTGCAGAAGCAGTCATGACATACTATTCATGACAGGACAATTTTCCGTTGACCCATCCATGAAACCACTGAATTTGGCCTAAATCATTCCAAAGATAGATAACCTTCTCTAATTTCTCATATTGTTCATGTGTCAATTAATTTTACATCATAATTGTTAACAGCTTTGTTATTTAATTTGCATTTTATTCCTCGCCACACTGAGTACTGTTTCTTGGGGGCGAGATGAATGCATATTAAAATACTTCATAGTTCTATATTTGTACAAGCTTCTTAGGAGCCTATTTCCACATTTTTAAAAATGGCACCAGATTAGGAGCAACAATATTTACTATGCATAAGCATTAAGCTGAAAAAATGTCCAACCCCAAAACAAATGGCTATCATTATTTTCTCTCTCAATATCTAATTACAAATTGCAACAGAGTATTAGTATTTTTCAAACATAATTACAATTGCAGCCTTAACAACTGAATTCTTTTAAAAAATATATTATGGAGAGTTTCCAATTGAATATTAATTTTTTTTTTAGCAGACTCAAAACAAGACCGTGACCTTGAGACATCCCTTCAATATGTAGGATGTTTAATTTTGACTTTAGAAATGTTTACACACGATTTCAAATCCAAGACATTAAAAAACAGATTTGTAATAGAAGATTTTGTTCTGTCAGCTTAATTAACTTAATTACTAAAAGAAGCTATTTTCTACCAATCCAACTGATGTAGCAAAAATATACTGAAACTTCTTAAAACAGCTTTTTTTCTAACCAACTAGTTAAGATAGGATTGCCAAAAACTGAGAAGCTATATTTTATAAATGGGCAAACTAAATTATATTAGTCATGTCTCACACTTTAGCCTTGCTTAAGAACTATCTAAAACACAACTGTCAAACTTGATGTGTCACATTGCCGTTACATGACATTTCACGACGTTTTTCCCATTCGCGGAGCTGGGGTGGGTGTGGCCTGCATGTGATGCACCTGGCCTGCGGGCCGCCAGTTTGACATCCCTGATCTAAAACAATAGGTTGATTTCCTATTCTTTAAAATGCAATTCTTTCACTGTAGGAATGATATTGAAAACTTCTTTACTGGCAATTATTTAGTACTTATTCACAAAAATGAACATACCCATTTCATTTCCAAATATGCTTTATAAAATCTAACTACTTACATTTTGAATGTCTATCACAAAGGGCTGAAGAACGCATATCACAGAGCCGAATAGTTCCTTTGCTACTGCTGTAGACAAACACATTACAATGATGAGGATGAAACTCCGCTGCAGTTATCACCTCTGTTAATTCCTCCATATTAGCAGGCTTTATGTCTACAATATCTGAAAGTTGCTTGTGAAGGTTAATATTGATTTGGTTATCCCAAAAATCCAACTTTACAGAGGAGAAACGTTATGAAATCTTTAAATAAAATTATGTTGCTACATTCAGAACTTTTATCTGTGGCATTTAATGTAGTTTCTAAAACAGTCACTTAAATTTCAGAACAGCTTTATGAAAATGTTTACTGTTTATTGACATAATTTTAACTGTTTTAGCATTTCAGATATGCAAGATTCAAGGACATGGTAACAAAACTATGCTGTTCTGCAATTTCACTTTCACTGTGCAATTACATTAAATGAACTTGATATTTTATGAGACTTGTAATTTATGAACAAGCCAAGAGGCACTTTATGTTCAAGGGATCAGAAGAATTCATACTATCTTTGAGTGTAGTCAAGCCATTGAATTTTCAGGAACATATTTAAAGAGTCATGATTATGTGCTGTCCAGTGTTGACTCCGTTAGCAATCACAAAGGAAGGTTAATTTCATAATGATGTGTCTTTAATCTGGTCCTTTAGGTCTTCCAGTTTTTCATTTGTTGCTACTGTAACTAAGTCCACCCATCTTGCTGTTGCCATCGTCTTCTTTTCCTTCCAAGATTAGAACCTTTTCAGGAAGCTCTAGGTCTTTGCATAATATGGTCAAATGATGATTCAATTCTGGTCATGTGTGTCATGCTCAAGTGAGAACTCTAGATTGATTAGTTTGATGATCCATTTGTTTTCTTGGCTCTCTGGTATCCATACGAGTCTTCCATAAAGCCAAATTTCATAACTGTCAATAACCTTTGTCTTCAAAGTGCAACTTTAGTTTCCAGTGTCACAGGGAAAACCTGCACAATTCTGACCTTTGTAAGTATAAAACATCACACCATCTGAATAACTTTTCCAAGGTTTTGCTCTACCAAGTGCTAGTTGGTGTCTCAATTCTTCACTTTTTCTTTTACAAATGATCCTAAAAGGCAGAAGATTTCTTACACTTTGATATCTTCATTGTCAACTCTAAGGTTGGTTTTTCAACCTATTGTCAAGTTTGGTCTTCTTTATATTTTAGTACCATCTTTTTCATTATTTCCCTGGACATTTATTACTAGAACTTGTAGATCCTTTGCATCTTTGGCTATTAGAGTAGGATATAAGCATAATGTTGGCTACTGATGTTTCTTTCTCCAATTTTAAGCCGCCTTGTTCTTTTAATATTTTAATTAAACTTTCTTTAATGAATAGTCAGCCTATAGGCGGAAAAAATACGGGGAAAATATACAGCCTTGCTTCAGTCCTTTGCCAAACCTCAAACTGTTTTAACATGCTCTGTTCATGTTTTTTTCATGAGGACCATAAGATCGCCTTAGATTTCCATTCTTCTAAACACATCCCACAGCTTGACACGACTGAAGGCTTTCTGTAATCAATGAGACAGATACTGACTTCTCAGTGGTATTCTTTGGCTCTCTCAATGATCTAGTGTGCATCAGCTATAAAGAGAAACAGTACACCCAGTGAAGTCAATAAGAATTGTCACTTTTCTTGGCAGGATCATAAAAAAGATATGTCACTGCCTTTTAGGATGTACTTTGATTTTCTGCTCTAGTCTACACATCCGAATTCTTTGGTGGTCTAATTTAATTTAAATACTAACAAGTTCTGCTTAGATTCTGTGACAAGGCAAGATCAGTCAGGTGCTGCCACCTGCTGAGACTTAACCAAGTATTAAACAGTAACTATTTCACTCTATTATATTTATACATTTTTCTTTACTTAAAAAGGATACTAAAACTTCTATCTGTGATTTCTAAATGCCACAGGTTGATTCTTAGGTCATCTGCAGAAAGGTATGTTTCATGATCACTATTTACTGAAATAGAGTTTATGTGATATGTGTGTGCATTTGCAAATATCCTTCGGGGACTTGCTTCTACCATGAGATCCATGGGTTTCAATATTGGCACCTAAAAATTGAGAAAAAGATATTAATTTGAAACTTCAAATTAGCCTGATTGCTTTAAATGTTATTCCCCCCCCCCAAAAAAAAACCATTTAGGTGGTTTGCTCAAACTGAACAATCTATGCCCCCATTGAAATAAATTGAATGGAATTACTTCCAGGGAAGTGAGCATACAATTTTAACCTGGGTTATTATTACAAAGATGATACTGCCACAAACTACTTTTGCCTTATCCATATTATATTTTTTTTTTTGCAAATACTTCCCTAGTTACCCAATGAGTTCTATGCTATCATTCCAGAGAAGTTTCAGAAAATACCTCATAATCACATCTTATTAAAATTAGTAACAAGTGTCTGAAGTATCAATAGCATTTAGAAAGAAGCAAGCGTGCTAACACTCTGCTAAAAAGGTGTATCTGTTTTTGTACTTTATAAATCAAGATTTAACGCTGTGCATAATTACATTAATATACTTTGTAAAACTGCATCATCTGGGCTTTTCACATGCTCAACATCTAGCATCCGACTTAGTGTAATATTGCAAGCATCATCATCTCAAAAACATTGGATATAATAAATAGAAGACAATCCTGAATTTAAGATGATCTACCTCACCACCTCCTTGCTGCAAATTAAAGAAGAAACTTGTCTTTCTTCCTCCCTTTACCTTGTCAGGGAATCCAAGACATCCCTATCACTTTACAGGTAAATTATTATTTTTGGGGGAGCCCAGAGGTGTCTTTTTTTCAGATAGACCCTGCTAACACAGTAAAAATCTTCCAAAATAATTACATTAACTGACATACACTACACAAACTAAAATGAAACCTAACTTTCATTTAGCATTAAAACGTTCTGCATCAAGCAGCAGATATTCAATATAGAAGATCAGTTATTTCAAATACTATTTTTCTTTAGTCTTTTTATGCAGGACAGCGAATTTCAGAAGTCCTATATTAAAGGAATATAGGAAAACAAAATCAGACCATCCGGATTATGATTGTCTATACTAGGCAGTGACAACCTGTTAGTGACCTAAGGGCATATGTATGTAATACCGGGATTGGGGGACAGATAAGGCAATAATGGGAAGCTAGGTTTTTCTTCTCCTAGATTGGGAGAGGGGATGGTAGAATATTCTTTTTAAACTATTGAATCTAATTTAGGATTTATGCTTTCATTTGTTTTCCACCCAAGAGAGCAGAACTACTGCCAATTTCTACTTGTGGTTGGAATCCATATGATAGGATTTAAAGGCCAAATGTAGCTGAGAGAGCTTAAAATGCCTATGCCTGATTTTCTTGATAATGATTCTCCAAATAGCAGCTTTTCTTACATTTATGTTTGTGGGCACTGATTCTGTGACTCTTTACAATACATCCAAAAAAATCTGCCAAAAATTACTTCGGTAATTGAGGTACTACCCAGGATAATAAATAAATAAAATATATTCTAGCACTCTTGCTCAGAAATGAATATTTTATGGCTTAAATGCAACGTAACAGGTTCAGACATTATTCAGATTTTATTATTAATGTTAAAGAAATACCCGTAGCGCTGTGATTCTAAATGGATCCCGAAGTCGTCCATCTTCATCTTTCAAGTTATAACCTTCAGCTCTTTTATCCCTTTCACTGATTTTCCATAATTTAATAGTTTTATCTGAAAGGAGAAAGGTTTCAAGCTAATAATACATTACTAAAAATATCTGAATATATCACTTATTATTCACTTCTTAGAAATAACACAGTATTTTGCAATCTGGAGCAAGTGCCTCTTGCTTCTTCCCCAAATTTAGGGGAGAGATGCTTCTTTTTCTGCAGGACTGCCATATATACTTTGCACTCTTTGAGAACTTGGGGTTGGGGTGCGGTTGGGCAGGGCTTTCATTGAAAACCTGACAGAGTGCTTGGATTCCAATCCAACATTTACTTTAGATTTGATAAAAACAGAGGACACTGAAGCTTTGCTTACAACCGGTGCATAATTGTATTTTGACAGTGATTATCCATACATTTGCAAGCACATGTATAAAGCCATACAAGTTATTTATTTGTTAAGTGAAACCTGTAACTCTGCTTTTGTCCAGAATTATGGCATATGATAAATAAAATAAAAATAAAATAAAAATAAAATAAATAAATAAAATAACTGTTTGATAGATTAGATAGGAATTAGGATAGGATACATACAATTTCAAGTGCAGCAGGGGACAGACAATTCCTGGAAAACAGGACTATCAATAGGCACTAATCTCTGCACAAACAATGTAACTTAAAGGACAACTGCCAGAGAATAACAGGGAAAAGGGCTTCAGGTAATCCTTGACTCTCGACCATTTGTTGCCCTGTGATGCATTATTTCATTCAATTGAAGGTTATAGATGAGAGTTTTATGCAGAGATGAATGGTATATATCATTTTCAATCTTTTGGCGCCATTTTGTGGCTAAAGAGGACAATGGGGAAGAATGCCTCTAACAAAGGAATAATAAGGTAACTGAACAAGTGGCAGCTTAGCTGTTAGTTAGAAGCTTCAAGCCAAGCCAGGTGGGCTCCTGGCCACACTGTGAATGGAAATTAAATTGATGAACTGGCAACCACAAACACCAGAAAAATGTCAGGGTTTGCAGAATAAGTTGTAGATGACATGCAGCTAGAATATCCATTATCTCCAGTACCACGCCAATTAAATGATAAAAATTCTGCAATAGTATAAGACAGGGGTGTCAAACTCGATTTCCATTGAGGGTTGCATCAGGGTTGTGTTTGACCTTGGGGGCCTGAGGAGGCGTGGCCAAGGGGGCATGGCCAGCTGGATGTCACTCATCGAAGCAACATTTTAAGCTGCAACGGCCTCCTGCAAGCCTTTGCCAGCGAAAATGGAGCCTGGAGGGCTGCATGCAGCCTCCCCGAGTTCTGTTTTTTCTCGCAGAAGGCTGCAGGAGACCGTCATGGCAAAAAACGGAGTCCAGACAGGCTGCGCACTGCCTCCCTGAGCTCCATTTTCACTGGCAGAGGCACTGTGGGCCATCCTTTGTTGTTTCCAGGGCAGGCCAAAGGGCCAGATCTAAGCACCCCACGGGCCGGATCCAGCCCACAAGTCTTGAGTTTGACACCCCTGGTAAAAGATGAAGAATTTTGATACAACAGAGACGTACAAAATAGCACTAGTTGTGAACATGAAATGGAATGATCCTGCAAAAGAGGATTGGAATCCGTAAGCATCAGAGAAGCTATAGGAGCATTAGAGCAAGTTACAAGTGGAGTACAGGACATACCTCACCTCATACACCATACAACATTAGGGAGCACAGAGGTGAGGCCCTGGTAACCCATGCCCTCACAAAGACTTTTTCTTTGCACCTAAACATTATGGATGGAGGGGGTATTAGGTTACCAAAAACATAAATAATAAAGTCAATCTCATCCTTTCTCCTGCAGTACTCACATGACATTCAAAATATACTAGGAGCTACAAAGAATGCTTTGGTTTGTGTTATTTGTAGGAGTATGTATTCCATTAGTGCTGTAGTGCTTTGTTTAAGGACAGAAGCTTTTTAAAGATACACTTGTAATCTATTTTAAATGTGGGATATATGTTTCTAGATTTCCTTAGTGATTTGATATGTGACTTTTTTCTGCGAAACAGTTTCCTTCTTGGGTGTGGATTTGTGAATAAAGAGAACTTAAAGAGAATTTTTATTACAGGGTATATACTTTGTCATTAATTTCTTTTCTGTAAAATAGACATTTTGTTGTAAAGATTTGAAATTTCAAATTTAGCTATTCATTCTGCTTTTGATGAGGGGATGTTATTTGGTACAGAAATGAAATTGTTACAAGGGACAACGGGCTTCTGAGAAAAAGAATAAAATATATTAGCTTGAAAGAAGTTTTTTAGTTGCTTTCTTTCAAATTCCATGGCTTGGGAAGTGCACAAAACCAAAACAATAGAGCCATCAGAATAATTTAAGCACATATGGAAATTTGACTGGGAGCAAGATACTTCATGAACCATTAAGGGAAAAATAAAAGCCTACAGTCAAGAACTGCCACAAGGAATATGTTTATTTTCAACATATTATTCTGAATGTTTAAGAACAGTAGAAAAATCTAGAGTTCAAACTGTTAAGTCCATCAAACATTAACCTGATGTTCTATTTAGGCTTACAGTCATTTATTGGGAAACATGCTCTGCTGAAGGCTTACGAGCAGATACAAATATATATGTTTATTACAATTACATTAGAAATTCAAAAATGAGGAAGTACCAATATGGAAGTCATCAGATGCAATTAAAGCAACTACAGCACTATTATGTAAATAAAATATATTTACCATTTGTAGATAATAAGAAGTGAGCAGCATTCTGTTGTGGTAACCACCTAATTTTATTAATTTTTTCCTCAATTTCTAGACTTTTCAAGTAGTCAAACTCAGGTTCATGACTCTGAAAGGTACTGTAAACATTATATTCTCCCCTTGAATGAGGACGGCTTTTATTCTGCAAGGAAACAAATGTGTGAACAGAAAAAAAATAATATACATTCTAATGAATGAAACATTATAATGAATCAGATGGAGCAAAAACTCTTAATTCTTAATTTCTATGGTATTAACAAATTGGGGATAGGGAACTGAAAGCTTTTCTAGTTATCACTGAACTACAATATCACCACAATCTGTAGTGATAGGAAATACTGTCAAAACAATATTTCAGCAACATCTGGATGACCACATATTTTTTTTTATCCAGTAATAAAGATGGCTCCAGTGAGGCGCAAAGCAAAGTATTCTTGTATGACACAGAGGCAAAGGCAAATGCATGCATAGTAAATGTCACAATCATATGACATTATAGAAGATCCTTGTGCATGCTTATTCTTTACAACATTTCTTGCAACATATGACATTATAGGAAGTCTACATGCATGCTGATTCTTTAATACATTTTTAATTACTCTATTATTCCCAGTCTTCTATTTGCTATTAAACACAAATTTTATGTATGCAATATCTGTTTAAAAAGAATAATCTGACAAATAATTATGTATAAATGATGTTCATAGAAAAAAATGTTACTGGTTTGCCTAGTTCATTATCAATTTAAATTTTAAATAAAAATACCTTTAAAATTTTTAATATGTGTCAGCATAAACAATGACATTTGATTATGATGTAACATCATTACATTATAAAATAATTTTAAACACTTTTTCACTGACCTCTGGTTCCCTTTGAAATATAACCACTCTGCCACCTTTGTCTCCTGTTGCCAGAAGATCTCCAGAGTAATTAAATTCAACCGTTGAGATAATGTCAGCTGTAAAAATAAAATATAGATCATTTTATAATTTATAATTGAGGATAAACTAATATATTACAACCATTCTACACTGTTACGAAAGAAAATCAATGACTTTAACTTTTTTCAAACTCTGATCTTCTTGTTATTACCAGTCCTTTGTCATGGACAGACTTCTTGGTGACTGGAGTTTCCATGGTTCTCTACATTCATGTTTAGTCACTCCCAATTGGGATTAAATATCTTTTGTCAATGAGTTTTACTGCTGTACCCCAAGAGCTGCCTTTGTAGTTTTTAACAATGACGGATGCAATATCCAATTTCGTTGTCATTTTAGCTGCTCTGTTAAGAGGGACAATTTTTAAAATAAGCACTCGGGCTTATTTTTAGGAAGGTCTTACTTTTTTTAAGTGCAGGAGGTGACGAGTGTGGGGGCCCACGGGAGTGCGAGTGCAGCTACCGCTGACCTCACTCTCTCTGTCCCACTGTCTGCTTGCCCACGGTTGCAACAGGCCAAGCTCTTGGCATGCCCCAGCCTCTACCCACCTGCCTGCTGGCCCAGCTATTGCTGGGACACTTGTCAGCTGCGGTGCCTTGCAGATGCTTTTTGCCCTCCTAGTAGGACAGGTGGAGGCCCGGGCATGCCGAGAGTTTGTGTGATGACCCGGGGTGTGGCACAAAGGCAACACAGTCAAATAAGAAATAAAAGTCCATTTATTATCTCCAACTTTACCCCCAATGTCCAGGTTACCTTCGGTTGGAGAAAAATTCTCCCAGGAACAGCCTTTAATTGTAGAAAATTCAGTCCAAAACAAGGTACATACAGACTATAACTAAAAATCCAAACAAACAAAGCTGCAGTAATTAACTTGACAGGGCAGGAGAAAGACTTTCAGATTTGAAAGCACAGTAACACTCACACAGTTGGGAAGATGCCAGGAACACAGATAAGTCACGACGATACCAGATACATTCACGATTTGCTCCCAACAACTTTCTGTACACAGCTTCCCTTTATAAACACTGTGTTCCCAGCTGCAGCTAATGAAGGGACTCAGGGCCCTTTCCTGCCCCGTAAGCCACGCAACTCACATTGCTCCCTTCATGCCCTAGGATGAAGAGGGGGTGGCCCTGGGTCTTTCTCTGAATTCCCTCTCCCTTGCTCTACCTCTCCCCTGCTCTGCCCAGCCGGACTGTGCCCTTCCCCAGTTTCTTCCACAGGCAACTGAGCCACACTCACACTCCTTGTCAGCTGTTCAGCCTTCCCCTCCGAATCAGATTCTGACAGGGGCATGAGAGTTTGGTTCCAATTGAGGCCGTGGGCAGACAGTGGGAGGGGAGGGGAGGGCCAGTGGTAACTGCTCAAACACTTATCGCACACAGGGAGATGAAGCTGTGTCTGCTTGCAAAGGGGACGCTTTGAAATGGAACTAATTTGCTCCACTCTCAAGCACCCCACAGGCGACCAAACACTTTTGCAAGCAGATGGAGCTTTGTCTCCCTCTGGGCAAAAAGTTTGCAGCAGAACCAGGTAGAGGCAGACGCAATCCCAACATGCCGCCCACTCCATCCCACTGTCTCTTGGCTTGCCTGTGGCCGCACCAAACACACACCTGTGCAGGGCATCGGGATCACCTGCCTCCATCCTTCACTTGGTGCTGCTGCCACGCAAGCCTCCAGCGAGTCATGCAACCGCGCAGCATGTCTGGATCGCCTATCTTTCTCCTTGCCTCCACGCTTGGACTTATTGGTATTTGTGCTGTGCCAAGGGGCCAGAGGGCCGCGGCTGCTGCCGGATACCATCGACCCAGCATGCTTGACGCATCTTGTGCTGGCCACGCCCATCCCCCAGGCTTATTTTTGGAGTATGGCTTATATTAGGCCCACCCCAAAAAATCAGGCTGGGGCTTGTTTTCAGGGTGGGTATTATTTTTGGAGAAATACAGTATATAGTATTGTTCACATAGCTTTATATATTTATATATTTGTATACTAGTGATTGCATGGCTTCTGCAGATGTCATATGCTAAATAAATAAATAAATCTCTCCATTGGATCATTACAGGAATTGTGCATGGGGCTGCCTTGAACACCAGCAATAGTTGGTCTAGAATACAGCAATACAGGTAATTATAGTAATTTTTGCTATACTCACATAATACCATTCCTCAACGCATGTATTGCCTAGCAGCTTCTGGGTATAAATCGAAATGCTAGCTATCACCTTTAAAGCCCTACTTGAGAAACCACCTTCTCTTCAGGATATCTGGTTCTCTCACATGCTCTCACAGGAAAGGTGTTATCTGGGTTCCTTCACTCAAACAATGCCATCTTTGGATGCATGTAGCCTGCCTTCTACATAGTGGAAACTATCTTCTGGAATAACCTTTGTTTCAACATATGATTGGTCCCAATTCTGCCAGCCATTAGAAAGGATGTGAGGATCAGAGCTGAAGAAGCTTCTTAGATGAGAAGCGAAATGTCTTCAGATAAAAACAAAAAAGTCCAGTTGCCTCTTGAAAAAGCACCTATGACCTGGATGACTGAGAATCTCCACAGACACTGTGAGGATCTGGCTTTTTCCTGAAAAGTGTTGGGAATGTGTTGTTGTATGTTGGGGACTTACTGGATGATGGTTTTACTTCTGTCTGGACTCCTACTTTATTATTATTTTTCTATTTATGAATTGTGGTCTGCATTCTTTTTGTTAGGTTATTGACCTTTGTGTAAGTTGCCTAGAATTACCTTGAGTTGATCACTTAATCAAGTCTTATTTTTATTTGAGAGTAATAGCATATAATAAAGTAGTTTTTCATTAAAAAATTAAAAGTATTCAAGAAATTTTAACCTGAAAAGCTATTTACTTGTAGATTTTGTAAAGTTGAAAATGTTAACTATATTTTCAGTAAGTGCTTTCTATTTTACTAAATTTATGTCATGGTTTTTTTTTTTTAAAAATAAATCTACTTAATGCTATATAGAAGAATGGATTTAAGGATTAACAGTTTCACTAGAATTGTAATGTTGTTACAACACTGAGTGCTTAGGAAAAAAAATTATTTAATGTCCATTGAGAAAGAATGTAGCAGAAAAGACCCCGATGAACTTAACGTTTTCACTGTTATAGAGTGAACAAAATGAAAAGGGGGAGGGACCCACATAAACACACAGATGGCAGCATCACAAAGATGCTTACATTATTTTTATAATTTAGGGAGAGAAAGTATATAATCGGATTAAGGGAACTAAAAGAAATTATAATGTAACATTATTCTTTTACTGCTATAAGGGAAAAAAAATTAAAAGCACTATAAATGTCTTCCTTGTTTGACTGGTGCTTTGTTTAAATCCTCCAAAATCTTCATGTACGAAAATTTTTAAGGAAAAAGAAAAAAACCATCCTGATTCTCTAATCGGTTCTGCTGCTGCCCTAGCATTTAAGATTTGTTTATTATTATTAACCCATTATTCTTGGTTATTATTAATCAAAAAGCTAAAAATATTAGAACTGTCAATATAACAGTGATCCTACTTATCTAACAGAATATAATAAAGGAATAGGGTGAGAGAGAGAAGAAGGGATTATACACAGAGATTAGATAATGTTCAAGGGTTTTATAGTTATGATTTTGCTTCCTGATTGGCCTTGAATTTTTCCCTTCCCCATAGTCAGTTTCTGGCTCTAAACCTTAACATAGCAACTCCTTAATCTATGTTTTATTACCTCTCAGATAAAGTAAGGTCAAAACTAGCACAGTCAAAATGCAAAATCGCCTACTTCACAGAAAATGCTATGCTTTATTATCACAAAGAAAACCACAACAAAAAGAACATTTTACAATGACAATTAAATCCAAGAAAAGTTTAATATCAAAAATACTGAAATTCTATACAAACATCCTGGATTTGTGAAATAAAATGCTTGATTGTTTTAGAAAGACAGCAATATTAACTGCGGATATAATAATAGTTTCTGCCAAGCATAAATCATCATGTTGTATCTATAGCAAGGATCTAAACAGTTAGATACACTGGAAGGCTTATATTGAATGAATATAAAAAGATAAAGGATTACAAGAAAAAAAAAAAAAGAAAACTTTCCTCTCCCCTCAGGTTTTCTATATCTTTAGTATCTAACTTTGTACAACCAATGCAGCTGGGTAGCAAACTTGTGACCATCTCAGAGTTATCTGAATTTTGGCAGCCCAGATAAATTAAGGGGAAAATGATGCCACTTGAGGGGGCATCATTATTACAGAACTGTTACCCAAGTTTACCCAGCAAATGGTAAACATATGAAAAACGTATCTCGACTGGGTCTGTGTTTCATCTAACAGGCTCTCAGATTTGATTTAGATTATGCTATCCTGTTTGAACAATCCCCATCTTTGCTGCTTCACTAGTTTCAGTTAATGACTAGCTCTTACCATTTGACAGCTTATTCAGACACACTATTTCTCTTTTTTTACCCATCTTATCAAGATGTTTAGTTAACAGTATCTATAATTTGCCCAGACCAGTGGTTGCCAACTGGTGGGCCATGGCCTACTGGTGGGCTGCAAGAAAATTTTGGTGGGCCACAGAGAAATCTCACCCCCAGAGCACCTCCCCAAAGCAATTAATCCAGGCTGCGCAGAAACACAAAGCTGCGCTGCCCACATGGCTCACGGGAATCCTCCCCGCCCACTCACTTCTTACCCAGCAAACTTGCCTGCTAAATTGATATTTTTCCTTTTTCCGACCATCACCTGTTCTGCTATGCCGGGAGATTTAGATTAGCTAGAAAGCAGGAAATGATTGCATTTCTTGCTTTCTAGCTAGTCTTTAGATCTTCGGCTCTGCTTTTAAGCACAGCTGAACCTTCCTTAGGACTGAAAGTTCTATTATTCAATGCAGACTCACGGCAAGCAAATTTTATGTAACAGACTCAGGTAGCCAATGGCAGATAGATAGATCACTAAATGAATCTGTGATTCTGTGAGCAACTCAATCTGCCTGCCTGCTATGCCTGATTTTGGGTAAAAGTTGCTCTTTTTTATAAAAAAATTCAATATTTATATAAATATTTATAATTATTTATATGCAAGCCATGCCCAGCCAGTCACATGACCACCAAGCCACACCCACAAATTAGACCATGCCCACAGAACCGGTTAGTGGTCCCTTGGATTTAAAATGATGAGTTTGGTGGTCCCTGAGGTCCAAAAGGTTGGTGACCCCTGGCCCAGACCATATGACTCTGGATAACAAACTAACGCAAACCAAAATAGAAATGAATATGTCCTATGCCTTAAAAAATCCAACCAAGTTATGACAAGAAATCAAGAGGCTTATACTTCTGAGGATGTTTAGACCAACGTTTCCCAACTGTGTCAATTTAAGATTTGTGGACTTTTAATTCCAGAATTTCCCGGCCAAAATGAGAAATTATGATTTAAGGTTTGGATAGAGCAGAAAACTAACCACAATACATCGGAAACAAAAAAACCACTTTCCATTTGCTTACAACCAGTAATTTAACAAATAATCATGTTTTTATATTGTGGCTTATAACCTTAACAGAAACCAAAGTCTATTCAGTGACTTTATTCATATAATCTGTAAACAAGCCAACCAAATTATACTTATTTGTTTAGAAAGATGGAGGGAGGGAGGGAAGGAGAGAGTGAGAGAGCCCGCTCCTTTAGTTTTGTATCCAATCTAATCAGTAAATATGTTGATATATCAAAATTACCTCCATTTTCTGAGCAAATCAACTATCCCAACTATTGTTGACTATAAGATCTTATTCTTTTTCTTGCTCTTTCTTTTAAGCATTAAAGATGTATGCGTTTTTTGTGATGAATCATCTGAATACCTGCAACTATCTCTATGTTTTTCTTTATCATATTCTATTTACTTTTTTGTATCCTCATGGGATAAGGATAGGATAGGATAAGATTTTTGCCTCCTTGCTCTATATTTGTGGTCTGCATGTCCCAAAGACTTCAGGAAGTGAAAGTATGTGTCCTAGGTAAAAAAAGTATTGATAGATCACTCGCCCAAGAGAATAAATTATTCTTAAATGTAAGGAACTGGAGAAATGGCCAAGAACAGAATAACACTGGTGAAAAGAGCAAAAGTTTAAATCAACTGTCATTAAGACAGTTTTTAAACTCCTGTATATAACAAACTAAAAAGATAAAAGGAATGGACTACACATTAAAGTCTTAGGCATCTGAAAATTGACATGGACTTGAATAAGACATCTTGAATAAGATCATACCTCAGGGTAGAGTAAAAGTATGCAAAACAAACAAAAATAGAAAGTAAAGAAAAAGTGGAGAAAAAGCATAGAGTTTAACTTTCACCCTTCTTTCTATCAAGTAACTATGATACAATCTTTATCTTTTCCCCTTTTTCTTCATTCTTCTAAAACAGTGGTTCCCAACCTTTTTTTCGCCCCGCACCCCTAAAGAAATTTCACTCGAACCTCGCACCCCCTGAAATAAATAATAAATAAAAATGCCAACATATAGCCAATATCCTATTATTTACCTGGACTTTTCTCGCACCCCCTGGAATATCGTCTCGCACCCCAGGTTGGGAACCCCTGTTCTAAAACATCCAACTGTCCCAACTATTGTTGACTATAAGATCTTATTCTTTTCTTGCTCTTTCTTTTAAGTATTAAAGATGTATGGGTTTTTTGTGATGAATCATCTGAATACCTGCAACTATCTCTATGTTTTTCTTTATCATATTCTATTTACTTTTTTGTATCCTCATGGGATAAGGATAGGATAGGATAAGATTTCTGCCTCCTTGCTCTATATTTGTGGTCTGCATGTCCCAAAGACTTCAGGAAGTGAACTTACTAAAACATCCAATTTGATGTATTCTTGTATCAACAAAAATTCATGTAAGGTTTCCGATTTTTCAAAACAGACTTTATCCCAGGGTCATGTAATCAGCTTTTGCGACCTTCTGACAAGCAAAGTCAATGCGGAAGCCAGATTCACTTAACATCCGTGGTATTAATTGAACAACTGCAATGATTCACTTAACAAATGTGGCAAGAAAAATCATAAAATGGGGAAAAACTCACTTTCTCACTAAGCAACATGAACTTTTAGGATCAATTGTGATCGAAAGTCGAGGATTACCTGCAATGTTTTTTTTTTAAAACAATAAATACTGGAGGTCTGCTCTAAACTCATACCAGACATCATCTCATTGCTTGAAACGTAAGACCCAGCTTCTTTACGAGAGCTGATTATTCTAGAGGCCTTACATTTTTTTCCAACAAAGATGGTAAATGTTGAATCAATGTGTAAATGACTCATATCTTTTGAGTATTGTCCATTTAATCAGAATTTCAATATCTATTAATAACACTTAAATTAAACTCCGATCATGTTGTAAATTGCAGTAGGATTACAGATAGTTTCAAGTGTTAACAATCTTCTCTCAGCAAGAGTTTTGGCCATAAGACTAAAATTATATGGGCCTGTGGTTTTTTAAGTCTCAGAAAAAGGTAGAATATAAATGCAATCAGTAAGCATGCTTCAACAAAAAAACTGATTGGCAGAATCACCTCATACAGGGCAGACTTTTAAAGGATTTATATCTGTTTCACTGTATGTTAATATTTAAGAGATGTTAATTTATGCTCCTGAACTATGCTACAAAAATGCAACATTATTTTTTTAAAGTTTATTTTTGTGCATGTTATGTGTTGATTATTAAAAAACTCAAAAAAACAGAATGCTTGCATTTCCCCTCCACCAACATTACTAATTCTAAAAATAACTATACTGAATCATTATTTTCCTCATTTCTGGTTACCATTTTGGTAGATATTTTTTTTTTCAAAAAAATCAAGATATTAATATGTGACCTATATACCTATAGTGTATGCTATTTATACATATTAATAAAAAATAACAATGGTCCACCCTGCATTTTGTTGATAGCCAGCAAAAGGACTCATGGCACCCATAAGCGGATGGCTGGTACTTAGCAAATCAATTTAAGAAACTAGATAGTCTCAGCATAGGAGGACAGGACAAAGCTTGAATTCAGGCTAGATTCCCACTTAGTTTATACTCTTACCCCCAGAAACTTCCAGCGTGTATATAATTGTTTGTCTTTTTTAAAAATAATAAAAATAAATTTTATTAATTTTCTATTAATAACTGTTTCTGTCTTTGATGCTATAAGCTAGCCTGCCTTCTGTAACAGGAATCCCCATCCCTGGGCTGCACAAGCTATGGGTAAGCGTGTGTGCGTGCAGCCCCACCCGTGCAAGTGCTTGCAGGGAGGCATACACCTGCTGCTCAAATGAAGCTGTGCACACGCACCTCTCCCTTAGGCAACCCCCCCCCACCATCTGCCAACCCAGAACGGTTGAAGATCTCTGTTCTATAGGATAAGACCCTGGAATTTTGGTGGTAATACACCTTGGGAGTCTTAGTCTTTAGCTGACAGTCTTGTGTATTCTTAGTCGATGCAGGTGTGGCATGAGAAATATTCCTTCTGGCAGAATTTATACTGTTAAGTTTCATAAGAATACAATGTATTTCTAGCACAAAAGGAAGAAGAGATTGCTTAAATTGGGTGTGTCATGAGTGAAAGGAGATATAATAGGAGATAGAATATAAACTGCTCAAGAAGAACGGAGAATATCACATTGTGGTGATTCCCTCATCTGCTCCCCCCCGACTCATTTGTCACTGCAAGTTGAAAATACTTATTTGATCAAGTAGTCGATCAATAATATTTGATCAACTAAAATCTAATCCTGAATGAGTCTGCCAAAGAACTGTTTACATAAAACAGTGTGTGCACCTCTAACTTAATTTTGATTTCAGGTTTCAAAACGTCTTAAGAGGCAACCCTGAACAACCACAGTTGCAATTGTCTTTCATTTGTCCACTTATCTCTTCATTATGATTTTTTTTACTGCTAAGGGCATGTGGGTGAGATAAGAGATGCAACTAGTGTGTCTGCTGCCTTATTACCCAATAGCCAACCCACTAAATCAGGGGTCACCAACCTTTTGGACCTCAGGGACCACCAAACTCATAATTTTAGATCCCAGGGACCACTAACCGGTTCTGTGGGCGTGGCCTAATTTGTGGGTGTGGCTTGGTGGTCATGTGACTGGCTGGGCACGGCTTGTATGTAAATATTTTTTTTTATAAAAAAGAGCAACTTTTACCCAAAAGCAGGCAAAGCAGGCAGGCAGATTGAGTTGCTCACAGAATCACAGATTCATTCAGAAATCTATCTATCTGCCATTGGCTAGCTCAGTCTGTCACATAAAATTTGCTTGCAAGTAAACTCACAAAATTAACTCACAACATATCATGTATGTAAATATTGATTTTTTTTTTTATAAAAAAAGCAATTTTTACCCCAAAATCAGGCAAAGCAGGCAGACTGACTTGCTCACAGAATCATTCAGTGATCTATCTATCTGCCATCAGCTAGTTCAGTCTCTCAAATTTGCTTGCTGTGAGTCTGCACTGAATTTGCTTGCAAGCAAACCTTCAATATTTGACTGATTAAATATCTCTGGATTGGACTGTATTCCCTGTAAAGGAGCTGTATTTAAGGTTATTCCTTAATTTAGTTTTGCTACCGGATACACAGATGGCTATAGTATGAGAAGCATTTTTTTTAACTTCAGTAAGCACACAGTCTCTAATTATTTCTGAATTTGCCATGTTCTTGCTGCCTCTCAATTTTCTTTTTATTTGGGAATGCCCATGAAAACCTTAAGACCCTATGCAAGCTATACCAACTTCAAAAATTTGAGAGCTACCAGTTATGTCTGCCTCTAAAAAATCCAGAAAACGTAACATCATTTTAATGCCTGGTGGTCTGCTTTACAATTCATTTCCAAATTCTAGATCTAATTCTAGCTATGACCTTTAAAGCTGTAAAACTGCTGTTCCCAAAGTGCACGAGGGGTGGGGGTGGGAGTGGGGAATCTCATCTTTTTAACTGGTATGTTAAACGTGTACTTTTAATTGTGGTGATGAATGATGCTTGTCACCAAAATTCCTATATCAAGCCTTAACAATTTATGAGTATTGTTTGATATTTTATTTTAAAACCAATTCTGTGTATGAATGTATTTGCTTCTAGGATATTTGTGAGAAAATATAGAATGTGCCAAGAAATTGTGAAAATAATTGCTGCAGGTGATGGGCAAGCAGATAAGATTTGCCTTTGAGATGTCTTAACATGGTTGAACTGTACTTGAAAGTAGACTAACAGTATATACATGCTACACTTCAGAGACTTTATTAATAATTTTATCCATAAGTAATAACTAAAAACATCATTAGATGTAAAGATAGCATTGTTTATGTTATACTTTTGACTACTTCAAATTTGCAAATCATATATAAATTAGACCAAAAGTAAGATATAATTAGGAATCATGCTTTAGGAAATATATTGTTAAACTGCATCTTTAAGCACATTCAACTTCACGTTATGTAAACTACACGTAGTCCTCAACTTACGATCACAATTGAGCCCAACATTTCTGTTCCTAAGTGAAACATTTGTTAAGTGAATTTTGCTCCCTTTTACGACCATTCTTGCTACAGGTGTTAAGTGAATCACTGCAGTTGTTAAGTTAGTGTCATGGTTGTTAAATGAATCTGGTTTTCCCATTGACTTTGCTTGTCAGGTCGCAAAAGGGGATCCCATAATCCTGGGAGCTGCAACCGTCATAAATATGAGCCAGCTGCCAAGCATCTGAATTTTGACCACATGACCATGGGGATGCTGCAATATGTCACTTTTTTCAGCGCTGTTGTAACTTTGAACGGTCAACTAAATGGACTGTTGTAAGTCGAGGATTACCTGTACTTATGGACTAAATTCAGTGAGGCACTACTTATTTAGATCAATTAAGGAAAATAGGTAGTGCCCCAATAGCAAACTAACTAGTCAATCTAGTCAATATTAACAATCATTCACTTAGTAACCATTTGAATCTATGGTGCTTAACAAAAGGCATTAACATCTGGCCGCCAAAATTGCAGCTGTTGCAGTGCCCCCATGGTCACATGCTCAAAATTTGGGCGCTTGGCAGCCTGCTTGTACTTACAACTACAAGGAATGCTTCAACTGGATACACCCACCCATCTATCTTCCTGCTTTTGGTGCCCTGCATATTGGCACTCTTCAGCAGCAGCGGCACTGAATCAGAGGCCCAGGGTCTTCAGCAGTCTCAGTCGGTTGCTATGGCTCCCAGACCTCTACTCCCGCCTCAGTGCCACCACACAGTATCGCCACCACCTCTGTGGCCATCCATCCATCCCAATACCAGAGTGTAAACCTCCACAGGCCCTGCTATGCCCAGCTGACCTTCAGTGTCTTCATCCCACTGATAAGGTGCACCCAGCCTGGCCCTATGTAAGCCAACTGCTGACCATGTCAACCTTTCTTCTCGAGGCTGCTCACATTGTTCTCCAAATGCCGCACTTCGTTTTTGCGATGTTTCATAAAGTTTCAGAGGCCTTTGGAAACTTTGCAAGAAGGCCACTCCCACCATTCTCCAAACTGTGAATATACACTTCTCACAACGCTTTGCAAAGCCTAAGAAATGCCTATAAGTAGTAGGATTCAGAAGCTTCAGAAGACTAACAACTGGCAGAATTCGGTTAACAATAACAATGGGCACTACTAAGGTTGCAGTTGCTAAGCGATGATGTAATGCCATGCTTTATGACTGCATCAGTTACCCATGGAAATTCTAGTTCCAATTATCATTTTAATTTGAGGACTACCTGTATGCTCTTTAAATACAGTTCTTTTCAGTTTGTGAATCCTTGGTGCCCTCTGGGCTTGGTTGTTTTTTCACAGACGTTTCATTACCAAACTAGGTAATGCACAATCTTTTCAATTTGTTAGTTTACTTAGTAGTTTGCTTATATTTAAGATTTATTCTATGAACAATCTGAGATACCGAACTTAGAAATGGTAAACTGAAAACGGCTCTGTCAAAAGCAGAGCTGATTGTGGTAGAATGAAAGACAGAGTAGAATGGCTCTTCGTAATTCCTCTCCAGACAAGGAGGGGGCTTGTGATAGCCCACAAGTGCTTCCGACAGTTGGTCCCCATGAAGAGACTGCCAGACAGTGGTCCCTGGCAAGTTTAGAATTCTTAAAGATTAGGGAAAACCATCTTGCTGAAATCGTGGTTGGCACCTTTAAAAAGGACACTAGGTTTGCCTATTTCTTTCACTAATCACTTTTTATTGTTTAATTGGTTTCTATTAACAATCTTTGGATTGACAAGTCTGAAAAAACTGTGTGACCTTTTGTCAATTCTTGGCAAAAAAAGGAAGTTGTAAATACAATGACTTATAAATTTCTTTTTCTGCAATGAACAGGGTGATTAGAATATTGTTTGGAAATTATAAATGGATTAAAGCCCCAGATGGTGTTTAAATAAGATTTGGAAATTAATTATAAGAATTCTCTGTGTGAAAAAACGCTGGTGTTTTGAATTCTTTAAAAAAAATGTAGGGACTTGGAAGGCTGGACGCTAGAAGGGACAAGAAACAACCAAAATTTTCATTTTAAATTAAGGATTCAATTTAATTTCAATTAAAATTTGACTAACATAGTTTTTATCCTTTTAATTGTAATATTTAATAAGCTTAAATAACCTGAGATGCCAAACTGATACCTTACCATTTCATAGGATGCTTTTATTAACTCTGTTAGCAAGAGATCGAGATGAAAACAATGGACTTATGCTTTATGCTCAGTTTGGACTTTGGTAGACAGTATTGTTGGTCTAGGAGTACTATAGGTTGGGGTGGGCTAGCAACAGAAGCAGGTAATAACATTAAAGTGGTGTTGGGAAGAAGGCAGTTATCAAAGGGGTTGGGGCTCATGGAGATCACTTACTATGGATTTCTGTAGAAATTTGGATAGAAGATAATATACACCTTCTCTTATTGCATTATTCTAAAAGAAAACAATTCAATAGTGTTGAATATTTGTTGTCTTATTGTCATCTGTGCAAAGCCCTTAATTGAAGTTTTTAAAATGCATTTCTGTATGTGTTCCTCACTCTTGGGTCCTCTACCAGAGGCCTGGGATTAGCTGTTCCTAACCCTGCACTCTTCTGGACAGAGCTCTGATTTAGTTCCGGGGATCTGTCAGAGCCACTCCCCCAGTTAGCAGTCATAGGCCCAAGTGCTCCTATCACCACTGGGACCACTTTGGCCTTTTACTTTCCACATCCTTTCAAGTTCCTCCTTCAGGCTCTGGCAGTTCTCCAGTTTTTTACCACCTCTTCTTGATGTTGCTATCATTTGGCCCTGCTAGAATCAATCACCCACATTGTATTTTGGTCAACTGCTATGTTGTCTGGCTGATTGGCTAGTACTTGCTTGTCTGCCCTTACCTATGTACCCTCCTAACTGACGTAGGAGGATCTAGCGCATATTCTGTGCTGATGTTCCTAGGAACAATGCCAGCTACTTGATTATCTTTTAGAATGTGTGCCTCCTGCCTGTATCTTATACCCTCACACTATGTGTTGGACTGTCTCTGAGGCCTGCAGTCTGTACCTTGGACTAATGTGGTAGAACTCTGCTTCCATGGATCTGGTACTTAGTGCCTGTTCTTGATCTGCTATGATCATAGCCTCAATGCTATTTTTTTTAGTCCAACTCTCCCTCCCCCTCTTTCATTTAAATGGAACACATACCACTATGCTGAATAGTAAACAGCTTAGGCCATCAGTACTAGCCTTATTTTTTATTAGTTCTTGCAAATGTTTTAACAGAATTACTGTGACTGTTTAGCTTTGCAGAGAACGTCTTATTACTGTTGATGGCTTTTACTGATGTTATTTGCTGTTTGTATTGTTATTCTGTGAGTCCGAGAGAGATTTACACACCAAATAATTAGTAACCTTTTATTTATTTGTATGAAATAATGTGCAGGCTTCCTAGTCCTAAATTGCAGGTAGATAAGCTACTTGTGGAAACACTTGAAATACTGAGGAAACATTAAGAACACTGACACATCAAGATTACTATAGGAGTGACATATTCACAAAATGGCTGCATGATGGTTGTAACTAAGCACACTATGTAAATTCACCAGAAAGCAAAGAGTTTAATTTGCTCCCTAACATCTTTTCCTAAACTCACAGGATGATAAAACTTCAAACAGTTTTATCTGTGTCTTTCCTGGCAAGTAAGCACACTTCCTTTTATTTTTTATTAATCTGCTTGGGGGTTATGTAGGACCCATGGGCATTCTTGAGATGGCACTTTGGAACATTCTAATTTAATTATTAGAATTTTTAATTTCAAATAAAGTTAAGTGTGTGAGTCAGTACAATAGGTACTTAAGAAAATAATCATCCAGCTACTGGTACTCACAGAGACATACAATAAAATCTATTTTGAACGCATATGTTGAAATCAATTAACACATTAGATAAGTTGGGCCTGATATGAGCAAGATATGTGGCAAAATAAAAATTCCCTCCTTAAAGCACTCAATTATTCTGCAGCTTGAGAAACAAAAGCAGCTTTCTCCAAGATGCCCATTTATCAAAGTACAGAGGAAGATGTAATGCTTAGAAAAAAATGTCTTTTTAGTAAAGTCATTTATGTTCAGAACATGTGTAGGCAATCCATACATATATGCTCCTCAAAGCACCTAACAACCCCCACCCCCACATTATGATACTGGAATGCATGCAGCAACCCTTATCTATGCGTATGTGGAGGGAGCAAATGTAGCCTTCAGCATTAAAAATTTGCTGGACTGTGAACTAGATAATGGATTGCCAAGCAGTTGGGAAACTTCTTTATAACTGAATGAAAGATGAATAATTCTTATTAACTATAAACTAATGTACAGAACTTAAAGAATCTTTTTGTTACCAAAGGAATGAGATTACTTAATCTGAAAATATTTCATACTGGGACATTTTTATATAAGAGATGATATACTTATATGATTATTAGATCTGCTGTTGGTTTAGAATAATTTACATCTTTCCTTTCTGTTGGTAGATACATAAAAGCAAGCTTTAAATTTAGAATGTAAAGTGATAGTAGGAATGAGCATATAACTGGGCAGCCTGAAATGTCTTACTATGTTATCCTGTATATTGATCATAATGATGGTTCCATACTTGACAGGAAGGTTTATAATTTATGTTAAACAATTGCACAATACATGAACATGTGGCCAATATTTTCTAACATATATACACCTGGCACAGCCACCATTCTCATTCCACATGCAGGTCACAATATAGCATCGTTAGTGTTTATAGGGCAGTGGTCCTTAAATTTTGCAGATCTGCAATACTCTAAAATGGAAATTGAGCTTTTATGACTACCTCAATAAATGAAATAATTGGTCATATTGGTGTTGGGATTGGGCAACAGTATTTTTTAAATTTTTAGTCTATATACCATAGGATTATCATACTCTGAAATACAACTGTCCCTTGCAGGTTTGCACAAACAAAATGACAGCCAAAGATCAAAGTGACTCTTGACAATGCTCTTGCTTTGCTTGCCCTGGCAAAGAAGGAGCATTGTCAAAACTTGCCCCTGTTCTGGTCGGGCAAACATGCAGCTGGATTGCAAAGGCAAAGCCCATAGGGAGTTTTAACAGTGCTTGAACTTTACCTGCACAAGTCTGAACAGGTAATGAACATTCTGACATCTTTCTAAGTTGCTTTTGACCTGCTGGGGAAACAGTTTGAGAATTTCTGCTATAAGATACAACAGGACTTCTCTGCACTAACAAATGTTGAATGCCTTCAAATACTAGAACAGCAATCAGCAGTCAAAGGAGTCTGTCTTAAGTTTGGCAGAACCAAAATAATCCTGGTTGACATCCTGAAACTTGCCTTTGTGGTCTCAGTCCTCTCTTTCCCACACTAGAACACCTAAATGGAGCTTGAATCAGATACAAACAGATCCCACTGCAAACTTATTTTATGGGAAAGACAAATTAAAATATGCAAAAATTTTTGAAGATTACAAACTTCAAAAAAACAAAAAAAAAAAACCTAACATTTTTTGAAAGATAAATTGTTTACATTCTTTGGAAACTGCATATACATAAATAACTGAAGCCAGTTAAATGCACATAATACTTTCTATGACTAGAGCAAGGCTTAGCAAGTGGGTAATTTTTCAATACACCATGCACTTATGGCACAGAGATAGCACTGTAAGCTGTTTAGCAGAAGTTATATTTCATGACAACAGTTAATAAAGCAATAAAACTTGCTTTAAAATACTTTATATTTTATTAGGATACTATTCTATATTCTTATTTTAATTTCACTTAGAACTCATTTGGATTTATTGCAGACTGAACATGCATAATGTCCTTACATTCCTACAGCCCAATATTAACTGCAGTTTAACACTAATTACTTCAGTGTAAGCCCCTTTAAGAAGCACAGTACTTCAGTATGAGTAAGGAAGCTTAGGATGTGGATCCACAAATCAGAAATAAACACGAGAGTAATTTCATAAATATCCATATATAATTTAACCCTGAATAAACTCACTATTTATGTGATGTACTTGATCTGGTTCTTAAACATAATACTTGCATTGTAATTTCATTTTTCATATCTAGGGTGACTTTTGCTCATGCTGAAAATAATATACTTCTTGCATGATTTCTTATGTTGGCTTAAGAAAAAACAACACAAAACTGCAAGAGTTTATGAATATATTATGGAACCAAACATGACTTCCTTATGAAGCCCCATGAATAAACATTTCAATTTTTAACAAAAAAATCCTATACAGGTAGTCCTCAAATGACGCCCAGAATTGGACCAAAAATTATGTTGTTTAGATATTTGTTGTGAGTTTTGTCCCACTTTACCACCTTTCTTGCCATAGTTGTTAAATGAATCACTGCAATTGATAAGTTAGTAATCCAGTTGTTAAATGAATCTGGCTCTCCATTGACTTTGCTTGTCAAAAGGTTGCAAAAGGTGATCACATAACATTGGGACACAGCAATGGTCATAAGTATGAATCAGTTGTCAAGCATCTGAATTTTGATCACATCACCATGGGGATGCTACAAATGTCGTAACTGTGAAAACTGGTCATAACTCACTTTTTCAGTCCCACTGTAACTTTGAATGGTCACTAAACTGTTATAAGTCAAAGACTACCTGTACTGTTTATTTTCAAATATGAACAATTTAGGATCAAAACATCAATTAAATGCACAACAGGCCATTTTTCGTTGAATGGTACCTCTTACTGTAAGTTGCAGCTTTGTCTCTCTAATTGCACCTCTGTATATTCTGAAAGCAGGTCTATTGCTCCCCAAATGTATAAGCAAGAGGCATCACACATGAACCTAAGTCTAATACAGTAAACAGAAGCACCAATCACTTTTAATATATTCCCTCAAAATTATATAATCATCACCAAAGGCAAAGTATAAGAAGTTCTTTCCAAAGGTGCATTTCTGAATATCATAAAAACAGCCCACATTACAATGTATTATCATTTAACTCATACCTAGTGCCCATAAATCAGAAATATCAGTAAACCTTTGGGAGGGCTCAAAGAAGTTTCAAAATGCTGACCATCTTCTCTCCAACCCACCCACCTCCCAAACCCAGTGTGTTTCAGTGGCCTAGATTCTTCCTTTAAATACAAGGAACAACTGGAGATAGAGCAAGTTCTGTGGCCCCACTACTACAGAAAACACAACAGCACTTAATATTCTTAATAGTATGGATATCTAGTACAATAAGACCAGGTGCTTATACATATAATTCTGACCTCTTATGCAACATAGCTGGAATTGAACAAATATGGGTGGGGCTATTTTTTTCCTCTATAAATAGAACTCCAAATACTACTCTCCACATAAATATTAGCTATGCTCAATAGGAAAGCATGTAGACAGTTTGTTACTAGCATTACATGGCTGTCTGCTATTCAATTACAGAACTGAGTAAAGCCTATCAAACGTCATTGCAGTGTCTAAAAACAATGCAAGTACATGTATAGGAATGCTGTACTACTTTCTTTCCTATGAAGCACTCTCCTCTCAGAGATAGCTAATGGGAACAGTTCTTTTACACTTACCATGTTATAAATCGCAGTATGCACACCCTAATGATTCACAGAAAAGTTTTTTTTTAAATTATGCATAAACAGTAAGAAAAAAAAACCAAGCATTGCTCAAATGAACTTTTTTGGACTACTTGTCACATTTGAAAAACGTAAATGTTCAACGAAGTATAAAACCCCCTTACCTACAGACTTGTTTATAAAATACTAAATAATTCAATTCTATTTGGAAAAAAATAAAATATAGTAATTTGAAAAGGACACTATTTTCACTGTTAGTATTTAAAGTTGTTTCAGTACTTCATCCAGTCCACAGCCTGCATTAATCTCTCCTGCAATAGGTCTAAACTCTTGCAAAGTACAAAATTAACATCTTTCAGACAATATAATTTTAAAGATACCTATTTTCAAAAGTACATTTGAATATATCATAAAGATAACCTGAACAATTACAATTCCAAGAAGTGATGCAAAGAAAATTAATCAGCAATGTAGAACCTAAAGCAGTAATTTGCCTCCTATTCTAAGTAAATTTGCCAGGTAATAAATCCCAGTGAATTTAGCTAATGATGTATCTCAATTATGTTAGAGGCTAAACTATTAATACGGGTAAAGGTTACTGTTGTTCCAAACTGATCAGCTTAATCAACATATTAAGAGTAAAAGTTTTGCATTGCCAGAAAGGCTCATGTTTTAATTATTTAAATTAAGACAAAAGAGCTGCATTATTAGAACCAGGAAATACTGACAGCTATTCTAATCACTCCTGCATTCCTCTTTCCTTCCATTATCCAATTCTAGTATTTCTCCAGAACATAAAGTTTTTGTTTTTTTGTTTTTTGAGAGAGAGAGAGAGAGAGAGAGAGATGGCAGCAGCTTAGTCAGACCCAGCATCTCGCACTCTTTTCCCAAGGACCAGAGGTATGGGGTAAAGAATTATACAGATTACTGATAGATTGATAAAGTTTTCAAAAGCTTAAAGTGGCCTTTAAGCTTTTGAAAATACATGGCCTCCAACTTGGGTCATGAAGCTACTGGACAGCATCTACCATAATCCCTGCAATTTTAGTAATAAAAAAAAACAGGGTCCCAATACCCTGCAAATGTCTTGGGCATAGCTTTTTTTAAAAAAAATTACAGGTAGGATTGTATAAATCATGCTGCATCCATCATGAATGGCCTTTAAGCCTTTGAAAAATTCATGGCTTCCAATTCGGATATGAAGCTACAAGACAGCATCTCTCATCATCATGTCAGTTTAGTAATCTGGAAAAAAGGAGGGTCTCAATACTCTGCAAATATCTTGGGGTTAATTTTTATTGTATCAATCATGCTGCATTCATCCTAAAGGCACCCAATCATCAAAGCCAAGACTTTCTGCATCTTCACACCCGACCCCTGCCTTCAACAAACAGCACCGGTACTTTAAATAAGGAGAATATTTGTAGCTTGGGGGTTGACATGAGGGGGGTCCTTGGCATTTCATTACCCAAACTAGGTAACATCTTCAATGCTAGTGAAACAGCACCGTCTTTCTTACTTGCTCAACAAATAAAGGAACCATCCCTCCAGCCCCATCATGTGGTCCGGGTTTAAGCCCATCCCAAAGGTGCAAGGAAGGAAAAGGCATTCGGGGCTTTAAAAAAAAAAAAAGCCACTGTTTCAGCCACCTCCCTTGAAAACTCAAGGGGCCGCACCAAAGATGCCACCGCTTGCGGGAGGTGGAGAGCCAGCTTGGGACGGAGGGAGAAGGGAAGCAAAGGCCCGGGACGGCCTCTTAAGAGCCAGGGGTCATTCGCCACGCCGCATTTTACCTTCCGCCACGTCCTCGTCGATCGCCCCCTTCACCTGCGAGAAGCACCACTGGAAATCGTTGCCGACGCCTCCTCCTCCGCCGGCCACCCCTGCTGGAGAGGAAAAGCGGCGTGAGCAGGGACCGTGCCCGCCAAACCTCAGCTTCTCCGGTCGCCGAGGCGGCCCGGATGCCGCCCAGGCCTGGCGAGCTATCCCCGGGGCCGTTCGGACTCCGCTTAGCCCTCCAAAGGCTACCCTGCGGGCCCCGGGCCTGCCTCCGTCCGACGCCGCTGCCTCCGTGACCACCACCACCACCAGCAGCAGCAGCGCCGCCGCCGCCGCCACCACGCGTGCCCCTTACCTGCCATGTTGCGCGGCGTCTGGCTGGCGGAGACCGCCGGCTGCAAAAGCCCGCGGAGCGGAAGAATCAACGGGGACGGATGGGGAAGCCGCTACAAGCGCCTCCTTCGCTGCTGGTGGACCTGCTGGTGCTGCGGCTGCAGCCACAGCCAGCGCCGACGCCGCCGGAGGTTCGGGGGTTTCAAAATCGCCCATTGCCGGTCAGCCTGATCCGGTGACGTCATCCTCCTGCCAGCCTCCGCCGGCCGGGAAAGGACGAGCCCCGGGATGAAGCTCTCGGGAAGTTTTCACGCCGGCCCAGGTGGCCGGTTGGCGGGCGAAAGGGGTGGGGTGGGGAGAGAGGTCAGGGCTTTGAGGCTGTGGCTGCCAGCCTTGCCGTCCCGCGCGGGCTGAGGCGGCTTCCCCGCGGAGCCACGGAAGGAAGCTCCGGCGCCCTGTCGCCAACCTCGAGGACGCCGACTTCACGCCCGGCAAATCTCGCCTGCCCGGAGTCCACGGGACTTGGGATCGGCCAGGGGCGGGGCTGCCTTTCGGCCCCGCCCCCTAGAGCTCAAACAGGTCTTATTGCCGTAGGAGGGTCGGCTGTGCGGAGGCTCTTCTGTTGCTATGGATTGGCCGCGCCCCCCCTTCAACACAGGGCTTCAGCTTTTTAAAGCTTGCGGGGCTGCCGGAAAGGGACAACCCCCACTCGCCCCCAGAGCTGGAGAATGGCCTTTATTAATCGATTCCGGGTAACTTATGAGCCTCTCTCTCTTCCTGGCAACGCTTCTTAGCCACCTTTGCCTTCCTGAGTGATATTTTGGACAGAGAGGACCGCTGGATTGAAAGAGGGGTCAAAGAGGCCACCGATGTCACAAATTGAATAGCCCTCTCTCAACAGAGAGGGAGGGATACGGCTGATATCCACCCCTCAGATGACCTTGATAACACAGATAAACCTCCAGGTGACCTCAATGACCCTCTAAAAAGAATGCAAATGACCAGCTGTCTGCAAGGAGTGTAAATCCTTCCATTCCCCACCATCCAGTCAGAGCTGAAGAAGCTTCTTGGATGAGAAGCAAAAAAACGACTTCAAGGGAAAAAAAACAAGGAAGTCCAATTTGCCTCTTGGGGGGGTGGGGGGAAGCACCTTTGGGATTAGCTTCATGGATGCTTCCTTCCCCCAATTTCCCAGCCCAACCTAAACCTTGTGATTCCCTGGATCTCTTCCATAATCTCTGATTTTGCTCTGTTTCTGAGACTAAAGTTTGCCAGGTGCTGCCATCTGCTGAGGCTTGCCTTTTTTAAAAAAAAAATAGCAACGAGCAAAATACAAATGTCTATTGAGATTCTCAGTTATCCAAGTCATGGTTGTCCCAAAGGTGGGGACAGACCTGGATGACCTGGATGACTGAGAATCTTGTATTTTGCTTGTTGCTAATAGAATCTCCCTATCCAGAGGAGGGATATGACACCATCTATCTCCAGTCTACAACACAGTTCCAAGAAGGCTCCACCATCCATTTGCACTATTCAGGTGACCCTGAGGACACAGATAAACCTGCAATGACTCTAAAGGATGCAAATGACCAGTTGTCTGCAAGGAGTGTAAATCCTTCCATTCCTCACCATTGAGTCAGAGTTGAAGAAGCTTCTTGGATGAGAAGCGAAACATCTTCAAAGAAAAGAGTTGCCTCTTGAAAAAAAAAAGCATCTTTGGGACAAGCAAAATACAAGATCTTCAAAGATGCTGCTTTAAATCCAAATGCTGCCACTCTTGGCGATTACATGGCTGCATCTGTATGGTTTTCTGGGCAATAATATGAAAGGGTTTTGCAGCATTTTTTATAACTTACAAATCTTTTCTTTGTGTGTGTGTGTGTCTTCAGATTAGTCCTAGACACTTGCGGGCAAGTCCATGTGGTTTCTGTTCAGAAGTGCTTTGCCATTCTTCTAGGATCCAAGTGCTTAGACATTTCAATCAATCTTGCTTTAGCATTTGAGCAGCATAAGCTGAAAATAGAAAATTAATCACAAAGTTATATTTCTGTATTATAAAACCGCATCCTTAATAACTGAGTATGCATTTGCTATAAAACATCTGAGTTTAAGATTTGTGAAGTACGAGGTATACATAATGTCTTTACCAGAAAATATCTGTCATTAAGATCTGTAAACTAAAAATTAATTACCCTGTTTCTCACAAAATAAGGCCGGGCCTTATTTTTTTTTGAGCCCTGAAAAAACGGCTAGGACGTCTTTTTGGGGGTGAATTAATTTCTCCCCCCCCCCCCCCGCGCACCAGCGCCGTCTCCAACAATAGCATCTGAGTCGCTCCCGCTTTCCTCTCGTCCCCGTAACAACAGGAAAAAAAAAGATTTTGAGGTACCTGGGAGTGCCGCGCACTGCATTTTGGTTCAATCCCGACTGGCTGGGTGGGCGTCTCTGCTGCTGCTACCCTTGGTACTCCAGCCTCGGGCTCTGCAAGTTTGCAAAAGTCCCAGTGCAGCAGCCCGTTCCTGCATTCCAAGCACCCAGGCTGAGCTGCAGCT
Source organism: Notechis scutatus (assembly GCF_049901735.1). NCBI lineage: Eukaryota > Metazoa > Chordata > Lepidosauria > Squamata > Elapidae > Notechis > Notechis scutatus. The sequence goes on from NC_142012.1 coordinate 103,357,036, forward strand.
GTCCCTCTCTCGCCAGTGCCATCTCCAATAACAGCGGCAGTAGTGGCGGAACTGTAGAAGTTACGGAGGTGGCTCCGCCACCCGAGAAGCAGCTGAAATGCTTCCATGGTTCCCGCCGCTGCTGCCGCTGTTATTGGAGACGACGCTGGTGAGAGAGGGACAGCTGCAGCTCGGCCTGGGTGCTTGGAATGCAGGAATGGGCTGCTGCACCAGGACTTTTGCAAACTTGCAGAGCCCGAGGTTGGAGCACCAAGGGTAGCAGCAGCAGAGACGCTCGCTCGGCTCTTCTCACGCCCATCCAGCCACTCAGGATTAAACCAAAACGCAGCGCACAACGCTCCCAGGTACCTCAAAATGTTTTTTTTTTCCTGTTGTTACGGGGACGGGGGAAAAGCGGGAGCGACTCAGATGCTGTTGTTGGAGATGGTGCTGGCGAGAGAGGCACCAGCACCGGTGGGAACTGTGGAAGCTACGGAGGCCTGAGAAGCGGCTGAAATGCTGCCGGACATCCACGCTGACACCGCCCGCCTGCTGACCTGGGTAAAGGAGCCCTCTGTGCTCCACCATGGTGTTAGGAGCGGCCGATGGTAAAGCGTAGCTGCCCACGGGGCACTCCTAATGGCAAGTTCCCCCCTGCCTCCCCCCCCCCAATTTCGCATGTTTTAAACTAGGCCTAAATTTGGGGGGAGGGGCTTAATTTCATTTTATGCCTAGAAAACATGCTGGGTCTTCCTATTGGGGGGGGGCGTATTGTTGGAGAAACACGGTAGTATTTAATGTTCATAGACTTACATTTACATTGTACTATAAAATAGCCACATGCTTAAAGTTGATAAAACTAAGAGTTACAAATAAATAGGTCAATAGCTTTATAAAAGTAAGAACTATATACAGGTAGTCCTTGATGTGCGACCACAATTGAGTCCAACATTTCTGTTGCTAAGGAGACATTTGCTAAGTCAGTTTTGCCCCTATTTTATGATCTTTCTTGCCACAGTTGTTACTGCCACTGCAGTAGATAAGTTAGTAACACGGTTGTTAAGTGAGTCTGGCTTCCCATTGACTTTGCTTCCCAGGTGATCACATGATTCTGGGACACTGCAATTGTCATAAATATGAAACAGTTACAAGTATCTCAGTTTTGAACACGTGATCAGGGGGTAGTGGTAATGGCTGTAAGTGTGAAAAATGGTTGTAAGTCATTTTTTTTCAGTGTTATTGTAAGCAAACTGTTGTATGTGGAGGACTACCTGTATAAATAGACCTATACCTCTAAAATATGTTAGTTGTCCAGTTCATCTGTGGACAAGGAGGCAGAACCTAGCATGATAGGGAAGTCCATTGTTATTGTTATAGTAACTGTGGGTGTTATTCTCCCTCATGGGTTTTTGTCACTATTTGGTAGTGCCTGTCTTCAAAGCCAATGAAGATAATATAGGACTCACCAAAGGGTTCTTTCAGCAGCTGCATCTTACCTTGACTGGATGTCACAGTGGGTTAGGGTTTCTTTCATTGCATCTTTGTAGTGCTTGTGTGCTCAATCTTGGGTTTCTTCTCAGACTGCAGTGTACTATAGAGCATTGGTGTCACACTTGCCTCATCATGTTGCCGTCACGTGATGTTTTGTGACATTTTTCTCATTTGCGGAGTGGGGTGGGCGTGTCTTGCATGTGATGCATCTGGCTTGTGGGCTGCCAGTTTCATACCCCTGCTATAGAGTACCTGGCAAGTCATACAGTGTTTATCCATTCTGATAACATGTGTCAACCATCTCCTCTGGGCTCCTAACATTTATTAGCCTAATCAAAGCCCTAAAGTAATATTTAAACAAAGTAATAACTATCATTTCCCTGAAAATTATGACCTACTCAGAAAATAAGTCCTATCTTGATTTTTACATGTGTACCCAATAATAAGCCCCACCTCCAAAATAAGCCCTAATTAAGACCCCACCCACTCCAGGGTGCATGGGTAAAAATTAAGCTAGGGTGGGGATGACGGGGTGGAGCTGTCCTACTTACTTACCTTCGGATAGTTGCAGCCAGGCCTCGCACCCCTTGGCCATTTCTTCTGCAGCCAGCAAGGCTTTCTTGAAGGCCTCTCTAGCCAATAACAGAGCTCTGGATCGATCCAAAGCTCTGTTATCAGCTACAGAGGCCTTCAGGAAAGCCTTGCTGGCTGCAGAAGAAATGGGCCAAGGGCTGCGAGGCCTGGCTGCAACTATTTGAAGCTGAAGAAGTTCCTGAAGGCCTCTAACAGCAAAAAGGAGGCTGGGGGAGATGCACACAAGTGAAGTGAGTCAGTGGATGACACCCCCAAAATAAGACCTGGTGCCTTTTTTGTGGGGGAAAATATAAGACAGGGTCTTATTTTTGGGGAAACACGGGTATGTCTTACTTAGGTTTTATACTATAAATGTAAATATCCAGGAACTAAGTTTAAAATGGAAATACAGGTAGTCCTCAAATTACAACAGTTATTGTAGTGACTCTTCAAAGTTACGATGACTTTTCACACAGCCCTTGCAGCATCCTCATAATCACATGATCAAAATTCAGTTGCTTGGCAACTGGTTCATATTTATGATGATTGCAGTGTCCTGGGGTCAAGTGATTACCTGGGAAGCAAAGTCAATGGGGAAGCCAGATTCACTTAGCAACCATGTTATTAACAATGATTCACTTAACAACTGTGGCTGGAAAGGTCATAAAAAGGGGCAAAACTCACTTAGCGAATGTCTCATTTAACAACATAAAATTTGGGCTCAACTGTGGTTGTAACTAGAAAACTATCTGTACTGAGTATTTCTGATTCAATTTATGCTTCTGGGCTATCAGGTTCCAGTGTATTTTATGTGCTGCTTCAAAGAGCTTAGTTGCATTGTGGGTAATGGAAAAGTCCTAGTTCAGAAGTTGGCATTAAAATGTGTCGACATGCACACCCCTTTGCAGTCAGTTTTAGTGTAGTGTTTATAGGAAACACTAATTCTAATCCTACTTTAGACACAAAACCAGATGGTTGACTTTCAGTTTGTCACTGTTTCTCAGTCTTAGAAAGAAGGCAAGGGTTAACTGCCTGTGAAGAATGCTGCTAAGAAAACTGTATGGACAATTGTATCTGGAGTCAAGACTGACTCACCTCCACCACTCCAAAAACAAAAACAAGTTAGCTAGAAAGCAGATACTATTATAAATCTGACTGGACCCTAAATGAATGTACAACTGAAATCATACACACAACCTTCTACAATGCTATTACAAATCTGGGACTGGAACAACTAGTAACCAACAACACTAGACTAAACAACTGCCTCGATCTCATCTTCTGCAATAGTTTGAATTTAATTTACGGAATACAAACTAAAGAACCCTTTTCCAGCAGTGACCACAATATGATTGACTTTTGTCTCAACATACGCCCACACAAAAATCACCACAATGATGTAATCCCCAATTGTAACTTCAAAAAAGGCAACTGTGATCTTATAGACAACGATCTCTCATCCCTTGATTGGCAATCTCTATTCACTGGATGCAATATTGTTGAAGACCATTACAACATATTTTTACTTGAAGTCAAAAGAGTCATCAAACTATATGTACCAACAACAACTCCCAAAACAAAACAAAAAAGCAGATTACCCATAACAATAAGGAAACTTCAATCCAAAAAGAGATCACTCTGGCGGAGAAACAAATCTGGTCACGTTGCCAATTTCAAAAGCCGATAACAAAAATTTATGCCACCAGATAAAGACCAAATGCACCAATTATCACATTAAACAAGAGGAAAACCTTCTAAGCACCAATTCCACCCGTGCTTTTTACAATTTTGTAAACAACAAACTAAAAGACTCAAGGTCCATCCCACCCTTGATAGGACCTGATGGTAAAGACTGCAACGACGACACCATTAAAGCCAACCTCTTTAACACATTCTTCGGCTCAGTATTTGTAAACAGCAATGGATCATGCCCAGTATTTCCTAGCCGTACCACAGATAACAACAATGATCTAATACATATCGATTTTACAGAAGACAATGTTGAAAAAGCACTACGCAATCTAAAACCATCTCTATCTATTGGACCGGATGGAATATGTGCCTACTTCTTAAGAAAGCTATCCACTGCCATAGCCAAACCTCTAAGCATAATCTTTGAAAAATCTTTCAGGACCAGCTCCTTGCCTAACCTATGGTCACAAGCCACAGTCATCCCCATCTTCAAAAAGGGAGACCCAAGCCTAGTTGAAAATTACAGACCAATCTCCTTATGCTGCGTCACCTGTAAAGTCATGGAATCAATTATTAACCAATCCATCATCCTCCACTTAGAGACAAACAACCTACTCTCCAATAAACAATTTGGTTTCAGAAAAAAACTATCCTGTAATCTGCAACTCTTACACTGCAAAAACATATGGATGACACAACTTGACCAGGGCAAAGCAATAGACGCAATCTACATAAACTTCTGTAAAGCCTTTGATTCAGTGGTACACGACAAACTACTCCTAAAAATAAAATCCTATGGTATCTCTGGACAACTGAATAACTGGATAGAAGCATTCCTGGCAAACAGACAACAAATGGTCAAAATTGGCAGCGTCCTATCAAATTCTGTACCTGTCAATAGTGGTGTCCCCCAAGGCAGTGTTCTAGGACCAACTCTCTTCATACTCTACATAAATAACCTCTGTGATCATATTAAGAGCAATTGCGTTCTTTTCACTGATGATGTAAAGCTGTTCAATACCACAGACAATACTGCTACCCTACAAAAAGATCTTGACTATGTATCAGAATGGTCAAACAAATGGCAACTTCAAATCTCAACAAATAAATGCTCTGTCTTACATATTGGCAAAAAAATCAGAAAATAAAATACAAGCTGAATAGTCAAGATCTTGTTGATGACCCAAGCTCTGTAAAGGACGTTGGAATACTCACCTCGAATGATCTAAGTGCTAGAGCCCACTGCAACTACATAGCCAAAAAGGCATTAAGAGTTGTTAACCTAATCCTACGTAGCTTTTTCTCTGGTAATATCACACTACTAACCAGAGCATACAAAACATTTGCTAGACCAATACTCGAATACAGTTCATCAGTCTGGAACCCACATTACATATCTGATATTAGCACAATTGAGAAAGTCCAGAAATATTTCACAAGAAGAGTTCTCCATTCCTCTACTCGTTGTAGAATACCTTATGCCACCAGACTTGAAATTCTAGAACTAGAAAACCTTGAATTACGCCGTCTTCGGTCTGATTTAAGCATGGTATATAAAATCATACATTGCAATGTCCTACCTGTCAAGGAATACTTCAGCTTCAACCATAACAATACAAGAGCACACAATAGATACAAACTCAAAGTTAACCGCACCAAACTTGATTGCAGGAAATACGACTTCAGCAATAGAGTGGTCAATGTCTGGAATACTCTACCCGACTCTGTAGTTTCTTCCCCAAACCCCAAAAACTTTAACCTTAGACTGTCTACTATTGACCTCACCCCTTTCCTAAGAGGTCTGTAGGGGCGTGCATAAGCGCACCAACGTGCCTACCGTCCCTGTCCTATTGTTTCTCTTATTCTTCTTTTATTTTTCTTATATGTACCCATTTCATGTATTCTCAACTATGTATACACTTATACTTATTATCTTGTAAACAATTGGCAAATCAAATAAATAAATAAAACTCTCACTCTTAAAACAGTTTGGGCCTCCGATCAATCTCTGTTCATTTTGCATTGCTTTATGGCAATTTTAATCTGACTATATCCTATACCCTATTATCCTAAAGTCAATAGATAGGAGATAATCCCTTTAAAGATTTTTGTTTTCCTCTGAAATTTTCTTTCATGTTGGTAATGTCCACTAGCAATTAGTGGGGCTAATTCTATTGGCAAAAAGATAATCTGAATCTAAGTATGGATTTCCAGACCCCAGCCTCCATCACCTTCTGTAGGCCTGCCTCCTTATTTCAACATTTAAACTGTTGCAAGGTATTTAAAAACAACATCATGATGTAAAGATGATGATTATACCTTAGCCTTTTCAAGGTCAACTAAGTTCTATTGCCAATGAAAAGAAAAGTAGACCAGATGTTATGCCAATAAGCTCTGCAGTTCGGAATCAAGATGAAATGGTTTTTTTAAAAAAAATAAATTAGTCATAGGTGTGGGATGACATCTGGATAAAGAAGCAAAGGGACAAAGAGTGGCATTATCCCTCATTTTAAAAAACAAATCCCAGCTATTACTAGACCTGCTTCTTACTTGTATGACGCTTAATGGTTGCTGATTAAGAAGAGGGAAGAAAGCAAAGCCGAATAAGTCTGTCACAATATGGTTGAGTCTTAACACCCATTTGTCCCACCTAGTACTGAGTGATGCTACAATGAAGATCACAATTTTCCCCTTCATTTTACAGACTTTATAGTTACAAAATCAGAAATTAATTTTGGGGTGGGGGAGGTGCATTAAGCAAAAGCAAAGTTGTATAGTACTGACTACTAGAGACTTGGAATTCTCCTGAGTTGTAATCCCGCCATGAAAGCACCCTGGGTGACTTGGGCCTTGTCACTGTCTCTCAGCCCAACCTACCTCATAGGGTGGTTGTTGTGGAGAAAATATGAGGAGACAGAATTATTAGGTTTGTTAGCTGCCTTGAGTTATTTGTTGAACTAATAAAAAGCAGGAACTAAATAAAATTATCTTTCTTTTGAGAAAGTTTCCTCTTTGAATTAATAAATATTCTATTTTCCAGGATGCCAGATGAAATGGGACTCAGAGGTACATTAGAAACATGTTTCTATACCACACCCATGGTTGAAGCAACCTACTTTTCAGGTTTTGCACATGTTGAACCATGAATGAATCTTATGAACTAAATTTGAACAATGGTACTAGGCTAAAACATATTTTCCTTTATTGTGTTTCAGTATGTCATGAAAATATATTTTCAGCTCCCTAAGAAGTATATGAAGCTGATTAGACTGAGATTATAGCCTAGGGATAGATATGTGTTGGCTTCCAATTACTACTGCATTTTCATTCTCATCAACCATAATCAGCATGACCTTGGGTGTGTGTGACACGGCTACAGTTTCCCACTCTTGCTTTAATTTAAGCAAATCAACCATATTTGAAAACAATGAGATTTAATTCAGATCATATTTTAAATTATGTGCTTTAGAGAGATATTAGTAAGGGTAAGAATAAATCTCCAGAGCATGTACAAAGAACCTATGCCTGTTGAGAAGTATAAGGGCTTATCAGGTGAGTTTTTGAGTAATAGCTCTCAAAATGGATTTAAACCACACACTTTTCCATAAAAGTGTTGCCCTTTTACCTTTTAAAATCCCAAAGTAGTTAGTACCTCTAGTCCTAGTAAAGTGCCTTGTGGTAGAAAGAACCAAGAGTAGATGCAGTATATTTATGATGTATTCTTATATACCAAGACCATTTCTTTTAATGTAATAAAGGATAACCCTTGATGTTTGGTGAAAATGATATTCATTAGTATATCAGAGAGCTGCTTGGATCAGGACATTTTTAATAGTGTCTCAGGGGTAATAAAATGTACATGAATGTGATAGAACAAGCTCATGTTTAAAATATAATGTATTATCGTGGAGGAAAATTGTCTCCTGTATACTAATAGATAGGTGCAAGCATAAAATCAAACCCCAATTTTCCCTGCTTGCTGTCACACTGGCATTATAAATAGCTTGTGTGAAACTGCCCCAGGCTTTGCCTTCCTTTCCTTAGTGTAAGGCTTATATAATGTTGGCTGTATAACGTATATTTATTGTTATGTCAAAGCTCTCTATACCAACCCCAGCGTTAATATATCAAGAAAACATAACATTTGCTATAAAATAAATAAATTACAAGATTTGATGAAGTTGTCTCACTACAGTAGATAAAGGGTAAGCACATCATTACTGACTAATTGTTACGGGGAATTCTTCAAAGGTTATGAGATGGTGCTAGAAGCACAACAATTTTAAAAGAATTTTCCAATCAAACCAAATTCTTTTTCCTAGGGTGACAGCTGGCATTAAAATTGTCTGGCATGCTGTAAGTCTTCTGTACTGCTATTTAAATATTGCTTATGATTCAGTGTCACTTGAAACATCTTTGTTCACCATTCCAGCAATGTGTGTGTGTATATATGCATCATCTGATGATAGCAGATGAGATTCTGCCGAAACGTTGCTACAACTTTAAAAGCACAACTACAATGACGTGGGAAAATACCCGAACAAAGCTGAATAACATTATATATACACACACACACACACACACACACACACACACACACACATTTTTTTTTTACTACCGGTTCTGTGGGCATATTATACTGATGTCATGTATTTGGGGTTTCCTTGATATAATAAGGGCTTTCTCAAAATGTTACGGCTGTTGTATCTTGAACCTGAAGTTATTCATAAAATCTCATCGCTTATTCATCTTCAAAAATGAAAAAAAACCAGACCCAGGAAACTATAGACAAATCAGCCTAATATCAATACCCGGGAAGATACTGGAAAAGATAATAAAAATACAGATATGCCAACATCTAGAAACAAGTAATAATTAGCAGTCAGCACAGGTTTGTTAAAAACAGATCATGCCAAACCAATCTTATTTCATTCTTCAACACAGTGACTAAATTAGTAGACCAGAAAAATACTGTGGACATAATATATTTAGATTTCAGCAAGGCATTCAACAAAGTAGACAACAACCTACTTCTAGTAAGCTAGAAAAAAAAGTGGAATAGATAGCACCACCATTAGATGGATTCGCAACTGGCTGGCAAACTGTACTCAATGAGTAGTCCTTAATGGGTCTAAGTCTACATAGAGGGAAGTAAGCAGTGGGGTGCCACAAGGTTCCGTCTTAGGCCCAGTACTCTTCAATATCTTCATTAACGACTTAGATGAGAGAATAGAAGGGGAACTTGCCCAATTTGCAGATGATACTAAGCTGGCAGGAATAGCTAACACCCAAGAAGATAGGCTTAAGATCCAGATGGATCTTGACAGACTAGAACACTGGGCCATATCTAATCAAATGAAATTCAATATAGAGAAAAGTAAAGTCCTACACTTAGGCAAGAAAAACCAAAAGTACACATATAGACTGGGTGAAAGCAGGCTCAATAGCAGTAACTGTGAGAGGGATCTTGGAGTCTTAGTGGACAACCAGATAAATATGAGCCAGCAGTGTGCAGCAACCGCCAAAAAAACTAATGCAATCCTAAGTTGTATTAACAGAGGGATACAGTCAAGATCAAGGGAAGTACTAATACCACTCTATAAAGCCTTAGTAAGACCACACCTAGAGTACTGCATCGAGTTTTGTTCCCCACAATATAAAAAAGATGTTGAGACTCTAGAAAAAGTACAGAGAAGAACAACCAGGATGATTAGGGGACTGGAGGCTAAAACATACAACGAACGGTTTCAGGAACTGGGCTTGGCTAGTCTAGTAAAGAGAAGGACCAGGGGAGACATGATAGCGGTCTTCCAATATTTGAGGGGCTGCCACAGGGAGGAAGGGATCAAGCTATTTTCTAAAGCTCCTGTAGGCCAGACAAGGAATAATGGATGGAAACTGAACAAGGAGAGATTTAACCTGGAGATAAGGAGAAACTTTCTGACAGTGAGAACAATCAACCAATGGAACAGCTTGCCCTCGGAAGTTGTGGGAGCACCATCAGTTGAGACTTTCAAGAAGAGATTGGACTGCCATTTGTCAGAAATGGTGTAGGGTCTCCTGCTTGGATGGGGGGTTGGCCTAGATGACCTACAAGGTCCCTTCCAACTCTGATTATCTGTTATCTGTTATTTTATGTAAACGATCTTAGAGGCCCCCTGTTGTGGAAAATATGCTATTACTTAAAGCTGTCAGGTATAACTGATGTTCATGAGAACAAAAGGTATCAGTTATTTTTTTTTTTTGCATGCTACATTTCTTAAATTATATGCCACCCTACTGGTGAACTGTGAAAATCAGAGGAACGAAAGTGGCTGTGAGGACAGCGGAACCACAGTGCAGAATAACCAGTTCACCTGGAGATTTTTTTGGGGGTGGGGTGGGGGGGAGGCAATGAAATAAAGGACACCAGTTCAACTGGACACAATTGCTTGTGCCAGTCAGAAGACACTATTTTTGATATGTAGCAAGAAGCAGTGGGCAAAAGTTGCTTTTCTAGTGAGTTGCAACCAGACAGAGAGTTGCACCATGTCTTCTCATGCCTTCATGAGAAGTGATCAGGGTCCTGTACTCATGCTGGTACAACCTGTTTTACAAGCCCAGCACTGCCAAGTTTCTTTCCATCTTCAAATGCAGCAACCCTGCTTTTCTTCATTACAATGTCCATAAAATGATAAGGGATGGTGAACTCGATGTTTCTTTGCCACTTTCCCTGTTTTGGGTTAAATTTAATCAATCCCCACTGCCCCAAGTAAGATACGGTTTTTTGCTACTTATCAGTATTGAACACTCTACAGAAAATTGGTAGGGTTAAAGGGATGCTCAAATGTAGTATATGAGGAAGGTCAAACTATCCAGACAAGAAAAGCCAGACACTGAGTCCCTAATTCAACCCACCCATTGATGATTCAACACACCCAGGGATGGATGTTTTCTTTACAAGTTATTGATGCACTGAAGACAGATAGCATAGCCAATGGATAAACCAGTCACTTTACCTATAATGACTAGCACATTTGCAAATCCCCAGATACAATAATGCAATTTGGCAGGGATTCAAAATATAGGCAATAGGGATAGGTTAGGGATTAGCAAATTTTAGGCAGGCATTGTTTGGTGCCAATTCAAAGATAGGTGGATAGCACTCAGTAGTAGAGAAGAACCCAAAGAAAAAAGAGATGAAAATCTAATAAGAAATCAGGAGTTTGGAATTATAATAGTTTTGATGACCGTACTAGTAGGGTAACATAGGCAGAATAAAAAGCTGACTGATAAATTTAGAAATTGAAAATTTTCTGTGAGTGATTTTGATCTACAATTTCTCAAGTACATGATATTTGGAAAGGTTTAATAACCTTTTGGCAAAGTTGAGGTGAATAAGCTTTTGGCATGAGTTGTTTATTTAGAGGACTCCACCTTCTCTGACATTTATAAAAGTACTTGTCTTGTTTTCTAGCTAATTCCAATATGCCAGAAGGGCACAGCCCCAGTTATGTTGTATTTCAGATAAATGCATTTCCACAGTTGGTTTCAGTTGCTTCGTAATGATCTTTGTCTAATTCCTGCGTACTCTTAGTTCGCAGCTGGAGTGGGCCAACATATGGTCACTCATTATGCTGAATCTGCACAGTGCTTTGTAAGTTTTCTATTGCATTTTATTTTTCATTTATTATTGCACATTCTATTAGCATGAAACTCCCAAAGTTCTGAGTCAGTATGATAGTGTACATTTGCTGAGCTTAAGAATGATTTAATTAAAAATCAATCATCACTAGTAATTAGAGTCTTTCTGTCTTGCATATGGAAGTTTTACTGGAAAAAATGATTTCTGTATTTATGCAGTGATTTACAGCCTCTGTGGGGAGATTTCAGAATGAAATTCATTGGATTTGTTTTTTAAGATATGGAAGCAGGGGACACTGAAGATGCCACAAAATAATAGATGAGTAATAGAACAGTAAAAAAAACTCTGCAACTTTTTACCCTTCTACAGCAAAAATAACATCAATAGAGTCTAAAGAAAATACAAAGAACTTGAAAATGAGGTGGAAAAACACAGATCTCTTTGCAGAGCAATTACAAAAGAAAAGATATACAAAATAGTAATTTGATTTTTTTTTCATAAAGAAGTCAACTTTTAGGAAATTACAGCTGAAATTTCAATTCAGTGTTGATCACATTACCAATTCTTATTAAGTTAATGTAGGATGTTCATTGAATAATCCTATATACTAATTAAATTGTACTTGCTGAATGAAGAAGTTTCTATCATAGTTCCTTTCATGGCCAAAGCATCAGAGAAGTCTTTCCATTATTAAAATTCATCTAGGGCAATTCACAACACATTTATGAACTTCTGCCAGCATGTCCATACTTCTGAAGAGGGTGTTACTAAGAATAACCTATTCTCTAAGCAATGATGAAATTACGATATATGTGCAATGTTATCAAATTATGGCAAAAGGTCTACTGTTTTGGTTACTCTTTGTAAGAAAACAGTTGCACATTCATAAACATATTTGTATAACTATGGATAGAAACATGAAATCTCTTCATAAAAATTCTCCAAATTGCCAAGTTTCATCAGAAGATAACCTAAAGATAACATTACATGCTCTCAAGAGCCAAGATTAAAAATAGCTTAATTTAAAATTTGGAAAGATGTGAAGGATGATCACAATAAAAGAATATAAGGACAGTCAGCCTATATAGGCTTTTGAAAATAATTGGTTGGCTGGTTAATACAGTACTGAAAATTCAGATTTTTTGCTTGACCTTTTTGAAACACTGCCAGATTCTTTTTTTGACTTCTTCAGATTCAAGATTTATATTATACATTTTAACATCTGAAGAAGTATATATCCTATTATTATTGTTTGCAAGAGGGGCCGTCCTGACTTGATATTAAGAAAAACATGGAATTAAAAGAGCATACCTTCCAAAGCTTCCCAGATATAGTAGTCCTCTACTTAAAACCACAGTTGGCATCACACTTTTGGTTGTAACTCATGACAGTCAGAAATTGGGGTAATCATGTTACTGGATCCATTTTATAGCAGTCATTAAGTGAACCCTGTGTTGTAAGTCAGGATCACACAAGTGTTAAGCAAATCATATATTTGTAAGTCTGACTCTAATTTCCTAAATGGGCATATTTTTCTGGAAACGGGTAAAAAAATACCAGAAACCAGTAAAAAAGTTGCAAATCACAGTTATGTGACTCCACGGGATGCTGCAGCCAGTGGTAAATGTGACCTGTTGCTAAGCACCTGAAAAGCAGTCATTTGACCACAGGAGGGAATGGTGTGACATTTTACAATGTCTGGAAGTGCTTTATGGGCTGGAAAGCATCCTTTCCAATGCTATCATAACACCAGATGGTCATTAAACAACAGGTCATAAGTTGAGGGTTTCCTATATACTATTTTCAATGAATGGTTTGATTTACCATGTATTTTAGCAAAAGAGAAATCTGTTAAGTTTTTTGTTGTTGCCCATTTCCTGCAATTTTTTTTTTTTTTTGCATTACTATTTCTGGCCAGAAATTTTATAGCCCTAAAAAGGCTCTAGAATATCCTGATATTTAATGTGGGGAAAAAAAACCCTACTCCAAGCAATCCTCAATCTGAAGTACTGAATAACTGGTAATTCTCGTTTTCAAGTTCTATCCTGCTGCTGTCAATCTCTTCAGCAGGGCTTTTTGTCAAGGTGATTGACAGCAGCTTGACTATCTCTGATTATTATGCTAAAAAAAATCTTACACATTCTTCCTTTGCTTGAGAAAAAGAAGGAAAAGCAGGCCTAATGTGGCTGCTCAGATCCTGAAAAGAAGAAGAACAGAATGAGTAATTCTTCTCTTTATCAAAATCAAAACATCTTTTGTCATACCAAGCCAGCAAGTAGCTCAGGGTGCAAAAGGGAGTGTTTCTTCTCCATCTTCAGTCTAAAAATCTTGGTTTTTCCCAAAGAATGTAAAGTTCTATTTTGTTCTCACTTCCAAATAAAAGGTTGCTTACCCAGAAAAGATTTAGCATATGTTTACATGAATAAATACTACATTTTTCACCGCTGCTGTAGCAAGAAGCTTCTACATCGCATCTCTTATCTCTGGCCTTGAGTGTAGTAAGACTCCTTTGCTTTTATTTTTGTTTTGTCTATTACTTTTAATGTTTTATTAAAATGAATCATTTTCAAAATTCATGGTTTCCTGCATATTACTTTGACAGGGGTGGGATGCAAATATTTTTACTACCGGTTCTGTGGGTGTGGTTAGGTGGGCATGGCCGTGTGATTGGATGGGTGTGGCTTTTTTTGCAGCATCCCCCCACACTCTGTTCTTCCCTGAGGCCCAGGAGGCGAAAAACAGAGCATGGGGGGGGGGGGCGCATGCAGTACATCCTCTCACATGCCCCTTTTTGCCTCTTGGGCCTCAGGGAAGCCTCCTGGGCGAGGCAGTAAGACAATGAGGGAGATCCTAGCACAGCTGATCATCGGAACTGCTTATCATCAGGAGGAAAAAAATATAGGTTGGGCTGAGCTGGTAGCTGTTTTTTCAGCTGTTTGGCTTAACCGGGCCAAACCGGTAGAATGCCACCACTGTATTTTGACTATGGACGTCTCCCTCCCTCTCCCCCCTCTGTCTCTCTTCCCCTCCCTCCCTCCCTCCTTCCCCCCTCTCTCAACATAATTTACTCCATAGGGTGGTTGTTATGGGAAAAATATTTCCTATTATCTTTATTGCATTAAATTTGACTTTAGGTGTATGAGAACCAAAATCCCTACTGTCACAAGTCCTTCCTGTGATTAAGGCATAGACAAATAGTTCCAATAAAGGACACTATTTGTAGCTCAGAGTTGAAACAAGGGGTCCTTGGTGCTCTCTGAGCTTGCTTGTTCTCTTGCAGATGTTTCATTACCCAAACTTTTCGCTGATGATGTAAAGCTGTTCAATAGCACAGACAATACTGCTAGCCTTCAAAAAGATCTTGACTATGTATCAGAATGGTCAAACAAATGGCAACTTCAAATCTCAACAAATAAATGCTCTGTCTTACATATTGGCAAAAAAAAATCAGAAAATAAAATACAAGCTGAATAGTCAAGATCTTGTTGATGATCCAAGCTCTGTAAAGGAACCTGGAATACTCATCTCTAATGACCTAAGTGCTAGAGCCCACTGTAACTACATAGCCAAAAAGGCATTAAGAGTTGTTAACCTAATCCTACGCAGCTTTTTCTCTGGTAATATCACACTACTAACTAGAGCATACAAAACATTTGCTAGACCAATACTCGAATACAGCTCATCAGTCTGGAACCCACATTACGTATCTGATATTAGCACAGTTGAGAAAGTCCAGAAATATTTCACAAGAAGAGTTCTCCACTCCTCTACTCGTTGTAGAATACCTTATGCCACCAGACTTGAAATTCTAGAACTAGAAAACCATGAATTACGCTGTCTTCGGTCTGATCTAAGTATGGCATATAAAATCATACATTGCAATGTCCTACATGTCAATGAATACTTCAGCTTCAACCATAACAACACAAGAGCACACAATAGATACAAACTCAAGGTTAACCGCACCAAACTTGATTGCAGGAAATACGACTTCAGCAACAGAGTGATCAATGTCTGGAATACTCTACCTGACTCTGTAGTTTCTTCCCCAAACCCCAAAAACTTTAACCTTAGACTGTCTCCTATTGACCTCACCCCTTTCCTAAGAGGTCTGTAGGGGGCGTGCATAAGCGCACCAACGTGCCTACCGTCCCTGTCCTATTGTTTCTTTTATTTTTCTTAAATGTACCCATTTCATGTATTCATAACTATGTATATACTTATACTTATTATCTTGTAAACAATTGACAAATCAAATAAATAAATAAATAAAAATAAAATAAAACTAGGTAACAACATCATGTTTCCTACTGTAGTTTGGGTAATGAAATACTTGCAAGAAAACAAGTAAGCCGAGACAAATAGTATTTTAGTTCTGACTTACAGTCCCTTTTGTATTTTAGATTCTGGGTATAGGTGGGGTATTAGCAGATTCAAGCTAGAGATGTTTAGGATTTTGAAGGGGTAATCCAATAATGATGATGTTTTCCCCCAACAGAAAACACTTATCTTGGAAAAGGTTGCTAAGAAAATTTAGTTATAGGAAGAAAAGATCTGGAGAGAATAATGAGAAAAAGTGTGGGAAGGACTTAATGTACAAAGAATGAATATCAGCTGGAAGGGAAATGGAAGGCATTTGCAGATTTTACATAATGATTCACTTGTAGCATCATCTGGTTGTTATTAGAATTCACAGGTATATATATAAGATGCATATAGTAGGAGAGAGAGAAAAAAATCTTCTTATCTCTGAAAGTCAAAATGGGTAGCCTGTAAAAGCTTAAAAAAAACTAGGAAAGGAATTTGGAAACATAATATATTGACTTCATTTTGAGGAGGATAGCTTTAGAAATGACTGAGTTTTAAAGGGTGTTCTACATGGCAGCAAAATAGGTAGTTTTTCCTCATTTAATTTGTAAGTTTCCTTCCCCTCCCCCAACTAATGGTGGGAATGGAAATAGGAGGTCTCTAAAAGACAGGTTTCTTCCAGCTCCAAACTTAACCCATATAAATGCTCCTGAAATGCTATTACCAACATTTGGTGACAAAAAGGCTCCCTGATATTCTGAAAGTAGAGGGTTTTTTGTGATTGTGTTGTCATAGACCGACCGACCATTCATTCTCAAGTTTTAGATCAATAGAATTTAAAAGGTCTATAGAGCCATCCATATTGTAGTCACAAATCTAGACGGTGCACAAAACAGGAACAGAAATGCCCAAATCAAAAAAAATAAAAATAAGTAAAAAGTCAGTGAAATTAGTTTTAGACAAATGAGTAATAAAACCTTTGAAGGGGCAGAGGGTAAATTAAAATGGACCTGACATAAACGTTGGATGGATCCAGAGGTGGTATTCAGCAGGTTCTGACCAGTTTGGGACAACTGGTAGCGGAAATTTGTGGATAACCAGCAAATACCACCTCTGACTGGCCCCGTCCCATCTATTCTCTACCTCCCGAGTCCCAGCTGATCAGCTGGATCTTATTTTGTTGCCCTGCACAGGAGAATGGAGCTGGAAAACAGGTTAGTGGGATGGGGAGGGAATGGGATTTTGCAGTAACCTTCCTCCAGGAGTGGGGTGGGAATGGAGATTTTACAGTATCCTTCCCCTGCCACACCCACCAAGCCATGCCACACTCACCAAGCCACACCCACAGAACTGGTAGTAAAAAAAAATGAGTCCCACCACTGGATGGATCCAGATGATTTGTTGAGTAAGCTTGAGAAATTTCCTAGATCATTTGTTCGTAATGCAGTCAATATTTTAGTGAAGCAGAGGAATGTTGAGTCAACCCAAGTGATCAATACCCAAGATCACTTTTTGTTCTAATCAAATCAAATTGTCCCTTGATTTACAAGAAAACTCAGAATTCTGAAGCAGAGATGTCAGCTGGAACCCATGTAGAAAAACTCCCTGGCCAAATTAGATTGTCCATAGAGTGAGGCTCAGTTGAATTATTCTATATCAAAAGACGCAGCCCATGGGGTTTTTTATCCTCTGCCACATTCCATCTGCAGTGAATGACATCACCCTACCAACACATTGGAAAGAAGAAGTCAGAATATTCACTGGTGCATACTGAACAAATTGCACTGCCTAGTGGCACAGTGGTTAGAATGCAATATTGCAGGCTAACTCACTGCTCTCTGCCAGGAGTTCAATTCTGACTGGCTCAAAGTTGACTCAGCCTTCCATCCTTCCACAGATAAAATGAAGACCCAGATTGCTGGGGGCAATATGCTGACATTTGTAGACCACCTAGAGAATGCTGTGCCCTATGGGGAGGCATATAAACCTAAATGTTATTACTATTGGCAATTTGACCAGACTCTTGCCTTATCTGTCTTGTGATTTTGGCATTCTTTTCAGCTTTCATATTTCAAAGGTGCAGATAGTATATGGATAGAAGAGTATTGAAACCTTGCTTTCCTGCCTGATTAAATTAGCCTCACAGTAAGCTCTGAGCAAAGAAGGAGAGTGTTTGGAGCCACATCTCTTAGGAATATAAATACAGATTTCTTGTACTTTAGTTCCCTCAAAAGTTGCTGCCCACAAAATACAAGAAGTGTGTGCGTGTGCGTGGGGGAGAGGGAGATTGGAGCTCATTAATACAGTCTAAAAGTTATGGAAGAGATTTTCGTGTGTGTATAAAATGAGGTTTGGAAATACTAGGATTCTAAAGGATAAGCACTTGGAATGAAGTCCTGTCTTAAGGAGTTGATAATATTGTAGAATAAGCACGAGAATGCAGAAGCTTTCATACTTCTCCAAGTATCAGTAAAGGAGAATATTTGTAGCTGAAGGTTGAAACGAGGGGCCCTTGGTACTTGGCACCAGCATTGTTTGGATAATGGGACATCTGCAGAGGTGGGATTCAAAAATCCCAGCATCCGGTTTGCTGCCTGGTTGCTGAGTGGGCATGGCCATGATGGGTGTGGCCTACCGGAAGTTCCAGAAGGGCCATTTTTCACCTTCCCCAGGATCCGGAGGCTCCCCCCAGGGTCCGGAGGGCCTGTTTTCGGACTTCTAGAACTTCAGTTTGGCCATTTTTCACCTTCCCCAGAGTCTGGAGGCTTCCCTCGGGTCTCTGGGAGGGCAAAAATGGCCTCCCCTGGGCTCCAGAGGGCCTCCAGAAGCCAGAAATAGGACCGTTTCCAGACTTCTGAAATTCTGGAACTTCCAGTTCGACTGTTTTTCACCTTCCCCAGAGTCTGGAGGCTTCTATCGGGCCTCTGGGAGGGCATAAACGGTCTCCCCTGGGCTCTAGAGGGCCTCCAGAAGCCGGAAACAGGCCCATTTCCGGAATTCCAAATCTTCTGGTTGGGCCCATTTTTCGTCCTCCCAGAGCCTCCGCATGGACCCTGCACTTATCCAAAATGGGCGACGTGGAGATTCCTGGGAGGGGTGGAGTGGGTGGGGCCAGCTGGTCATTTCAACTACCAGTTTGTTGAACCAGATGTAAATTTAACATCCGGTTTGCTCGAACCGGTCTGAACTGGTTAGAATCTCACCCCTTGATGTCTGCAAGAAAGCAACCTAGCTTAGAGAGCCCCAAGGACCTCTTCTCCAGATTGTTTTGTTTTTTTTTGAAAATTTTATTTGGGTTTTCACAAAAAAACCCACAATACAAATAAAACATCTTTTTTTGAAAATAGCATGGTCCCGGGTTACACTTCTTCATACAGACACAAACTCAATTTCACGCTCACTTTTATGTTCTATTCCATATCTTATTACTGTTTTACATTTTCTACATAGTTTTTCTCCTTTCTTAATTTTCTCAGTTTTATTTTAATTATCTCATATCAATTCAAATCATTATATTTATACTTTTGTCTGTCCTGTTTCAATTTCATATTTTCTTTTCTCATTAAACAAATTTTCTCCTGTAGTTACTAATTGCAGTATGACACTTATATCTTTTAATTTTATCCATTCAACTCTTATTTAAGCTTCAATATATACCTTGAGGTTATAACATTCAATATAATACACAACTTCCAATCGAATTCTGCTTGGTACATTCTTAAAATACACACTATCTTAAAAAGTGATTATAAATATATGTAATTAAAACACTCATTCCATTCCAATTCAATTCTATCATTAATATTCATTAAAGTCTTAACATCTTTAACACTACTTTTCAATTAAATATCATACTTCTTTGGGAACACTTATAAGCTTTCCCGTAATTAATCCCCCCCCCCATTTCTCTTCCCTTATATTTTATAAAACATTAAATAATTAAAATGTTCCCATCCTTTCCTAATTCAATTCTCTCATTCATTTTATTTCCTTTATTTATTAACAAACATTTCACTAGATTACAATAACTATTTTATCCATCATTTTAATCATACATTGTTTCAAATTTTCTAAAATTATTTCTATTTCTAATATAACAATACTATCTTATGTACCTTTGCAGAATCCCTTTTTCAATTAATTTTTCACCCATTATCTCTAAACAGGCCCTGTTTCTCCATATCTTGTTTCTGTCCTTTATAACTTCTTTTCCTTTCCTTCTTCCCTCTCTTCTTCTCCCTCCCCTTTTTACCCCCTTGTCTCTCTAGGTCTAATTCTCTCTTCTGTATTCCTCTCTTCTGTTGCTTTCTAATATTACACTTATTTTTCAAGTTATTATTCCTTTTCTTAGTTGTTTTTTCAAATCTTAAACTTTTCATTCTATTTTTATTTATTTATTTGATTTGTCAATTGTTTACAAGATAATAAGTACAAGTGTATACATAGTTGTGAATATATGAAATGGGTACATATAAGAAAAATAAAAGAATAAGAGAAACAATAGGACAGGGACGGTAGGCACGTTGTGCGCTTATGCATTCTCTTTCCCCCTTTTCTCCCCCCATAAAATTACTTGTTCATTAAAGATGGCTTCTTCTTTGTCCCAGTCTTCTTGTTCTGCAGGCATTTCTTGTTGTTTCTCATAGTTCCAGGTCTCCATTTCTAAGAATTGAAATATGAAGCCAAAAGAACCTCTCCCTTTTTGTGCATCTTCTTTGTACTTTTTAAGTTCCATTTTCAGTTCTTCTAAAAGTAGTGCCATAAAACACTTTTAAACAACCACCCGATTGAGTTTAGTCATTCAAATGCAATAACCAAAAATCAAGAGATCACCAAATAATCCAAATACTCCCAAGATGTTTCTTCATGCTTCTTTTTTCCACTTTCTCTTCCTGGGGTTCTACTATTTTGTAGCCAAGTTTCAGTTAAAATGTATCTTTTAGAAGTCTTGTTGAGGTTTTACTGTAAATTCCTTTTAATTCCAGGCAGTCTCCTCCCTTTTTTCCAGATCCTGCCCTTTTATTCTTTTTCTCTCCTTTCCTGCTTTTAAAAGGTTTTAAGTATCCAGAAATCTTTATTATCCCTTTGACATTTTATTTTCAGCTTAAATGCCTATTGATGTCAAAGTGAATTTTTTTTCCAATTTCTTATTTAGATCTCTTAGCTGTCAGTATAGGGAAAAGGAGAGAAGAAGAAAAAACCAAACCCTTTCCCTTTTCTCTCTCCTTCGCTGCTTCAAAATCTTCTTTAGGAACGATGTTACTTTTTTTGTTTAAATTCCAGGGTACCTTAGTTGTTGCTTTTGCAGTTTAACCCAGTCAACCAAAACTTTCTCTTCTTATCTTTCTCCTGCACATTCTTTTCCGGTCGAGTTCTTCTTTGAGATAGCCATTTCTGACCACCGCTGCAAACGCCTTCGGGAAAGGGAGTAATGGCCAGCTGAGGAGGAGAGATGCGGCTCTCCTCAACCCTGCTGGCAGTCTCACCCCTCTTCACCACCTCTCCGGGGTGGCTTAGCCCCGAAACCAGCCGGCTCGGGGCGCTTCAGCGGCGAGCACGGATCAAAACCGCGCACGATTGCAGTTTTGGTCTGTCCATGAAGAGGCTCAAACCGGGAGTCTTCTCTAGATTGTTAAGGGAGCAGAAGGAAGAAAGCCAGTGCAGTTGGACGTTAAAGGGAAATGATTCTTTTTTTTTTTCCCCATTAAAAGCACCTTTATAAATTTAGTGGGTTCTGATGTTGCAAACATGGGAGGAGTGGAAGTTGAAAAGGTGCAAGGGTTTATTTATTTAATTTATTTAACATGTGGCACCTACTGAGGTCATGCAATTACTGATATACAAATTTAGCTTAAATAAAGCATCAAAATACACACACACAGACACTATGTGGCCAATACAATCTAGGAGATAATAAATTAATATAAAACCATAATACAAATCACTATAATTTGGAGTCATAGAATTGCAGTGGGATAGATGTTATAATTTGGTTATCTAAGGAAGCTACCAGTGGTGGTATTCTACCGGTTTGGCCCAATTCTGTTTAGCCGGTAGCAGCGATGAGCAGCAGAGACCGAACCAATTCTCTCTGCCACTCTGCTGTTGGGCCCACCCACCTGTCCAGGCTCCCCAACTCACCTTTATCCAGGGGTGGGATTCTACCAGTTCACACCTATTCGCTAGAACCGGTTGTTAAACATTCTAAGCAGTTCGGAGAACTGATTGTTAGAAGAAATTACTGGTCTAATCCTGTAAGGAAGGCAGGAAGGAAACATTCTGGTGTTGCTTACAGAAACTGCCTCTCCGTTAACCCTTATGACATTGTTGGCAGGATTAGACTTCCTGTCTCAGGAACATCTCTGGAGTTTTTTCCCCCTCCTTTGCTGGTACTTTGCTTGTGTGGAGTGACCATTCAAAGTTACAATGGCACTGAAAAAAGTGACATGACCATTTTTCACACTTACGACTGTTGCAGCATCCATACAGTTATGAGAGGCCAGGCGAGGAGATGTGTGCCTCGATGTGAGTGATATTGAGTTGGCCATACCCAGCCAATAACATGACCACCAAGCCATGTCCACCCAGTCACATGACCACCAAGCCATGCCCACCCCCTAAGCCACACCCACAGAACTGGTTGTTAAAAATTTTGAATCCCACCCCTGCCTTTATCCCCTGAATTTGAAGCATAGCTGCTTTAGAAGAGTGCCATGCGGCTGCTACTGAAGCAACTGGGATCATGCAGGCTTGCAGGAGGTGAGTTAGAATGACTCTGCACCTGTGCAAAATGCACATTTGGCATGCACGCACATGCAAAGTGTGTGCATGTGCGCAAGGCACACCTGCCAAGCTACACCCACCGAACTGGTGGTAAAAATATTTGAATCCCACCACTGGAAGCTACCCATCTAGTTGCCTCTGGTGTGAACTGCAGTGAGATCATCTCAGGTGCCTTGAAATTTCCTGAGGGACATTCTTGAACTAAAAAGACCTTGACCAGCCCTTTCTAGCACACATTCTAAAATGCTAAAAATCAACTGCATACATAGAGGCAGTTATAGAGACAGCATTTATTTAAAATGTGTAATAGTGACATCTTCTGTCTACCGATGTATAGACTAGAAGCTTTTAGATGTCAGTTTAATCTATGAATGCTATTTTTTTTCCCTGAGACCACAAAGCAATTTATATGCTCACTTGCCAGATGACACCTCTTATTATTAGATTTGACAAGGAATACTTGATATTTCCATTCACCTTAACAGAGTAATAATATTACAACAGTTGGCATCCCAGCATGTTCCATGATATCATACAATTAGGGATAACTGGACCTAATGCTTCCTTGTCAGGTTAATATCTAGAAGGGAGGAGGGTGAACATACTTAGATACAGTTACATAGCTGTATAAGAAAAGGCATTTGGAAACAGCCTCTGCTGTTTATTTTAGTTTTGATTGTCTTCCTTGTTAGCAACCCTATTTAGGAAAAAAAAATCAAAGGCAGAACCAGGATTTAAGTTAATTACAGGTAGCCCTCAACTTATGACCACAATTGAGCCCCAAATTTATGCTGCTAAGTGAAACATTTGTTAAGTGAGTTTTGCCCCATTTTATGATCTTTCTTTTTAAGTGAATCACTGCAGTGGCTAAGTTAGTAACACGGTTATTAAGTGAATCTTCCCTATTGACTTTGTTTGTCAGAAGTTCTCAAAAGATAATCATGTGACTCTGGGACACTCCAACCATTATAAATATGAGTCAGTTGCCAAGCATCCGAATTTTGGTCATATGACCATGGGGATGCTGCAATGGTTATAAGAGTGAAAAATAGTCATAAATCACTTTTTCAGTTCTGCTGTAACTTTGAATGGTCATTAAATGAACTGTTGTAAGTCAAGGACTACCTATATAAACATGAGCTCCAGAGGAGAACATAAGGAAGGGGACAAGGAGTTATATCTAAATAATAGTGCAAAATGAGACTATCGAACTGTTTGTTTAAAACGATTACAGAAAACAAAGGAAAGTTTTAAGCAAAGAGAGGCACATCAAAAAAGTCAAATATAGGCTTACTTGAACCCAAGGCAGCCATAACTCAGAGATAGTCCTGAAGATATGGGTGTCCCTTTCTTGCACTGAAAAAGAATTGGGAGTGACTAAACGGTCAAAATGTGAATGATTAAAGGGGACATTGGCTGCTTTGGGACTTTTGGAGAATGCATTTTGGATCATTGGGGAGAGTTGGAATTCGAACTCAGGTGAACCAGTGGTGGGATTCAGCCGGTTCACACCAGTTTGGGTGAACCAGTTGTTAAATTACCCACCCGGCCCTATCAAAGTGGATCCTGGGGGCTGTGTTGCACTGCAGTGGAGAAACAGGCAATGGAGCAGCCAATGTGAAGGAAGGAGAAGGCCGCTTTCCCTCTTTCTTCTCCCTGCTCCTCCTCCTCCTTCCCTTATGCTGGCCGGTCCGTTGCCCATTTCTTCATTGCAGCTCAGCGTAGCACCCAGGATCCACTTTGATGGATGGAATTTAACAACCGGTTATCCCAGGGTCAGGTTGGGCCACACCTCCCACAACAGCCAGCCTGACCCTGGATGAACCGGTTGTTAAATTATTTGAATCCTACCACTGAAGGTGAAGTAATTATGCAATCATGTATTTCCTTATACGAACATTGCATTCGTATGAGATTTGTGTATCTCTCATGTAACACTTTTGCAAATGCAATTTCTTGCTCTGCAAGTTTTGTTAGTGACTAATTGATTACAGAGTTCATGCCTTGAGAAAATGCAATATATGTACTGCTATGCTTCCTTATCTGTCTCTGCAGTGAAGTTCACAGACTACTTGTTAGAATATCAATTAGAAGCCTGGCAGAAGCTGTATATCAAAGCTACTACAGTGTGTTGCCGTTCTAGGAATATGTCTGCAATGTTTTCACACCATGAAGGGTTCCTCTCCTTTTCCTGTGTGGTTATCTTGCTTTCTTATCAGTTGTAAAGAAATTCCTTCTTTGCTAAATCCTTTGCACGTTCTACAATTGTGATCTACTTTCTATATTATGCATCCCAGTAGCTCTTGTCTTATCTCAGTGCAAAAGACTAATGAATCACTATAATCTGATATCAGTAGGAATAAACAATGCTTGGTTCCTCTCCAGAAGTTGGTGTTTATCAGGTGAATTTTCTATCACAGAGGATGTCACATAGACCCATAAATTATTTCACTCCAGGGATTCTTTTCAGCAAATCATTATAAAAAATAGATTTCCTTCTACATCCATCTCTCTCACACTCCAGTCCCTAACCCATCACCAGAACACATCAATGTGAATGCATGAAATACATTCATGGTGGAGGGTTGGTTGGGAAGAGAATAGGAAGGAGCAAATGGCAAAACATGTAATGTTACAGTACTCCAGGGGTGGGATTCTACCAGTTCGCACCTATTCGCTAGAACCGGTTGTTAACATTCTAAGCAGTTTGGAGAACCCGTTGTTAGAAGAAATTACTGGCCTAATCCTGTAAGGAAGGCAGGAAGGAAACATTCTGGTGTTGCTCTCCATTAACCCTTATTACATTGTTGGCAGGATTAGACTTCCTGTCTCAGGAACTTCTCTGGAGTTTTTCCCCCTCTTTGCTGGTACTTTGCTTGTGTGGAGTGACCATTCAAAGTTACAATGGCATGGAAAAAAGTGACTTGTGACCATCTTTCACACTTACGACTGTTGCAGCATCCCCACAGTCATGAGAGACCAGGCGAGGAGAAGCGTGCCTCAATGTGAGTGATATTGAGTTGGCCACGCCCAGCCAATAACATGACCACCAAGCCACGTCCACCCAGTCACATGACCACCAAGCCACGCCCACCACCTAAGCCATGCCCACAGAACCGGTTGTTAAAAAATTTGAATCCCACCCCTGTAGTACTCCATTCACTCCAGATATGATGGAAGTACACCAAGGTGTTAGCTTGCATTAGAACGTCTTGATGCTCATTTCATCATTTTGGTGTTATCATGGTTATAAATGGGAAGCTATGTTTAGGCAACATTGAGAGGATGGTAACCGGGTCTTTAAGAATAGGGCAAACA
This sequence comes from Notechis scutatus, assembly GCF_049901735.1. NCBI lineage: Eukaryota > Metazoa > Chordata > Lepidosauria > Squamata > Elapidae > Notechis > Notechis scutatus. Next base: position 103,382,804 of record NC_142012.1, read on the forward strand.
GGATAATAGTTTCTGGCTAATGGTGTGTCTGAGATAAGTCCTCAAACAATTATTGATTAGAAAGGAAACTGATAAAAATACTTGCAATAGAACTTCACTCCCAACAGATTGTTCTCTCCCAACAGAAGAAGACAGCTTGCCCTTTTTGGTAGTTGCTTGGAAATACTTACAAAGCATTGGGTTGAAACCACATGCCATTTCTATTCCCCAGGAATCCAGTCACTGAATGTGGTAATTCATCAAAATGACAACATGGTTGTTGCAACATTGTGGTGCAAGCTCTGCTCCTGTTGTATATGTATGTGACGACACAATATTTAAAAGGAACAGAGTTTGCATTATGATGGCATGCTTGTTTTGCAGGCTCCCGCAATTTAGTCATAACGAGCATCAGTTTCTTCATACATGTGTGTAGGATTATGCTGCACAAACAAAAGAGGCACAGTTTGCATTGTGGCACCATGACATCTTGTTGAAGTTATGGGAGCTTCATCACTGGAAGCTTTTAAGAAGAGACTGGACTGCCATCTGTCAGAAATGGTGTTGAGTCTCCTGCTTGGGCAAGGGGTTGGACTAGACCAGGGGTCGCCAATCTTTTGGACCTCAGGGACCACCAAACTCATAATTTTAAATCCCAGAGACCACTAATATGAATTTTGACTGATAGTGGCTTGCTGACATTGGTGAGAGAGAGAGAGAGAGAGAGAGAGAGAGAGAGATCTGATCTAACCTCTCCCCCCCCTCTCTCACACACAAACACACAGAGGCAGGGGTGGGATTCAAAATTTCTGTGGGTGTGGCCTATTTTGTGGGTGTGGCTTGGTAGTCATTTGATTGGCTGGGCATGGCTTGTATGTAAATATTATAAATATTTATGTAAATATTGGATTTTTTATAAAAAAAGAGATCAACTTTTGCACAAAATCAGGCAAAGCAGGCAGGCAGATTGAGTTGCTCACAGAATCACAGATTCATTCAGAGATCTATCTTTCTGCTATTGGCTACCTGAGTCTGCACTGAATAATAGAAGCGTCAGTCCTAAGGAAGGTTTGGCTCTGATTTAAAGCACAGCCGAAGATCTAAAGATAATCTAGAAAACAAGATTATCTAGCTAATCTAAATCTCCCGGCACAGCAGAACAGCTGATGGTCGGGGAAAAAAAAAAGGAAAAATAGCAATTTAGCAGGCAAGTTTGGCAGGTAAGGAGTGAGTGGGCGGGGAGGGTTCCCACAGGCCATGTGGGCGGTACAGCCTTGTGTTCCCATGCAGCCTGGATTAATTGTTTTGGGGTTGCTCTGGGGGTGACATTTCTCTGCAGCCCACCAAAATTTTCTCGCAGACTACCAGTGGGCTGCGGCCCATCAGTTGGTGATGGACTAGATGACCTACAAGGTTCTATTCTATTCTATTCTATTCTATTCTATTCTATTCTATTCTATTCTATTCTATTCTATTCTATTCTAATTCCACTGTGCTGCCTGCATCCCACAGATGGGCAATCGTTCCTCTGCCTCTGCTGGTCTGGGCTGCTTCCGCATGCCTTTCTCCTCCTGGGCGGAGCATAAAGATGGGCGGAACGCTTCAGTAAAGTTGGGAGTCTCTGAGCGTGTTCAGAGTACCTCCCCTTGCTTGGACCTTGAAGCAAAGAGGGTGAGCTCGGCTGCATTGCTGCCCTGGGGAGGTTGGCATTGCAAAATTGGATGCCAAAGGGGGCTGGAGAAGGGGCAGAGGGCAGCTGCAGGGGCTGGAAAAGGGGCAGAGGGGCAGCTGCAGGGGCTGGAGAAAGGGGCAGAGGGGCAGCTGCATTAAGGAGCAGGAAGATCTTAGCCATGGTTTATTCATTGACTAAGCCAGAATCAAACAGCATGCTAAACTCTAAACCAGAATGGCTGGGTTGATATATTCAGCCCGGGTTTCTCAACTTTGGCAACTTGTGTGGACTTCAATTCCCACTCTGGCTTTGCTTTACTTTCTCAAAGTGCCACTGCTGTTGCATTCTTTCTTTCTGTCTGTCTGTCCATCCATCCATCCATCCATCCATCCATCCATCCATCCATCCATCCATCCATCCATCCATCCATCCATCCATCCATCCATCCATCCATCCATCCATCCATCCAAAGGTCTGCCTGTCTGTCTGCCTGCCTTCCTGCCTACCTACCTACCTGCCTGCCTACCTGTCTGTCTACCTACACACCTACCTACCTACTTACCTACCTACTAAGATAGATCTACCTACCTACCTACCTACTTATCTACCAATCTATTTACCTACCTACCTACTTACCTATCCATACATTCATCCAAAAGGTCTGCCTGCCTGCCTATCTACCTATCTATCTACCAATCTATCTACCTACCTACCTACCTGTCTCTGCTGTCTGTCTGTCTGTCTGTCTGTCTGTCTGTCTCTCTCTCTCTCTCTCTATCCATCCATCCATCCATCTATCCATGTTCAAAGCGCCAGCCCATGCAGGCACATTGAGAAAGTAGAGCAAAGCCAGTCTGGGAGGGAGGGAGGGAGGGAGGAGGAGGAGGAGGAGGAGAGAGAGAGAGAGAGAGAGAGAGAGAGCTGATGCATCAGATTGAAATGAGGCCTAGTTTAGACTGAGGCCCTTTTCCACATTGAAACATCTTTGCCAGCACATTGAAACCTCTTTGGCTTCTATTAAAGGTTTTGTGGACAAAACATGGTCAAGACTATCAGGAAGCTCTCACATTTTGTTGAGGCTTTAAACAGGATCCATTGACCAGATCTCCACCCTAAAAATTACTTTTCCCCAATGTATTACAGTGCCAATTCTGAAGAAGACAAAACCAAAATGTACTGGTAAATTACAAGGAGAACACACACACACACACACACACACACATTCCTCCTTCTAACCCTGCTGGAGCAAGTAATTGGACTAGAATAGATATCTCATTATCTTTCTCCTCCCTCCCTCCCTCCTCCTTTATTTCTTTTTCTTTCTGTCCCTTCCTTCCACCCCTTCTTTCTTTGTCCCTTTTTCTTTCTTTCCTTTTTCTTTTCTTTTCTTTTCTTTTCTTTTCTTTTTTTCTTTTCTTTTTTTCTTTTCTTTTCTTTTCTTTTCTTTTCTTTTCTTTTCTTTTCTTTCTTCTCTTCTCTTCTCTTCTCTTCTCTTCTCTTCTCTTCTCTTCTCTTCTCTTCTCTTCTCTCTCTCTCTCTCAGGCTCACTCCATTGACTTGCTTGGGCAGGTCCTTCCAATGCAGTGGGCTCAAGGGGGGCACCTAGAACGCGGCAGTGTCGGCATGTTTGAAAAGTAGAGCAAAACCAGAGGTCGGTAATTTTTACTGCAAAGTCAAGTATCTCTAGGTACAAGAGGCCAGTCATAAATTAGAACACTTGCTAAACAACCGGCCATTAAGTGAGAACCACTTGTATTTTGGTTTGCCAGTCATCTGGCCACGCCACCCAGTCACATCTCTGACCACCAAATCACACCTACCCCCATCATGTGACCAGCAAGCCATGCCCAGCCAGCAAGCCACGCACAACCAGTCACGTGACCAGCAAGCCATGCCCACCCAGTCACATGGCCAGCAAGCCACGCCCTCAAATTAGGTCATGCCCACAGAAATTTGAATCCCACCCCTGGGTGGGGGGCACAGAGGATGAATTTGTAGCACCAAGGGGGCAGTGGACTGAAAAAGTTTGGGAACCACTGCACTAAAGGGTTATTCCTGGATTACACTTTTTTTTTTTGCTCTGTCCTTGATGGGATATCTGTGTAGAGTAGGATGATCTTCCTTATTATCAGTTCCAAAACCTTGGGAAACAGACAGTTCTTAACCTTGAAATGGTTTCATTGCCATCTGACCAAAACAAATATTTCTTAAGTTTTAATATTTCTCCCACTCTCTCTTTCGGTAGAATTGGATAGAGCATTCCAAGCACATGATAAGATTAATTTGTCCTTGGCAAACTCTGATGTGAGGAGACCTTCAAAAAGGGCTGTGAGTAATGGTGGTTTGGAGCCTAGTCAAGTTAGTCAAAAAAGAAAGAAAGAAAGAAAGAAAGAAAGAAAGAAGGAAAGAAAGAAAGAAAGAAAGAAAGAAAGAAGGAAGGAAGGAAGGAAGGAAGGAAGGAAGGAAGGAAGGAAGGAAGGAAGGAAGGAAGGAAGGAAGGAAGGAAAGAAAGAAAGAAAAACCCATGGTAGGGAATTTCAGTGCAGACCTAATCTGGAGGGTAATGGGTGTTTCTTGACCTGGAAGAGCTTCACGTGCTATCATCTCTTGAGGAATTCTCTGACTGACAGAATTACTGTGTCAGGGCAGTGATCAGATGCCCAGGTAATTGACTCTTTTAGGTTGGATCCTTTATCCACTGAATACAGATATTTTAAGGATTATTAATATTACATACTTTATTCATTTAAACCTGAAAGTCAGTCAACTGAACATTCAAAAATGTATCACAAATACCATTGACTGGTGCTAATGATTGATACTGGTTGTTGCCAGCATCCTAGGTATCAACCAAATACCTTCTTAAGATGTATGATGTTCCGAGTAGCACAGTTTTTTGCAGATCTACTGGTGTTATTGCAGGAAGCTGCAATTTCTTGATATATTTATAAAATTCCTGGACATGGTACCAAGTGCCCCGATGACAATGGGTATCACTGTTACATGTTTCATCCATAATTGTGTAGTTTTGATGGCCAGGTCATGACATTTCGTGATTTTTTCCAGTTCTTTTTCTTCGACTCTGGCATCTTGTGGTACCACAATGTCAATAAATTGTATGTTTCGGTTTTTGACAACTGTGATATCTGGCGTGTTTTGTGTTCCAAATGACGATCCATCTGTATTCGAAAGTCCCACAAGATCTTCACCTTCTCATTTTAGATAACTTTTTCCACTTTATGTTCTCAAGACTTTTCGGATACAGGTAAGTTGTATTTTTTACATAATGACCAGTGAATTAATTTAGCAACTTGGTCGTGTCTAGCTTTGTAATCAGTTGGTGCAGTTTTACTGCATTCACATATTACTTGTGGAACAGTTTCGACTTTGTCATTGCAAAGTCAGCAGTTTGGATTGTCAGTGGATTTTTGTATCTTCATTTTCATGGCATTAGTTTGTAGTGCTTGTCCTTGAGCAGCAAGTATTAAACCTTCCATTCCTTTCTTGATGGTTCCCATCTTAAGCCAATCAATCAATCAATCATCAATCAATCAATCAATCAATCAGAAAAGAGTAGAAGAGACCTTGGAGATCTTCTATTCCAATGCTCTGCTCAAACAGGAGGCCCTCTACCATTTCAGGTAAGTGACTATCCAGTCTCTTAAAAGTCTTCAGTGATGAAGCACAGACAACTTCTGAAGGCAATATTATACACTCAAGGATAGGTCTCTGGCTTTGCACAACTATAACAACTCTAAGGTGTTTATCAAAACTTGTCACTATGACCTTCATGGCCTTCTTATGGTCAGGAGAATCAGAGATGGGAATCAAAAGTCTGAGCTTTTCACAGCAAGGGAAGCTTTGAAGCTACTTGAAGATTTCCCTTCCCCTTCTCTATTCAGGAAACAAGAATACAAAAACTATAAGGTTAGCTCAAAATGAGCTCTAAATTTCTAGACTTTCCTTAATATGGAGGAGAAATCAAAATACATCTCTAAAGTCTTCAAAATGGGCTTCTGCATCAGCACTATGCTTATGTTATGCTATTTTATTATTTAGCTCCTACTGCCTTGAAATAAAGTCTTAAATACAGTACTCATAATACTGGGAAGGGGTCATTGCTTCCAAATCCACAAGGACCTTTTACACAAACTTGCTGGGCTGTGGGCAAAGGAATACATTTGAGCCATGGAGGCACAGTGGTTAGAGTGCTCAATGTTGAGGTAATTCCCCATTAGGAGAATGAGCGCATACAGGGAGACGTATTTGAGAGAAGTGTTTGAATAATACACACACAGTACACAGATACACTGTACAGTAAATGTAGGTTTTTACTTCCAGAAAGTTTAAGCAAAGTTCAAGATAAGCAGTCCAAAAGTCATTCACAGGTAAATCGGTCAGTTTTTCAATCCAGGGATAATCCAAATATCAAAGTCCAGTGTCAAAAAACAGTTCAGTATCAGACTTACATTAAATCCAGGAATATCAGTCAATTAGGAAAAATGGAGAAACTGCAATATTTTCCAACAGAAGGAAACAGAGATACACTCTCTTCTGAGACTCAGACTAAACAACCCAGGTTTCTGGCTCCATCTTATGGCCGTTTGAGAAACCACACCTAATTACAGTTTTACATTTTCTTAAAGATACAGTTTTAAAATGTTTATCCTGGTTTATATATTTCTAACCCGAATACCTGTTAGGTGACTTATATTCCTAACACACAGTACTGCAAACTACTTCTGCTACCTGCCGGTTGCATGTAATTTGGCAGTTCAAATCTCACCAGGCTCAAAGTTGACTCAGCCTTCCATCCTTCCGAGGTGGGTAAAATGAGGACCCAGATTATTTGGGGGCAATATGTTGACTCTGTAAACCACTTAGAGACGGCTGTAGAGCACTGTGAAGTGGTATATAAGTCTAAGTGCTATTGTTAAATGCTATTGTTATTGAAGAAAATTCATTCATGGAGGTATTACTTCTGGATTAACAAAATTTGTATGGGGCAATTGCCCTGTCTTCTGTAAATTAGGTAAATAATTTTATACGGAGTCAATTTATGAATACATAAATTGTTGCCCTTATTTTCTGTCTTACCCAGGAGAAGTCCATGTAATTTTCTTGACAACATTATCCAGGAGTGCCTTTTTTTTGTAGGGCTGAGAGAGAGGGGCTGAGTCAAAGTCATCTGGCTGGCTTTGTGCCTAAGGCAGGACTAGAACTCATAGTCTCCTGGTTTCTATCCTGGAGCTTTACACCAAACTGGTTCTCATCCAGCACAAAAAAAAGTGCAGAGTTTTTCCATTCCCCTGTGGCGATATAGAGAAAGCGTGCCTGCTTGTTTCATTTGTGGTTTGCATACCTGAAACTTGTTTAGTTTGTAGTGTGCTAATATTCAGTACAAGGAAGATACTTCATTTTTACCTCAAGCATCTGCATAACACACAAGCATATTCACTTCTATGATAGAATTGTAAATTGGAAGGGGCCTCTCTTCAATATAAGAATACAAAAATATTGTCTTAAAAAGAAATGCTGAAATCCATTAGAATCAGATTTTATTCCATCAATGAGATAAATGGTCAGTAAGAAAAAGGAATGATCAAACAGATCTGAAACAAAACATAACTATTTTTTTTAAATTGCCCAAGATTTATACTAGCTGTTAATTTTTTTTTACCATAACCAATCACTGGGTGGTGCTCTCGTTCCTTCCTTGCATTCTCCTAAAGGGAGAATTCTTTAGCATTAGAAATGTATGAGAACTATTTGAACTTTGAGGTCTGTTAGAGAATCAGTGTCAGCCGATGAATCAACACCCAGACATGAAATAACTTAAATACTTAAAATATTGGGGAGATTTATCATTCTAGTCTAGATTCTTTTCATCGGATTTCCCCCCCCCTTCCCTACTGCTTCTTTTAAAGGGGCAGGGGGAGGGGGTGTACGAGGTCTGTAAAACACAAGGAAACATCACTGCATCTATTTTCACGTGGTCACAGGTTCTGGGCAGCGAGCTGAATACTAATGCTGCACACCCGTGCTTTGAATGAAAAGACTTTGCTGACCTGTTAAAAGGTTAAGGATTCATTTTTACTCTTGGTGAGAAGGCATACTTAACTGCTACCTGCTAATTTGGAAAACTCAGTGATGGATTAGTAACTACAAAAGCCCAGGAGGTCTGTGATAAAGAATACAGATAAGCAACTTGGTGCAAAAATGGGTTTTGATTAGCATTTCTTTTTTCTATATCAAGTCAAGGACAGCTCAGGGAAAGGATTGTCAGTTGGCAGGGCTAAAACCTGAGCCAGCATTTAACTCCAGAATTTCTCTTGGAACCAGTCTCAGACCTAATGCATGTAATGCAAGGCTCTTTCTTGTTGGAGCTAATTAGTTGGAAGGAGCCTTTTATCTGTGAAGAAACAGGATTCGTGAATGAAACAGTAAAAGGTTGTGCGGTTACCTTTGTCTTGTGTTTACCCTCTTGGAACCAGGTTTGGGTCAGAACAACAGGTAAACTTATGACCACAATTGAGCCCAAAATGTATGCTGTTAAGTGAAAAAATATTAAGTGATTTTTTTCTTTCCATTTTACGACTTTCCTTGCCACGTTTGTTAAGGGAATCATTGCAGTTGTTAAATTAGTAAGATGGTTGTTATGTGAATCTGGGTTCTCCGTTGACTTTGCTTGTCGGAAGGTTGCAAAATGATTCCCGAACACTGCAACTATCATAAATGCAAGTCAGTTGTCAAACATCCGAATGTAAATCACTGTGACTGTGGCGAATGCTGCAATGGTCGGAAGTGTGAAAAATGGTAATAAGTCACTATTTTCAGTGCTGTTATAACTTTGAACAGTCACTTAGTGAACTATTGTAAGTTGAGGACTACCTGTAAACAAATCAATAAACAACAGTCTTGTGCCACAGCAGTTGTAAGATTAGAAACCATCCATTTGTTTTCCTTTCCTCCAGTTCTCCAGAATGGCTCTGGCCCAGAATGTCTCTTGCCTGTTCTGTTCTGTTCTGTTCTGTTCTGTACTATTCAGTCAGTCTATTCTATTCAGTCAGTCCTATTCTATTCTATTCTATTCTATTCTATTCTATTCTATTCTATTCTATTCTATTCTATTCTATTCTATTGTATTGTATTGTATTCTATTGTCAGTCAGTCAGTCAGTCAATTTATTGGCCACCCATCTTACCATAGGGTAACTTTGGGTGGTTTACAGTTACATACATCTAAGTTAAAACATAAAACATAAAATGTTAAAATCAAATCTTACAGCCAAAGGGGGAGGGTGGAGGAGGGGAGAGAGGCAGGATCTGTTATTACTCAATCAACCAACCATTGCACTGTTCCCCCAATGGGAACCCAAGTCGATTGGCAGAGCCATGTCTTTAAGCTCTTACGAAAAGATGCCTGTCTTTACCTATTCCCTACAATTGTACAAGATTCAGAAATGGACATTTCTTTTAAAAATGTTGTTTATTCAATTGTATAATATTTGTCCTTTATTGCTGCATACAGTATATCTAACCCATACTCTGTCTCTGAGTTTATGTTCAGTGCTGCTGAATTTCATACGACTGCATCCTGACTCCAAAGCTGTATCTCTGAAATGCCGACAATTTATTCATACGTATATCTTTATTAAAATTCTTGTATTGAGAGTGGGCTTAAAAAAGAAAAACTGTCAGGAGGAATGGTTAAGAGCAGAAGAAAGAATAATAAGAGATGGGAAGGCCTAAGGAGGGGTTTCAGCTACCCAGATGTTCTAAAAGAAACAAAAATAGCAGGATTCTGAGCAAGGAGATAAAAATTAATAATAAGTAGAAATATCTTGGGGAAGCAGCAAGTGGGAGGAATAGACAGTTAATATCCTACCCACCTTTGATGAGAATCCTAGGTCATATGGAATAAACCCAGGCCTGATTTAAGAGGAGGTTTAGAACACTCCAGTGGGTAGAATAATGAGGAATTTCCTTTTGCTTACAAAGATGTTCCACTTCTTATTCACCTCACGATATCTGGGAGAAATAGGCAGTTTTGTTCTCTACACGGATGGTTATTGTTAGAACAAACACCCACAGCCACACACATACACCCACACCCACTTGCATGTTGCACACACATAAATATAACCTGTCATTTCATATAGTCTCATAAATGTGCCAAATGTATGAAGAGTCTTGTTTGGCTATTTCATTTATATTTTGGTTAGCTCTGTAACCTCTGAAGAAAATCTGGGTTAATTCAAAGCAATGTCAGATTAAGACATGAGACATAATGTGCAATGGATAAAGGGCTGCTGAGGGATTTTCTTAGCAAATCTTACAGGTAGCCTTAATATTTTTTTTTTGATAATTTCACACACCAATACTTAAGAATCTCCTTTCAGGACACATTGTCAGGGAAATATGTGTGAAGAATTAAATGTGGAACTTTACAGTGCAATTTATGAGATGCTTTTGAAAGACATGGCCTTTTCTCCTGAAATGTTGAATAAAACCCAATTGCCTTAAGGTACCTGTGCACAGCAAGTTGATTTTCTATTCCGTGCTTACATATGCAGGAATATGTTCATATTCTGTCTTCAGACTTACAGTTTGGAGCTGTTTTTTATGAACAAAGAATGCTAGCTGAAAACAATTACCAATCCTATCTTCTTTTTTTTAAAAAAAAGACTAATATCCTCAAATGCTGGTTTCCTGCGTTATTAAGCTGCAAAGGATCAAATTGTATTTGTATGATACCTTTATAAAATTAAACTACGTTTAAGTCTAATTATAACAGACAACATACTAATAATACAAACAGGGCTTGCCACATTGTTGCATTGTGGCAATCAGTTATATTTGATTCTTGTTTCTGCATAAATGTGTTTTTTAAAACCTTTCTGTCCTAGTACATCCTTTTCTTTGCTGTTTTATTTATTTATTTATTTATTTATTTATTTATTTATTTATTTATTTGTTTATTTATTTATCAAGTGATTATAAGATAACAGGTATAAGTATAAACATGGTTATGAATACATGAAATTGATACATATAAGAAAAATAAAAAGATACAATAGGACAGGGACGGTAGGCACGTTGGTGCGCTTATGCACGCCCCCTACAGACCTCTTAGGAAAGGGGTGAGATCAATAGTAGACAGTCTAAGGTTAAAGTTTTTGGGGTTTGGGGAAGAAACCACAGAGTCAGGTAGAGTATTCCAGACATTGACCACTCTGTTGCTGAAGTCGTATTTCCTGCAATCAAGTTTGGTGCAATTAACCTTGAGTTTGTATCTATTGTTTGCTCTTGTGTTGTTATGGTTGAAGCTGAAGTATTCATTGACAGGTAGGACATTGCAATGTATGATTTTATGTACTATACTTAGATCGGACTGAAGGCGGCGTAGTTCTAGGTTTTCTAGGTCTAGAATTTCAAGTCTGGTGGCATAAGGTATTCTGCAACAAGTAGAGGAGTGGAGAACTCTTCTTGTGAAATTTCTTGTGAAGTTTCTGAACTGACATTTTATATCACAAACTATTTGAAATGCATCACAGTAATAATTATCAGAAAAGGTCACAATCCTGCTATTATCTATAATAGGTTTGTTGACTTTCATCCATTACAGCCAAGTATAAGTTCTACTCAATTTCATTCCTAGGAGGAGGGGAGGAAATATTAGAAAAAGATAATTAGGCTTATTGGAAGTTGGGTGATTTCTTGTTGTTATTGTTGTTCTTGCTGCTGCTGCTGTTGTTATAGTTGGTCATATAGTCAGCCAGATGCTTAGATGGGATTTAGCATTTTTATTCACCTATCGAGTCCTTCCCAAGGAGCTGGGATAGGCACATGTTGTTTGATGGTATCAAAAGCATTGTTGCAGGATGTAAGCTGTTCCAAGTAGAGCTGCCTTTTGCAATTGACTGATATGACATTATTAACACTGATGGTGTTCAAGTGGTGCTCCAGTTGCTTTGGGATTGCACCCAAATCCCCTGTTCCAATTGGTACTTCTTTTGCCATAGTTGTTCTACTTCTATTTGCCTGTCTTTATATTTTGTGACTTTCTCCAGTTGCTTTCTCTTTTATTCTGCAACACCCACTATCCAGGTTTTTGTTGGTCTTATCAATAATTGTTAAGTCTGGGGTATTATGTGGCAGGTGCCTGTCTGTATGAATTCTAAAGTTCCAGAGCACTTTAGCTTCTTCGTTTTCTATTATTTTGCCTACTTTGTGGTTCCCACTAGATCTTGCTTGCAAGCAGAGGGTGATTTTTGCAAATATTCCAGTATATCATTGCTGCTACTTTTGTCATAGTGCTATTTGTAGTCAGTCTGTGTGATCTTTATATAGGAACTAACTCATTGGTCCACTGTTTGTCTAGCTTCTTTGCAGAGGTGGCAATTGCTGTCTGCTGCTGTCTTATGAATTTTGACTTTGTATGCATTTGTCTTAAGGCTTGGTGAATTACTTACTTTCAATATGTTGGCAAAGTCAAAGTGAGGAGAGTGATTTATTATAGGTAATTTAGTTACCTATAATGCTTTGGGGTGAAGAATATGTATTATGGCTATGAAATTAGGCTACATTCTAAAATAAAGGCTACTTTAAGCTCTGTTTTTAAAACTATCTCAATTTGCATTTATGATATTCAGAAGCAAGGATCTAATCAAAGTCTCAAAAAGCATTACTTAATTAGGGTCAAAATATGCTAATGAGAAGGTCAGAAAATACTGAACAATCATATGAAATATTTAATAAATCCTGTTGTTCCTGTTGAGATATGACCTAGAAAATTTAATTTTTTTTCTCTAAACTGGACAATTCTGTCTACAAAGCCATGTGCATTTTGCACTAAGCCAAAATTTTGTAGAATTTATTAGGTCATCATTCTCCAAATATTTACAGATAACAGATAATCAGAGTTGGAAGGAACCTTGTAAGTCATCTAGTCCAACTCAAGCAGGAGACCCTACACCATTTCTGACAAATGGCAGTCCAATCTCTTCTTGAAAGTCTCAAGTGATGACAGTCCCACAACTTCCAAGGGTAAGCTGTTCCATTATTCAAGCTATCAAAACACAAGTGGAAAAAGCAGCAGTTAAGTTTTAAATTATGTAGGACTTATGGTTCGCAAGGCTTCGGCGGCAGCAGGGATTCGCGATACTGCGCGATCCCTGCTGCGCTCGCTGCCAAGGTTCCCCCCGATCCGCTTGGATTTGGGGGATATAGCTGCCCCGTAGAGGCAGCTGAAGACAGGGGGGATCCGGATAGGGGTTTGGGGGTGTCGCAGACCCCCTCCCCAGCCGGCAAAACCCCCTTTTCCCAAGGTGGAGGAGCGGCGGTCAGCAATGGCCGCCACGAAGAAACCTGCAGCCGGACAAGATTGTGCAGGAGGAAGAAAGTCGGAAGAGCTGTGAAAGTTGTTTTTGACTGGGACAAAGCAAGTGAAAGTACCCTGGAATTTTGAAAGTTGCTAAAAATACATTGTTTCCAGAGAGAGTTACAAGCGGCGAATGGAACTCTAAAAGGGAAAGTTTTTTTTTTCTTTTCACTCTCCTTCCTAACGTGACAGCGGATGGAACCATAAGAGAAATCGGAAAACCTGCATTGGAGGTAATTAAATGCTGAAGGGATAAGGATTTCTGAACATTTTTTTAAAAAAAGAATCTTTTTTGCTGTGAGTGGGAAGGGAGAGGAAAAAAAAATTGGAGCAGAACTTGAAAATAAGGAGAAGATTGCCTAGAACTCTAAAGAGTTATTAAACATTAATAAGACTTCTAAAAGATATATTTTAAATGAAACTTTGTGACTAAACTTTAACCCCAGAAAGAGAAAGTGAAGAAGGAGAAAGTATTTAAAAGAAACAGCTTGTTTGGATTGTTAGGTGATTTTGGAACTTCTGAGAATTATCTCTGATTAAAAGCACTTGGGTGGTTGTTGGGAAAACCTTTTTCTCTCTACAATGGCATCACTTGTGGATGGATTGAAACTTGTATACCAAAAATATGAAAAAGAAAAGCAAGAAGGGAAGAATTCTCTTGGCACTCTTTTTCAATTTTTAGAAATGGCGGTTTGTACTTATGTAAAGCTGAATGCGCAACAGGATGACTGGGACAAAGAAGAAGCCATTTTTGATGAACAAGTGACTTTGGTTGGGGAAGGAAAGGAGAAAGAGAAAAAGGAAAAGAAGACTTTAAGACTTGGAAAAATAACCAAAAAAGAGAAGAATAAGGTGAAAAGGGGATACTATGCTAGAAAACAACAGAAAGGAGGAAAGCAGAATAAAAGGGAGGTGGAGAGACAAGGGGGTAAAGAGGACAAGGAGAAGAATAAGCAAGGGAGAAAGGAAGGGACGAGAAGCCTCAATGGTGGGGAGCAAGATGCAAAGAAACAAAAGTTTTTTAGAGATAATGGGTAAAATTTATTGAAAAAGGATTCTGGAAAGGTACACAAGATTGTATTTTTACATTTGTACCTAGAAATAATCATAGAAAATTGGAAACAATATGCAATTTAAAATGTGATAAAATATTTAGTATAATTTAGTGAAATTTTTGTCAAGAAAAGGGGAACACTTTAATGAAACAATGATTTAAGATATGTGTGTGTGGGGGGGGGGGATAATTATGGAAAGCATAAGTGTTCCCATAAAGGCATGATATTTAATTGAAATGGGTAAAATGTTTAAGATATAAATGATTGTTAATATTAATGATTAGACTATGTTACCCTAGTGAATTTTTTTGTGAAATGAGAGATTTGGAGTAGGAGAAGGGGGAACATTCTAATGAAATAATGATTTAAAATATGTGATGTGGGGGGGGGGATAACTATGGAAAGTAGGTGCTCCCATAAAAGTATGCGATTTAATTGAAAAGTAATGTGCTAAGTGTTTAAGATATAAATGAATATTAATATTAATGAATAGATTTGTATTGGTATTGATAATATTGTATAATTTTAGAATGTACCAAACAGAATCCCAATGTAAGCTATGTATTCTATATTAAGTATTATAAATGTAGGGGAAAGAGATAAAGGCGTCATACTCCAATTAGTGTACAGGAGAAGTTTTCTTCAAAGAAGAAAGATAAATGGATAGCTGGAAATAGAACAGACAAAGAATAATAAATATTATGATTTGAATTGAGATGAGATAAATAAAATAAAATTAAGAAAATTTAAAAGAGATGAGAAGCTATATAGAAAATTGAAAATGCTAATAAGATATGGAATGGTATATATAATGAATATGAATTTGAACTTGTGTCTGTACGAAGAGTTTTAACCCGGGACTAAGCAACTTTCAGAAAAGAGGTTTTTTTATGTTTCTATGTTTTGTGTTTTTGTGTGTTTATGATTGATTGAGCTAATAAAACCTTGGAGGAATGTTAGAAAAGGACAATGGAGAATAAAAGATAGAAGAGAATAAAGCAAGCCAGAAAGGGAAAATAAGTATAGTGAATAAAAACATATAAAATAGATAAATATAGAAAAGAAATATAATTGAATAAAAGTATAGGGAGAAATAAATATCTGAAAGGATATTTATGTGTTTATAAGGAGATGTGTTAATGATGTATAAAATGTTTTATTTGTTTAAAATTTACAAATAACTTTCAAAAAAAAAAGTTTTAAATTATGTCTTTAAATGTACAAACTGAGTAACTGAGTGGAGATTTGAACACAGTTTTTCCACATCTTCTCAAATATATTTTCAGCAACATTGTGTTGCTACTGCTAAGAAAGATTTATAGAAATTTCTTATGATTTGATTACACTAAATGAAAATTGTATTAGTAAGCTAGAAAAAAGTGGAATAGATAGCACCACCACTAGATGAACTCACAACTGGCTGGCAAACTGTACTCAACCATACTCAACGAGTAGTCCTTAATGGGTCTAAGTCTACATGGAGGGAAGTAAGGAGTGGGGTGCCACCAATCTTATTTCATTCTTCAACACAGTGACTAAATTAGTAGACCAGCAAAATACTGTGGACATAATATATTTAGATTTCAGCAAGGCATTTGATAAAGTAGACCACAACCTACTTCTTAGTAAGCTAGAAAAAAGTGGAATAGATAGCACCACCACTAGATGGATTCGCAACTGGCTGGCAAACCGTACTCAATGAGTAGTCCTTACTGGGTCTAAGTCTACATAGAGGGAAGTAAGCAGTGGGGTGCCACAAGGTTCCGTCTTAGGCCCAGTACTCTTCAATATCTTCATTAACGACTTAGATGAGGAAATAGAAGGGGAACTTACCAAATTTGCAGATGATAATAAGCTGGCAGGAATAGCTAACACCCAAGAAGATAGGCTCAAGATCCAGATGGATCTTGACAGACTAGAACACTGGGCCATATCTAATAAAATGAAATTCAATATAGAGAAAAGTAAAGTCCTACACTTAGGCAAGAAAAACCAAAAGTACACATATAGACTGGGTGAAAACAGGCTCAATAGCAGTAACTGTGAGAGGGAATTTGGAGTCTTAGTGGACAACCAGCTAAATATGAGCCAGCAGTGTGCAGCAGCCGCCAAAAAAGCTAATGCAATCCTAAGTTGTATTAACAGAAGGATACAGTCAAGATCAAGGGAAGTATTCTATAAAGCCTTAGTAAGACCACACCTAGAGTACTGCATCCAGTTTTGTTCACCACATTATAAAAAAGATGTTGAGACTAGAAAAAGTACAGAGAAGAGCAACCAGGATGATTAGGGGACTGGAGGCTAAAACATACAATGAATGGTTGCAGGAACTGGGCTTGGCTAGTCTAGTAAAGAGAAGGACCAGGGGAGACATGATAGTGGTCTTCCAATATTTGAGGGGCTGCCACAGGGAGGAAGGGGTCAAGCTATTTTATAAAGCACCTGTAGGCCAGACAAGGAATAATGGATGGAAACTGAACAAGGAGAGATTTAACCTGGAAATAAGGAGGAACTTTCTGACAGTGAGAACAATCAACCAATGGAACAGCTTGCCCTTGGAAGTTGTGGGAGCGCCATCACTTGAGACTTTCAAGAAGAGATTGGACCGCCATTTGTCAGAAATGGTGTAGGGCCTCTCGCTTGGGTGAGGGGTTGGACTAGATGACCTACAAGGTCCCTTCCAACTCTGATTATCTGTTATCTGTAAGAGATTGTAGTGTTTTCTCCTTAGTACCCATTCCTAGATCCTGGTATGTTAATAATTCTTGATGACCTCAGGATTATTCTTTCAAATCTCTGAGGTTTCATTAGTATGTTTTCTTGTTATAACAACTTGAAAAAGTTTCTCATGAGATAAAACTAGCTGACACAATAATTTCTATGTTCTTATTTATTTATTTCTCTGTCACACACATACTCTTTCTTTTTTCTTTTCTTTATTCTTTTAGGCACAGAAAAAAAATCATATGAATCATGCCACAGCATAAAATTCAAAATATAATATAGATGGTTTACAAAAGAAAGAAGGCATCATAAAGAGATTAAAATAATGAATATTTGCCAATGCAAATGTTTCAGTTCAGTTATTTTCTTTTTTATTTCGTAACAATTTTATTAAAATTTAGTGATTTTTTAAAAAATTAAAAATAGCTTCTCAAAATCGGTATTTTAAAGTTTTGATCTTACTACTTCAGTATAGCGCATTATCAACAAACTGTATTGTAGCATCCAAGAGCAATTCCAGGTTTGCAATTTACTCATTTGAAAAGGTTAACGTGCAGATATTTCAAACCATAGGTAAACCATGAGCTAGTCACATAATGGAATTATCATTCAAAATCTCAGTCATCTGATTGTTCCAAATACATTCTATCTTGGGGTACACATACAACCAACAGATGAATTTTAATAAAACACAATACTTCACAAAGATTTATTTTATTTTATTATTTATTTGTTTGTTTGTTTGTTTATTTATTTGTCAATCGCTTACAAGATAATAGGTATAAGTCTATACATAGTTATGAATACATGAAATGGGTACATATCAGAAAAATAATAGAAACAATAAAACAGGGACGGTAGGCATGTTGGTGCGCTTATGCACGCCCCCTACAGACCCCCTACAGTTAAAGTTTTTGGGGTTTGGGGAAGAAACCACAGAGTCAGGTAGAGTATTCCAGACATTGACCACTCTGTTGCTGAAGTCGTATTTCCTGCAATTAAGTTTGGTGTGGTTAACTTTGAGTTTGTATCTATTGTGTGCTCTTGTGTTGTTATGGTTGAAGCTGAAGTATTCATTGACAGGTAGGACATTGCAATGTATTATTTTATATACCATACTTAGATCAGACCAAAGACGGCGTAATTCAGTTTTGTAGGTCTAGAATTTCAAGTCTGGTGGCATAAGGTATTCTGCAACGAGTAGAGGAGTGGAGAACTCTTCTTGTGAAATATTTCTGGACTTTCTCAACTGTGCTAATATCAGATACGTAATGTGGGTTCCAGACTGATGAGCTGTATTCGAGTATTGGTCTAGCAAATGTTTTGTATGCTCTAGTTAGTAGTGTGATATTAGCAGAGAAAAAGCTACGTAGGATTAGGTTAACAACTCTTAATGCCTTTTTGGCTATGTAGTTACAGTGGGCTCTAGCACTTAGATCATTAGAGATGAGTATTCCAAGGTCCTTTACAGAGCTTGGATCATCAACAAGGTCTTGACTATTCAGCTTGTGTTTTATTTTCTGATTTGTTTTGCCAATATGTAAGACAGAGCATTTATTTGTTGAGATTTGAAGTTGCCATTTGATTGACCATTCTGATACATAGTCAAGATCTTTTTGAAGGGTAGTAGTATTGTCTGTGGTATTGAACAGCTTTACATCATCAGCGAAGAGAATGCAGTTGCTCTTAATATGATCACAGAGGTCATTTAGAGTATGAAGAGAGTTGGTCCTAGAACACTGCCTTGAGGGACACCACTGTTGACAGGTACAGAATTTTATAGGACGCTCCCAAATTTGACCATTTGTTGTCTGTTATTATGTAATTATGTTATTATTATTATGATGTTATTATGGAACACCTATTCTAAAATGATCAATGTATACCCAAGGAAATGAGTTAATCTTCCACTAATTCCTGTACAATGAAAACAGGATGATCCTTTATAATAAGAAGCTCCTTTAGTGGAAATGGTGCTTTGGAAGTCCAATTATTTCTTTGTTTTGCTTTTAACATGTTCAGATTCTTATTTTTTTATTCCACAAGCCCCTTTTGTTTGTTGTTAGACAACAGGAGTGTTTTAATTTAGTAGGTAATTCATAATCTTCCCCATACTGTTTCTTTCCTACTGGAGTGTTTGAAGAGCTAAGAGGAAGGAACAGATTATGTCCATAAAATATCAATCAAGCAGTCATAACTTTTCCTGCTTATGTACAGTATCGCTGGGCTTGTAACCAACATAATTGGATATATTGTACCACCAATTATGTAATCGACTTATGAATTTCCTGCACAGCAATCAAGCAGATTGCCAAGGAACCGCAAGTATAAGGGGTATAGGCAAGCATGAGACTTATCTAAACTATTGCCCATGGATGCTTATATTCCTTCACCAGCTGTTAAATGCTGTTGTGATGTTACATACCACATAGCTGTGGGAGGGCAACAAAATTACTTTATTACCAAGTAAATCCAGTCAAGATTAAGCACATTTTAATCCTTTTTATTGAAGATACACTTTTTAATGCACACTCATCTCTCCCCTATTAATTTCAATTTGTCTTAAAGTATTTAGATCTGACTGAATATGCACATTGTTATCCTTCTTCTACACATAGAAGGCAAATGTTTTCATTTCAAACATTTAATTCCAAGCCAAAATTCTGATTGTGTGTGACATGTATGTAAAGGGTTGGAGGAGAGTTTCTCCTGCGTCAAAAAACAAAACCCAAGACCTTTGTGGAATTAAAAGTTTGATGTTAAATTTACTGGGAAGGAAGATAATCTAAAGAATGCTATGTAATAATTTATCTGAAATCAAGTCCCATTTAATACATGAGTTCTGAATTGCCTCATGTCCTGCTGGAACATCTACAATAAATATCATAACAAAGCTTCTTTCCGTTTAAACATTCATGGCCTGAGTCCCTAGTCTTGTATTGGTGGGTATGTCTAAAATTCTCATCAAACTTTATATTATACTTAAATTCCAGTTTCTAACAATGTTTTAATTTAATTCATAAAGTAAATAGAGATGGTGTAATATGAAGAATCAGACTCTTTTTAATCATTCATCCAGGTCTTATATAGATTTTGGTATTCTTGGAAAATAAGAACACTGAATATCTGTAGCCAGGTGCTTTGTTTGGACAAGTGTTCCTTACCTCCACATACATACACCTCCACAACTACAAGGAACAATTGTAACACTTCATTTAGCAGTGTTGTAACTCTGAATGGTTGCTAAACAGGTTGTCACTGAACAAGGACTGTTTGTATAATTCACCTTCCCTTAAGCTCTCAGAGCACAGAGATTCAGATATATGATGTCACGCTGTCATCTACGCCCTTTTCTTTTGGAGGACGTTAGGAATGACTCTATTTTGTATATAGTAAACATCCTGTGTGGTATTTTTCATGCTGGTTTCATGTCAGGATCTGGATAGTTCCTAAGCTAAACCATGGTATGTACCCGTGTTTCCCAGAAAATAAGACTGGGTCTTATTTTTCTTTTGGGTCCCAAAATAATAGGGCTTATTTTGGGGGGTGGGGGGGGGTTGTCTTGTTTTTTTCCCCCTTGTATGGCAGACCCATTTCTGCTTGCTTGCAGCAGGGCAGAAGACTGCACGATGTGCCAGCACCAGTCTCATGTTGTTTTCAGGGAAACAGGGTAGGAACCAAAGTGTGCAGCTCGGCTAATTCAATTCTGAATAGAAGGTTTGAACTCCACTGAATAACTTCAGACTACTTGTCTCTGAAGAGTCCCAATAAAAGATGAAACTGATCACATAGTACTTTCCGGTGGTCAATCTAAGCCAATCATAAACATTGAAATAACCTTGGTTTTAGATTTATATCCACTCCTTTACTATGTGCATGAATGCACTTATTCTTGAATTGGATGTTTGGAACAGATGCTCACTAAAGAATTCTCATTCTCATTTGTTCATGGCTATCTGAATAGCCCAATATTTTTATTTATATTGTCTCATCTCATCTGGTTCTCAATTCGCTCTTCAGATCACCTACGAGAGTAATTTTTCCTGGATTACATTCACTTAGGATGTTGCACAATTTTCCCCCAAGCATATTTGATTCTTCCATTTTCACCATTCCCAGGAGGATAAGATGTCAGTATCACCAGCCTGTGGATAATATACACACTGAAGATAACATCCTTCCTACTTTTTGACATGCATTTTAACCTTTTACTTACACACATGCTTTCAATTTTATTCCACAAAATCAAATTATTTCCAGTTAGAGCTATTATACCCCCTCCTTTCTCTTAGCTTCATAGATTCCTTTCCTTTCCTTTCCTTTCCTTTCCTTTCCTTTCCTTTCCTTTCCTTTCCTTTCCTTTCCTTTCCTTTCCTTTCCTTTCCTTTCCTTCCTTCCCTTCCCTTCCTTCCTTCCTTCCTTCCCTTTCCTTTCCCTTCCTTCCCTTCCTTCCTTCCTTTCCTTCCCTTCCTTCCTTCCTTCCTTCCTTTCCTTTCCTTTCCTTTCCTTTCCTTCCTTCCCTTCCTTCCTTCCTTTCCTTTCCTTTCCTTTCTTCCTTTCCTTTCCTTCCTTCCCTTCCCTTCCTTCCTTCCTTTCCTTTCTTTTCCTTTCCTTTCCTTCCCTTCCTTCCTTCCTTTCCTTTCCTTTCCTTCTTTCCTTCCTTCCTTCCTTCCTTCCTTCCTTCCTTTCTTTCTTTCTTTTCTTTCCTTTCCTTTGCTTTCCTTCCTTCCTTCCTTCCTTCCTTCCTTCCTTCCTTTCCTTTCCTTTCCTTCCTTCCTTCCTTCCTTCCTTCCTTCCCTTCCTTCCTTCCCTTTCCTTTCTTTCCTTTCCTTTCTTTCCTTTCCCTTCCCTTCCCTATTAGTTATTTTATTTTCAAATATAAAATCTTCCATTTGCTATGGTAATCCTGTCCACTGTGCCTTTGATGATTTGAAGTTTCACATACACCTTTTACTAAGATAGAAAGAGTAGCTTTGGCTATACCCACAACATAGGCAGCATTCTTTTCTTAGAATAAGGTTACAATACTATTTGGGGTACATTTTGGTCAGTATCCATATATATAGCTAACACCCAGTTTTATCATATGTTCATGATATACAATACAAGTCTGACCCAAGGGTATCATGCTATTTATGCAAGGTAGCATATGGATTATATTCAAGTCAACATGTTGCCTACATCAAGGATCACACTTGGAATACTGTGTCCAATTCTGGTCATCAAAATTCAAAAATGATGATGAGTCCCTAGAAAGAGTGCAGAGGAGAACAACTACTCAACACCACCGACAATGCTACTGTCCTTCAAAGTGACCTTGATTATGTGTTTGAATGGTCAAACAATTGGCAACTCCAAATCTTGACCAATAAATGCTCTGTTCTACATATTGGTAAAAAAAAAATCAGTACACCAAATACAAACTAGGCAGATATGACCTCATTGATGATCCTTACTCTGTCAAGGACCTTGGAGTTCTCATATCAAAACACCTAAGCGCCAGAGCTCACTGTAACAGCATTGCCAAAAAGGCATTAAAAGTTGTAAATCTAATCTTACGAAGCTTCTCCAGAAATATCCAATTGCTAACTAGAACATACAAAACATTTGCTAGATGAATACTTGAATACAGCTCATCAGTTTGGAGTCCGCATTGTATATCAGACAATTGAGTGAGTCCAGAAGTATTTCACGAGAAGAATACTACACTCCTCTGCTCGCAACAGAATACCCTATATCACCAGGCTTGAGATTTTGGGCTTGGACAACCTTAAACTACACCGCCTATGGTTAGACTTAAGCGTAGCACACAAAATTATCAGCTACAATGTCCTATCAGTCAATGACTACTTCAGCTTCAACCATAACAATACAAGAGCACACAACAGATACAAACTCAATGTAAACCATTTCAAACTTGATTGCAGAAAGTATGACTTCAGCAACAGAGTGGTCAATGCCTGGAATGAACTACCTGACTCTGTTATTACATCCTCAAACCCCCAAAACTTTAACCTCAAACTATCCACTATTGACCTCACCCCGTTCCTAAGAGGTCTGTAAGGGGCATGCATAAGTGCACCATCATGCCTACCGTCCCTGTCCTATTGTCCCCATTTATTCATTCCTGTATTTCTTACTCATGTTTATACTTATACCTATTATCTTGTAAGTGATTGATAAACCAAATAAAAATAAATAAATAAATAAATAAACTAAGCTGATAAGAGGAATAGCAGGATAAATTTTACAAGGAATGGTTAAAGGAATTAGGTATGTCTAGCCTAATGAAGAGAAGAATTAAGAGTGACATTATAGTTGTCTTCCAGTACATCAGGGACTACCACAGAGAGGAGGGGATCAACTTATTTTCCAAGCTCTTAAAAATAGGACAAGAAGCAATGGGTGGAAGCTTGTTAAAGAAAGATCCAATCTGGAATTAAGGAGAAGTTGCTTGACAGAACAATTAACCAATGGAACAGCTTGCCCCCCCAGAGTTATGGGTACTTTGTCACTGGAGGTTTTCAAGGAAAGATTGGACAATCATTTGTCTCGGATGATACAAGTTCTCCTGCCATGGGTAGGGGTTTGTACTAGAAGATGTCCAATGAGTCCTATGAGTTCTCTTCTCTTCTCTTCTCTTCTCTTCTCTTCTCTTCTCTTCTCTTCTCTTCTCTTCTCTTCTCTTCTCTTCTCTTCTCTCCTCTCCTCTTCTCCTCTCCTCATTTAAGATAAAACTAAACTTCAATAAATGCTTATTGTCTTCAATTTTCCTTTATGAATGAAGATATGATATTTGCAGTGAATTAATTTCTGACTTATGACCACTTTTCAAACTTATGACTGTTGCAACATCCCCATGGTCATGTGATCAAAATTCAGATGCTTGGCAACTGGTTCATATTTATGATAATTGCAGTGTCCTGGGTTCATGTGACCTTCAGACAAACAAAGTCACTGGGGAAGCCAGATACACTTAACAATTGTGTGACTTATTTAACAACTCAAATGGTTCACTTAACAACAATGGCAAGAAAGGTCTAAAATAGGGCAAAACTCACTTAACCAATGTCTCACTTAGCAACAGAAATGTGGGGCTCAATTGTGATTGTAAGCAGGGGAGGGATCCGACAGGGTTAACTACCAGTTCGGTCATTTACGAGGTTCGGTCATTTACGATGTGCTTCCCTGCACGCTGCCGTGCGTGCCTGTAAATCGTCATCAGCACGCTGCGTGCAGAGAAGCAGCCTTTCAAAAAGCCTTTTTTTCCTGCTTTTTAAACTGCAGCTGTGCCTCGCACGGCAGCTGAAGTTGAAAAAAAATCAGGAAATAAAGGTCAGGTAAGAGCCCAGGTGGGCCGGTGGGCAAAAACATCAGCAGACATAGAACCTATTCTGTCTGCTGCTCTTCAGAGCTACTGGTTCTACAGAGGTGGACAGAACTGGTAGAAACCCACCCCAGATTGTAAGTTGAGGACTACCTGTATAATGTTTGGTCTTTTTTAAAAAAATGGATTTCTCTATGAAATAAAAACAGAAAGATGACTTAGCCAGCTCCATAAACTATAAGAATTCCATTTTCTTTAACGTTATCAAAAGTTCACCTCAATATCGCCAGTCTTTCTCAATCTTTGGGAGGAAACTGATAGAAGCAGAAGGTGAGAGTAGCAGGACACATAATTGTCATCTCTTAGGAAACAGAGACTAAGAATTGTATATTTTTATTCTGAACAAATTTTGTCAGGCCACTTTTCTAAAGAGCAAATAGATGTTACTAAATGCTTTTAGCCTCACATCAAGTAGACATTTCTTCTGTGACATTTACCATATGGCCTTATAATTCAACATCATCTAGAAAGATGTGTGTATTTGTTTCCGAAGTTGGGGAGTGATACCTGCTTACAACTTCTTGCCTTTTCCTTTGGAAGCAGCTCCTATCTGTAAAGTTGCCGGAGACTGAACTACAGACTCTCAATCTCCAATCCAATCCAATCCAACTCTCAATCCAGACATAGAGAATTACTTTTCCTTCAACCCAGACTTTTGAGGCTCAAATGACCAGGTTTAAATTATCCTTCTTTTGACGCATTATGCAAAACCAAGCTCTCTGCAGAAGGCTGAGAATACTGGGAAAGGTAGAAGGAAAGAGAAGAAGAGGATGACCTGTAGCAAGGTGGTTGGGCTTAGGAAGATCTGAAGGACCTGATTAGGGACAGATCAGTATTGAGAAAATCGATGGGGTTACTAATGATTTGATGGCACATAATTAATTAATGCCATTCCCAGTTTCTCCCCCCTTGTAGAAATGCAAAAACTAATGCCAGCTGAAGGGAAGTGAAATGCCAAATAGGCCATGTGTTTTTCTATTGCCTTTGGATCTGAGCATTGACCGTATCAACTGTCCCGATGATGTAGTTGCAGCAACCCTTTTTTCCCAGAGTAATCTGACTACAGGGCTGGCTGCTGGATGATATATGGGAACTACTTTGAACTTTTCATAGGGCAGCATAACAGCCAAGTATTATAACATAAAATATGGCCAAGGCAATGAGTGACCTGACCTTTACTGGCCAAGGGGTAACTGCAGAAGCTTGTCCCTGTGAGTAAACTTATATATTCTAAGAGTGAAGTGTGTGCGAAGGGCATTTTTTCACTCACAATTTACTTCTTCTAAAAATTGGCATTTTTGCTGTTCATTTTTCAGTTCCAAAACAATAGCTCTAGCCCAATACATTTCAGCAAGGAAATGGATTCTGACATCTGCTTCATCAGGTAAGCATGAAAATCAGGAAGGATTTCTTATGACAGTATTTTCATCCACTGAAATTGACTTTATCAGATATATATGTTTGCAGGAATGGCTGTTGGATATTATTGTACACAGCTTAATCCTACATCTTCCATAATGATTATTTCCAGAATTGCAAAAAGAAAGAAAGAAAGAAAATTACATAGGAGTAAATCCCAGTTGAATGGAGAGCAAGTTAACCTTTTCAGTTAAATTATTAGTCTACAATATTATCATCATCTTCTTTTAACAACTCCATAATCCTTTGCAGGGTGGAGTCTGGGCAACTGAATGGAGCTGAGTGTTTACTGGTCGGATGCCCTTCCTGTCACCAATGTGGAGTTTTGTTCAGCAGATAAATTCTCATTGTGCCCAGAGAGGGAAATATCTGCCTCTACCTAGGATTGAACTCACAGTTTCCTGATTGTGAGGTGAGAGGTCCACCTCTAGTCTACAATATTATGATGCAATAAAATAACAGAAACTTACATCTTAAAAAGCAAGGCTGCTTGAGTTGGGTTATAACATTCCGAAGGATCATTAAGTCCTCAAGCATTCTGTCATGCCCTTGTTTGAGTCTGATTCTGAAGGGGAGATTGAGCAGCTGATAGGGAGTGGGAGTGTGGATCTGGTGGCTGTGGAAAAAACGGGGGAAGGGCACATTCCAGCTGGGCATTCAGAGGAAGACCCAGGGCCATTCCTTCTTCATCTTAGGGCACTCAGGGAGGAACGGAGAAGGGAGCAACCTGGCTTATAGAGAGGAAAAGGCCCTGATCCCCTTCATGGGCTGCAGCTGGGAAGACTGTTTAAAGGGAAAACTGCACATGGCAAAGTTGCTGGAAGCAAAATATGCATTATCTTTGTTGAGGCTTATCTGGGTTTTGCCACCCTTCCAACTGTGGGCTCTGCATTATCTTTTGGAAGTTTGCAATTTATCATCCTGGCCTGTCATGTTAATTACTTCAGCATGGTTTATGTTGATTTTTTTATTTCTAATTATTTTTATTTGGGGTTCGGACTGCATTTCTTCCCTTCATAGACTGTTTTTGGAAGTTTGATCTCTAGCTGTGGATAACTGGACATTGGGGGCCAAGTTGGAGGCATTGAAGGGAATTTATCTACTTTGGTGACTTTGTTATTTTTGTGCCACGCCCCAGGTCATCACACATTCTGTATCACTTGTCTGCTACTGTATGTAGTGGTTGTCCAGAATTCTGCAGTTCAAATCCAATATCCCCATTAGAGATACTTCTTGCCTTATGTGTTTCTTCATAATCAATAAACCTATATTGCTTTTTTTAGCTTTGAAAGTCCCAGAGAAATTCATTTTATTAGAGACAGAGCTGTGTTTTTCTATTCCTCCTTTTACTAAGCAAGATCACCCTTCATACTGCGCTCCCTCCTCACGATCTTGCAAGCGTTCGTAATGCTGACATTTACATGTTTTCAAAAGGAAAGCACTTTTTTTTGGAGCCAGTTATTTTGCATCTCAGATATTATGCACCATCCTGCCCAGCTGAGACAAGGAGTCAGCTTGGCGATATCAGTATAAAACAGCTGTGGGCAGCTAAACACCAGCAAAGGAATAGCGAACATCATTCACAGAATGCTTCTGGGAAAATCTTTATCACTTAAAGTAGCCCTTGCCCTAATCAAAATTCATAACAACCCTTTAATGGCCATTGTAAACCAAATCCATTCACAGTGAGTTATTGTCAGCCCTGAAAGGAGAGGGTAAAATAGTGGCGAATATTTTTTAACCACACTATAGGAAGTAATCAAAGTACATGAAACTTCTAATATCCTGAAAGCTGGTGAAGACAGGAAAGTCAAAAGGCCTGAATGACTGTGGAGGAAACTGCTGCCACAAACAGGTATTTCCATTTGCAAGAATGCAACAGGCATAATTTCTGTACATGGGTTATACTCACCTGTGCCTTTGCATAGTGACGATCTCCATGTATAAAAATAAATGCTAATTCTAAAATAGAAGCGAATTGTTCACAGCCGGGGAAGCACATGTGGCCCTTGGCTTTAATTATGTATTTTCATCTGATTTCTTGCTAGCTTATTGATTTCCCATATTTAGTTTTAAAGTGGAAGCTACCTTGCTTCCAGTGAGGTGTGTGTGTGTGTGTTTGTGTCCGTGTGTCTCTCTGTGTCTGTCTGTGTCTGTCTGTGTGTCTGTGTGTCTGTCTGTGTGTCTGTCTATCTATCTATCTATCTATCTATCTATCTATCTATCTATCTATCTATCTATCTATCTATCTATCCACACATACATATAGTACATGTATGTATCTATTTATCTATCTATATACAGTAGATAAATAGTTATAGGTATATAGTGTATATATTCTCTCTCTGTGTGTGTGTGTGTGTTGAATACAGGTAGTCCTCAACTTATAACAGTTCATTTAGTGACCATTCAATGTTATAACTGCACTGAAAAAAGTGTCTTATGACCGTTTTTCACAGCATCCCCATGGTCATGTGATCATCATTTGGACGCTTGGCAACTGACTCATATTTATGACGATTGCAATGTTCCGGGTTATTGAGATCATCCTTAGCAACCTTCCCCCAAGTCAGTGAGGGAGCCAAATTCACTTAACAACGATGTTAGTAACTTAACAACTGCAGTCACTTGCTTAAGGACTGTGGCAAGAAAGGTTGTAAAATGGAGTAAAATTCACTTAACAAATGTTTCACTTAGCAACAGAAATGTTGGGCTCAATTGTGGTCATAAGTCAAGGACTACCTGTACATCTGCACACAATTCCAGCACTCTTCTAACAATGTGTTGTGTAGGTTCACTCTCAGCTTCCCCAAAATTGTTTTCTCACTTCACTTTTATTGTTCAATCCATATAAATTGTGTGTGTGTCTTCTCCATCTAGCAATTAGGTCAAAAATTAATGTGAATGTTAAAAAAACTTTTTTTTTTAAAAAAAAAAGTCAGGTTAATCAGGCCTCCCACCCTCTCTTTCTCCTCTATAAAAATGAAATCATTGTCTGAAACCATGACAAATTTGCAGAATCAAAGAGCTATGAACAATACCTTTTCCAGCTTTGGTGGGAAAGGGCCCTCTGAAATTAGAAACTATTTGTCAGTGAGGCATTTGTCTCCCTTTTATCCCTTGTGTTATGGGAAGACTGGTGAGACAATTATTAAATGAAAGTGAAAAAGCTTTGATTTCTAGAGAAGGAAAGCTTGATAACAGTATGACCAAACTTAGAATAGTAGACAATGAATGCAATTGTTCCTCTCACCCAGGGGTGGGATTCTACCGGTTCGCACCTATTCGCTAGAACCAGTTGTTAACATTCTAAGCAGTTCGAAGAACTGGTTGTTAGAAGAAATTACTGGCCTAATCCTGTAAGGAAGGCAGGAAGGAAACATTCTGGTGTTGCTTACAGAAACTGCCTCTCCATTAACTCTTATTACATTCTTGGCAGGACTAGACTTCCTGTCTCAGGAACTTCTCTGGAGTTTTTTTCCCTCCTTTGCTGGTACTTTGCTTGTGTGGAGTGACCATTCAAAGTTACAATGGCACTGAAAAAAGTGACTTATGACCATTTTTCACACTTTTTCAATTTTTCAATTTTTCACACTGTTGCAGCATCCCCACAGTCACGGAGGCCAGGCGAGGAGATGTGTGTCTTGATGTGAGTTGTGTTTAGTTGGCCACACCCAGCCAGTCACATTACCACCAAGCCATGCCCACCAACTAAGCCACGCCCACAGAACCGGTTTTTTAAAAAATTGAATCCCACCCCTGCTCTCACCATTTGAGCAAACTACATTTTTCTGTGAACCAATGTCTACTTTGAAAAAAAAAAGTATCAGATGAAATAAGGAAAAAAAAACACACTTCTAAAATCTGCCATACCTCTGCTTTACAGTTGTCTGTATATTCTAAAACAGGGGTGTCAAACTAAAGGCTCACGGGTTGGATGCGGCTTGTAATGTGGTCAGATCCGGGCCACGGGGCCATCCCAGTCTACCCAATGTGAAGAGGAAACATCAGGCCAGTGTGGCTTTGGCCTGGTCTATCTGCATCGCTTTGGCCCAGTCTAAGCACTGTGAAGAGGGTATTGAACCAGCGTGGCTTCGGCCCGGTCTGCCCAATGAAAAGAGAAAACATGACAGCAATTTGGGGAGTGGCATCAAGCTGGCCATGCCTACCCAGTCAGCCCTTCCCCCGGCTCCCCCGAGGTCAACCACAGCCCTGATGTGGCTCTTAATAAAATTGAGTTTGACACCCATGTTCTAAAATATTCTAAAATAGATGAAAACCATGAACCCGTTTTTTTTGAAGAGACATGTAGCTGTTAAACGGATGAGACCAAATAACATTTGTAGACGGTTGAGATTCTAAGAGGAATTAGGGATTGTTTCCTTAGGTTCAGAATAAAAAAAAACAATTATATGATTGCTTTACATGATCATGGGTTTCCCATCTGTAAATGGCATGAAACACTGCTGTCATTTTTCAGTTTGTCATGTTCAGAGGGTTCAAGGGTCAGAAACAGGAGGGCTGTTAGCCACAGTTCATCCAATTCTTTTTTAAAATACAAGCTGTTTCCATCGTGATCTAGGTTCAGCTATGTGTTATGTGAAATTATCCTTTTAGGTCCTCTTCTTAACAGTTTTATTAGAGGAGATTAAAATGGGTCTTGGTGTATGCTTCTAGGAATATCTAGTATCTAGAATACCTAGATACTATTTAGGTACCTAGATACTATCTAGATACTAGAATATCTAGGAATACCTGTCAATGACTACTTCAGTTTCAACCACAATAACACATGGGTAAATAATAGATACAAAGTCAAAGTAAACTGCTCTAAACTCAATTGCAGAAAATATTACTTCGGCAACAGAGAGGTCAATGCCTGGAACTCACACAACCTGACTCAGTTGTTACATCCTCAAACCCCCAAAATTTAACATTAAATGGTCTACCGTGGACCTTACTCCATTCCAAAGAGGTCTGTAAGGGAGCGTACATAAGTGCACCAGCGTGCCTACTGTCCCTGTCCTTGTGTTCCCATTTATTCGTACTCATTTATTATGTATATACTTATACCAGTTTATACTTATATGTTTATATCAGTGTTGGGATTAAATCTTTTTTACTACCGCTTCTGTGTGTGTGGCAGGGGAAGGATACTGTAAAATCTCCAGTCAGAGGTGGTATTTGCCAGTTCTCTGAACTACTCAAAATTTCCGCTACCGGTTCTCCAGAACTGGTCAGAACCTGCTGAATATCACCTCTGGTTTATATGGTATGTTCATACTTATACTTGTTTTTTCATACATGCTTGACAAACTAAACTAAATAAATAAATATATAGTAATTGTGTGGAGGGATGATGAAGTGGGTATTTTGAATGACTGCACTTCTGTGTTTCCTGTTCTAATAATTCTGGAAACTACATACAAGGAGTAGTACATTAATTTGGAGTACTTAAACTTGCTCTTAAATAACCAGGCCAATAATTAAGAATATTTTATACCAGGTTCCTGTTTTAATGTGGAAGCTTAAATATGTCTGCTTCTCTTTAGATGCAGAAATTCTTCAGCTTGATTTAAATATTTCTTTTTCTATAGTATGCCAAAGGTGGCTGGGTGTACAAATCAATGTATAGTGATTGACTGCGATGACTCATGGCTTTTTTTTTTTTTTTTGCAAGGGAAGTACTATAAGTGAATGAAAACAAAAGAGAGGAATAGACACCCAAATGAATTAAAGACATATATTTCTCCATTCTCTATTCTAAAACAGGTAGTGAAGTAACCATCATTTTTAATAATTAGACTAACTAGAACAAAGGGTTGTTTCCCAAGTTGACCTGGGGGTTAGGTTCTATCAGAGATGCAAAAAATATAAATAGTTGATATGGAACCTTAGAAATTTAATACTTTAGTTTAATAAGTACACAACTGAGGCAATTAATAGAACACCATTTTAAGTCCTAAGAAGCTTTTGGCAAATAGATATTCTATGTCGTGGTCAATTTTTAAAAATTATATGCTCCTCAATATCTTCCCACCTTTACATTTTGTCCATTATTGTTACCGAAGTTATTATAATTCACTATTTTTTCTACTATTCTAGAATTTCTAAATTATGTGAACTATATGAGAATTGAGATGATTAATTAAACTAACTAATTATCTAGTAAATGAAAATAATCCATCCTCTGAAAATCCAAAGCTTCCTTCCTGGAATATGGAACAATAACTATAGAACTGTAATTCTCAAGCTATAGCATTATAGT
Organism: Notechis scutatus; assembly: GCF_049901735.1. NCBI lineage: Eukaryota > Metazoa > Chordata > Lepidosauria > Squamata > Elapidae > Notechis > Notechis scutatus. The sequence goes on from NC_142012.1 coordinate 103,414,690, forward strand.
GCTGCTTTCATAAAACACACATGTATGTAAAAACACACGTCATCTCTTTAATATATTCTGTTGTAGGGCTGTCAAACTCATGGCCCACGGGCCGGATTTGTCAACACTGGCCACACCCATGCCCGGTTTAGCGAAGGGAAAAAAAATATGATACGTCATGTGTGACGCCATGGCAACGCAAGTTTGCCACTTCTGTTCTATAACATATATCGTCACACATTTCATTGTTTGATTTACATAACCATTGATTCAGGGCATGACTCAATGTCTACATGTTATTAATTTAAAAAATAAATGTTAAAAGCAACAAATAAAATCGCTAGTCCGATTAGAGTTCTTTTGCACTTGAATATCAAACCTAAGAAGAACTGCAGTACCTAATTTGGTCACAAGCAGTAGTGGCACTACAGCGCAATAAACATTCCTCTGCCAGAGTAGTTCAGAGAGTAAGAATCTACCTTCCCAGTCCCGAATCCCAATTTCAACATACTTGTGGGCTTGCAGAAACTTGCTTTAATTTAGGAAATCACCTGGCTCTATCTATTTATCAGTAGCATCAACCTCCACATTAATAAACACCCACTTGTGAATGCTAATATCAAACATTCATTAATATGACAGTGCGTAGCCTTGGGAAAGTTAGGAGTAGCAGACAAGAGTCAAAAGAAAGAAGGATGAGTTTCATTGTTAGACATTCTGGGTATTCCTATTCATCCTTTCTATTTAAGACTTAAATGGATGTCACTGACAACTCCCCAGTGAAGTCTTTCTTCTCTGAGCCAGGAGGATATCAATAATGAAACATGGCAGTTCTACTTTAATTAGACTGTTTGCTAACAGTGTCAAGACCAAGAAATACTCTATGTTGTCACTACTGGTTTCTGTACTTGCCAGCTCCCTTATGTCTCAGTCATCATATCCTGCAGATGCAGTCTAGCCAGAGGGAAGGGTTGTGAAAATTCAGGAATCGTTATTGTACTAACTGCAATAATAGATTATTTGGGAGATGGGACTTAACAATAAGAAAAGCTTAAATCCAAGCCATGCTATCTTTCCACAACCTGCTTCTACAAGGTTGTTTTCACTTTTGAAATAGCATTAAGGCTTTGCGAGAAATCATCGCTGTCTCCCAAGAGCATTGCTTCATTTTCTGCTTTTCTTTTTTTTAAAAATCAATCCTGCCGTCTCTTTCATTGTCATGCCTCACACTATTTCCTGGTTCTTGCTATGCTACAATTAAGACCTTTTCATCTCAGGATTCCAAGCTGAATTGTATCTTTGTTATTATACCTTTCGGATACTAAGTAGTTGAATACCACATACCACATTATACTCAAATATTTTACCTTCAGTTTTCTCTGGGTGGATTTCAAAAGGCTACTATATTCATGTCATTTCCCCCCAAAAAATGTAGTACATGTCATTTTCTATTATATTCTTCATGACATGAAATTATATTTTATATAATAACAGTTTTAATAACAATAATAATAATATAATAACAATTTTTCAAATGATGCACTTTTAAGTTTCTTTTTTCCATTATTTCTTTTGGTCACTAAAAACATTTACTGATTATGTCTTTGAATTAGTCTCACTGATCATATCATCATATGGCCAAATCATATTTGCCTATGTAATTTTCCGATGATGCTTCCATTCTGGTATCTGTCATGCAAATATTTCAGAAAGAAGCAACAATTGAAATGAAGTGATGGAGCAACAATTGAAATGAAAAAGACTCTAAGGAAGGTAAATGTTTTTTGTTGACTTTGCATTCTTCTCTTGTGCTGAAACAAAATGAGTTAATATGTGATGTAGTCCAAGAAAGCATCCTCTCCAGGGGTGGGTTTCTACCAGTTCGCACCTATTTGCTAGAACCGGTTGTTAAGATTCTAAGCAGTTCGGAGGGTTGAGTCTGGCTTCCGTAGGAGGCAGGAAGGCCTGGTGTGCTTAAGAAACGCCTCTGTTAACCCTTATTACATTCTTGGCAGAACTAGACTTCTCGTCTCTGGAACTTCTCTGGAGCTTTTTTAACCTCCTTTGCTGGTACTTTGCTTGTGTGGGGTAACCATTTAAAGTTACAATGGCACTGAAAAAAGTGACTTATGACCATTTTTCACACTTACGACTGTTGCAGCATCCCCACAGTCATGAGAGGCCAGTCTAAGAGATGCGTGCCTCGATGTGAGTGATATTGAGTTGACCACCAAGCCATGTCCACCTGGTCACATGACCACCAAGCCACGCCCACCAACTAAGCCACACCCACAGAACCGGTTGTTAAAAAATTTGAATCCCACCACTGATCCTCTCATTTGACACTTGATGTTTCTGATGTAATTCATTGATTTTAAATCATTACATAAAGCACATTAGGTATGTGTTCATTGGTGCTAGTCACCCTATAGCCATGATGGTGAATCTATGGAATGCGTGCCGGAAGTGGCAGGCAGAGCTACTTCTGCCAGCACATGAGAGGTTGCCCAGAAGAGCCACACTGCACATGCACGCACGCTGCCCACCAGCCAGCTGATTGTTGGGTATCTGGCATGTATGCGTGGGGGGCGGGGGTGTGAGGGAGATGTGTGCACATGTGCAGAGATGCACGGGGTGTGCAGGGGGATGCATGCATGCACAGGAGGCATAGGGGGCTGCATTCATTGCCTTCTGGGTGCTGGCACATGAGTGCATGCATGCGAGCGCACAATTTTCGGCACGGAAACCCCAAAAGGTTAGCCACCATTGCACTATAGCATTGAATCTTACAACTTGAATTTCCATGTAGGAAATTAAGTGTTCAGTAGGAGTTCCTGTTCTTTCAGAAGTATATAACTTTTAGTGATTTGAGATCCAGAGCTTATTGAGGGTTGTACTCAAAAGGAGGAGGAAGAGGAGGAGGAGGAGGAAGAGAAGGCCAGAAATAATTCTAATCCCTTGTAGACTTGGTGGTTCAAAGAGTTAATAACCTTTCTTCAATCTCCCAAACTTTAAAATAAATTTCTTAAAAGTAAAATTTTTGATAATACCCTTTATTAAGAGCCAAAAGAGACCTGGAGGTTTTGTTTGTGTTGCTATCTGATAGCAAAAGGTTCCAGTACTTGGGTTTGATGTGGCATTTGAAGATCTGACTACTAAAGTCCAATACTTTCCATTACTCCTATTTTGACTATATGCTTTGATCAATATATTAAAAAGTTTAGTCATTAATCACACTCTCCAAAATATATGTGCTCAGATCTGTATTGCTGATTATTTCTTTGCACTGTTTTTTCTGTAGTAAAGTAGGGAAATGTGACTGGTTCTTATGTGAGAAGATCCCATAATTTTTTTTCTGTGGAAGAGAGATTTTTGTAAGGATAAAGGGAAAAAAGTCTAACACTATAATAGAAATGGTTTTACCTTTCTAAATATTTATTATTTAATTTTTTAAATGAAAATCAGAAAAAATAAATTTCTAAATGAAACAAGACTAAATGTAAATTTGAAATAAAAACAGATCACACTGAATTTTAGCAAACCTTACAGATATAAAACTCTTTTTTCCATAATAAGATATTTATATGGCTTGTGCTCTTCTTTAGGTTTCACAATTATTTTTTACACTGTAGATTATATACAACTTGTATACTTCCTACAAAGCTGATTTTTTAAAAATGTATTTTCCATGGGACGTTCACATTATAGGTGACCTTCTAAGATTTTGGATGCTGGTTTTTTTAGGAAATTTAAGCAAGATGGAAATGTTGCCTATTGAATTACACTATGCAGCAATTTGCAGTAATTTTCATAGGAGATCTAATAAATTATGTACAGATGCTGCTATTTCTTACTCTTAAACATTATCAAACACAGTTTTCTAATCTACAGTTCACAGATATTCTTTATAGTATTAGCTGTTCCTCAAGTTTGGACTTCAACTCCCAGAAATCTAAGTAGAAATGGAAAAGGAGAACAGCCAAGATCAAAATTCAGATTGCAGCTCAGCTGAATAGGTACTTTGATGACCTGGATCGGTTATTATTTCTCATCCCTAACCCACTTTGAAGATACAATACACGTTCTTATAGGAAAGATATAAATGTTACATAAATGCAATGATAAAAAGCAAACCATAGATAGCTCTTATATCAGGAAGATAGAGAAGACTGAACTCAAGTTTCTTTAAAATATTTTAGGACTTTTTTGGGGGGTAGGGCAGGGGAATTTGAATAAATGTTAAATATAACCCTATTTACTGTTAAACAAAGTTCACAATAGTAATTTCTTCCCTGGACTCATTACTAATGTTCAGTCATGTGTGTTTCCATTTGGACCCATACCAGTAATATTATGTATTCAGATCCATTTTATTGAATTTCACATTATTCAGGACCACGGATATTCTCTGTCTAGGCCATTTCAATGATGAGGCTGTATTTTCAAATATTCACATACTCTTATTAAAAAAAAAATCAGACAAGAGATTTTAGCTGGCTCAACTTCACATCTTGGAGGAAAAGTTACCAAGAAAAACAATTAAATATTTGTTGCAAAGATTTTTAATAAAGTACCTGTAATAATCTAGAGAGAATAATCCTATTTTTCCCCTAAGAAAACATTCCCCCCAACCTCCCAAATGGACATTTAAATTAGTTTTTATTCTGATGCCTGTGAACTGAAAGAAAAATTGCCATGATCTAAAATAATAAATTATCCTGAAATAAATCATACTTATGAGTTGGTTTGGAAGTTCAAATTATTTGCAATTGAGTCTGTGTATGTTTACATTTTTAAACTTTCAAAACTCTTGGTTTATTATGGAGAATGGTATATAAAATTTAGATGGGCTTTAAATATTTGTTAAAGACTTATTTATGGCAATTATTCTGAGGCTGGACAACTTGTTCTAAATGATGTATTGTGAATGTAGAATTGTTTCTGTGGGAATAATATTCATTTAAGAGCTGCGGTGGCGCAGAGGTTAGAGTGCAGTACTGCAGGCTACTTCTTCTGACTGTCGGCTGCCTGCAATTAGGTAGTTCAAATCTCACCAGGCTCAAGATTGACTCAGCCTTCCATCCTTCTGAGGTGGGTAAAATGAGGACCCAGATTGTTGGGGGTAATATGCTGACTCTGCAAACTGATTACAGAAGGTTGTAAAGCACTGTGAAGTGATATATAAGTCTAAGTGCTATTACTATTCATTCATCTATGTATTTATATAAGACATTAAAAAGATGGAGCAAGAAATACTTTAGAAGTATTTCTAAAGAATAAAGAAATACTTTAGTAGTATTTCTAGTATTAGAAATACTTTAATGTCCTGAATTACAGTTGATGCATTTTTTAAATAGTTTTGTCTATACAGTACATACTTCAGGAGCATATCTGAATTAATATAAACCTCTCATCACTTGAATTTGTTTCCTGTAGAGAATTCTGTACAGGTTTGTCTTTTTCTGGCTTTTCAGATAGCACAAATATGAACTGCCAGTTTCAAGAAACCTGTAATTTTGTTACCAACCATCAATTTATCTATTTCTCCAGATGAATTATAGTTGCAAAATGATTGCAAGAAGCTAATGAAACAAACAAACAAATAAAAAAAGATGAAGACAGACTGAGAGAGTGAACAAAACTGACTGAATCATCGCAGTGTAGGCTAAGAGCATGGTTGGATATAAATGTGATAAATATATAAACAAGCCAATAAGATGCTTAATCTTGGCTTAATAAGATGCAGAACCTTCTTGCAGGTTCATTATGCTCCACTTAAACTCAAAAAGCTTCAGCTAACTTCATTTTCCTCATTTAGTCAGAAAATATGGTTAAAGGGTTTAGAACATGGGCAATTGTACCCACATGAAGAAATGGGCAATTGTACCCACATGAAGCTCCACTTACACACAAAGCTCCATTCGCATGACTGGAGGCCACACTGTCAGGCCACTCTCACAAATGGAGCTGTGCAGGTTCATGTGCACCTGCCACTCCCACATCGTTCCCCCAACTGCCAGGCTGGGCCGGGCCACCAGGCTGGAAAGATTGGAGGCCGCTGGTTTAGAACAAGCCAAAATCATATGAAAACTTCAAGCTCTGATTTAAGATCTTAGAATACAAAAACATAAGGACAGTTCTGGTGAGTCAGGCCTTCAATTCATCTTAAATGTGCTGTTGTCAAAGTGATCAGACAAACATTTTTTGGTGCTGGTCCACAGGTACAAGAGAGAAAACCCTTTCCCCTCATTATTCCCCTGCAACTGGTATTTGGAGTATGATATTTCCAACCTGGAGGTAACATTAAATCTTCAAGAGTCTTAATGAGTATATTTCAAGGTGCTGGTGGCACTTAAAAAGACCTTGGGCTCAGAGTCTGTAGAGATTCTCAGTCATCCAGGTCATTGTTGCCCCAGAAATGCTTCTTCTGGAAGCAACTAGACTTTCTTGTTTTTTTTTTCTCATCCAAGAAGCTTCTTCAGCTCTGACAGGATTGCAGGAAATGGAATGACAGCTGGTCATTCGCATCCTTTTAGAGGGCCATTGAAGCACTTGGAGGTTTATCTGTGTTCTCAGGGTCACCTGAGTAGTGCTCCTGGTTCCTGTAGTTTGCAATTTTTCCTCTGGAAATCCATTCTTACTCCCACATCATTCAAAGGGTGTTCCTCCCAAATTGTATAGTTAAAAGTCTGTAGAGATTCTCAGTCCAGTTGCCTCCAGAATAAGCACCTTTGGGACACCTTGGGATCAGCTTATCTGAGGGACCATTTTCTCAGATGGAATCTTCCAATCCTGTTTAATCTACTTAGGAGGGAATGCTGCAGGTTCCCTTTCTCTGAAGTGAGACACCTTGTACACAAATGCATGCTGCAGTGGGCAGTTGGTGTGCTAGAATGTGCATCCGAAGGAGAAGAAAGGGGTACTTCTGGCAATACAGAGTTTTCCTAGAGAAAAGCTCAGATTAAGAATCCCAAACTGAATGAGAGAAGGGAGAAGGAGGTTCAGGGTAGCCACCTAGAATCAGCAACAGATACCAAATGCCACTTCTGCAAGAAACAGTGGGCCACCTAGTTAAGCTGCAGCAAGAAGATCGCATTACAAACAACGGCATGGCAAAGCAGCAAGAATGGTGCATGGGAATAACGGCAAGAAATATCACTTGCCTGCAAACAAAAAGCTGGTGGGACCACAATATAGACAAAAAAGAGGGGAAGAGAGGGAGACGGAGTGGGAGAGAAAGAGGGAGACAGAGAGGGAGAGAGGGAGAGGGAGAGAGAATGAAGAGGCCAAAGTATTTCTAGGACTTTGGAATGGCAACAGATAAGCATCTGCCACACAACACCCAAGACTTAATAACTGTTGATAAGCAAAACAAAAAATCTGGATAGAGGACACTGCAATATTTGGAGGCAGCAGAATAGAAAAGAAAGAGCTGGAGAAAATCACAAAATACAAACAAAACCATCATCATTGAATTGTAACAGGAAGCTTTATTTGGAACAGCTTACATCCTGTGACAATACCTTTAATACTATCAGAAAACAATATCTGGCTCTCCCAAGTTCTTGGAAAGGACAGGCCAAATCCAGTCTAAACATTTGGCTGACTGTGCAACCATCCTTAGTAATATATTACATGTATATGATTGCTAACTAGAGCATATAAAACCCTTGCTAGACCAATACTTGAATACAGCTCATCTGTCTGGAATCCTCACTGTATATCAGACATTAATACAATTGACCGAGTCCAAAAGTATTTCACGAGAAGAGTACTACACTCCTCTGCTTGCAACAGAATACCCTATACCATCAGACTTGAAATTTTGAGCTTGGACAATCTTGAACTACGCCGCCTACGGTTGGACTTAAGTGTAGTGTTACAATGTCCTACCAGTCAATGACTACTTCAGCTTCAACTGCAACAATACAAGAGCACACAATAGATACAAACTCAATGTTAACCACTCCAAACTTGATTGCAGAAAGTACAACTTCAGCAACAGAGTGGTCAATGCCTGGAATGCACTACCTGTCTCTGTTGTTACATCCTCTAACCCCCGCTCCTTTAACCTCAAACTATCCACTATTGACCTCACCCCATTCCTAAGAGGTCTGTAAGGGGTGTGCATAAGTGCACCATACGTGCCTCCCATCCCTGTCCTATTGTCCCCTTTTAATCATACCTATTTTCTGTATTCTTACTCATGTTTATACTTATACCTGTTATTTTTTAAGCAATTGACAAATCAAAACAAATAAAAAATAAAAAAATAACTTCCAATGACTCTGGGTCATTTATAATTGTTAAAATATATAAAAAGTAGAAAACTCCAAAACAGCACAAAACAAAGGCACAACAATGGCAAAACCCATTGTGAAAAATCTCAGCTGAGTATGATAAGTGGTGGAGGTCAATATATATGGTCCCATTTCTTGATAACTGTGGTACGGGAAGGAAATATGGCAGCCAGAGTTTATTAAATGAAAGAAAAAAAAAGTTTTGTTTCTATGAAACCAACAGGATTCGTTATAAATAAAAGGATTAAAATGGTAGTCACATGTATGAATTATTGCTATTTAGATCAGTGACTCCTCAACCTTCTGGGCATCATGGACCGGTTCAATGTAGAGAGGTTTTTCAACAGGCTGGAGGGGCATGGTTTTACATGCTGTCTGAATCCCGCAGATGGGGCTTTGTTTGTTTGCATGGCCCAGTTGCTGGCATGACATGGACCAGTGCTGGTCCATGGACCAGGAATTGGGGACCTCTGATCTACATTAATTATAAATCATCCTCCACTTAGAGACAAACAACCTACTCTCCAATAAACAATTTGGTTTCAGAAAAAAACTATCCTGTAATCTGCAACTCTTACACTGCAAAAACATATGGACGACACAACTCGACCAGGGCAAAGCAATAGATGCAATCTACATAGACTTCTGTAAAGCCTTTGATTCAGTGGTACACGACAAACTACTCCTAAAAATAAAATCCTATGGTATCTCTGGACAACTGCACAACTGGATAGAAGCATTCCTGGCAAACAGACAACAAATGGTCAAAATTGGGAGCGTCCTATCAAATTCTGTACCTGTCAATAGTGGTGTCCCCCAAGGCAGTGTTCTAGGACCAACTCTCTTCATACTCTACATAAATGACCTCTGTGATCATATTAAGAGCAATTGCATTCTTTTCGCTGATGATGTAAAGCTGTTCAATACCACAGACAATACTGCTACCCTACAAAAAGATCTTGACTATGTATCAGAATGGTCAAACAAATGGCAACTTCAAATCTCAACAAATAAATGCTCTGTCTTACTTATTGGCAAAAAAAATCAGAAAATAAAATACAAGCTGAATAGTCAAGATCTTGTTGATGACCCAAGCTCTGTAAAGGACCTTGGAATACTCACCTCTAATGATCTAAGTGCTAGAGCCCACTGCAACTACATAGCCAAAAAAGGCATTAAGAGTTGTTAACCTAATCCTACGTAGCTTTTTCTCTGGTAATATCACACTACTAACCAGAGCATACAAAACATTTGCTAGACCAATACTCGAATACAGCTCATCAGTCTGGAACCTACATTATGTATCTGATATTAACACAGTTGAGAAAATCCAGAAATATTTCACAAGAAGAGTTCTCCACTCCTCTACTCGTTTCAAAATACCTTATGCCACCAGACTTGAAATTCTAGACCTAGAAAACCTAGAACTACGCCGCCTTTGGTCCAATCTAAGTATAGGATATAAAATCATACATTGCAATGTCCTACCTGTCAATGAATACTTCAGCTTCAACCATAACAACACAAGAGCACACAATAGATACAAACTCAAAGTAAACCGCACCAAACTTGATTGCAGGAAATACGACTTCAGCAATAGACTGGTCAATGTCTGGAATACTCTACCCGACTCTGTAGTTTCTTCCCCAAACCCCAAAAACTTTAACCTTAGACTGTCTACTATTGACCTCACCCCTTTCCTAAGAGGTCTGTAGGGGGCGTGCATAAGCGCACCAACGTGCCTACCGTCCCTGTCCTATTGTTTCTCTTATTCTTCTTTTATTTTTCTTATATGTACCCATTTCATGTATTCACAACTATGTATACACTTATACTTATTATCTTGTAAACAATTGGCAAATCAAATAAATAAATAAATAAAAAAAATAAATAAATGCATATGAAAACAGGAATTCATAACTTGTGTTTTCCAGTGAACAATTATAATGAAAGACCAAGTATTGATATGGGAGAAATTGTATGATATTCTGAATGAATGCAATTCTATCAATTATTCTAATAATTACTCTATAAGTGGGATGAGTAGATAGGTGGGAGTAAGATAAGTGCATAGAGAAAAAGTGATAGGGCCATTGGAGACCCAAGAGTAAATGTCAGAGCTGATAGTTTGGTAAGCATTTGCTTAGAAAAAAAAAAAGTCTGTTTCAAACACATAATTTAAGCATCTCTAACTATGCACCCACATTTTGACAGACCAATCAATGTAAAAACATGACTGATGTACTCTTCTATAATGAAAGACTGAGGGAATTAGTCAAGGATACAAAGGTGATCAGAGGATCTAAATTGATGGCATATCATTATTTAATAGTGTAAAGAGTGAATGTTGGGAATAGAAACACAAGGGAAAAAAGTGGAAAGAATAAAAATAGTTGAACTTCAGGAAGATAAAGTATAGCTCCTATAGGAAAATATGTTAGAAAATTATTATTTGTTCCAAATTTGCCCCCCCCTGCCCCAATATGCCAATCAGAATCTCAACACTAAAGATTATTAATCAGTTTTATGTATTTTGGAACACAAATGATTATAAAATTAATAATCAACAAGAACAATTTCTTTTTCCTTTCTTTTTTCTTTGTAAATTTTATTTGAGTTTTCACAAAGAAATAAAAATAAAACATCTTTTTTGAAAGTAGCGTAATCCCGGGTTACATTTCTTCGTACAGACAGAAATTCAATTTCATGCTCATTTTTATGTTCTATTCCATATCTTATTACTGTTTTACATTTTCTACATAGCTTCTCCCCTCTTTTAATTTTATCAATTTTATTTTAATTATCTCATCTCAATTCAAATCATTATATTTATACTTTTTGTCTGTCCTGTTTCAATTTCATATTATCTTTTCTCATTAAGCAAAGTTTCTCCTGTAGTTGCTGATTGGAGTATGACACCTTTATATCTTTTAATTTTATCCATTTAACTCTTATTTAAGCTTCAATATATACCTTAAAGTTATAACATTCAATATAATACATAACTTCCATTCGGATTCTGCTTGGTACAGATAAGCTGAGCCCAAGAACAATTTCTTATATTGTATTTGAGTCTAACAGTACACATGGCAGTGAAATCATTCAAAGTTGAAAGTTCATGGGAAATTTAGCAGAAAAATATTTAAAGATAATGAGATATGAAACAATCAAATAAGAAATCAATTGAGAAATAAAACGTTGATAGGCTATGTAAGATTGTTGTATAGGAGGATTTGAGAAAGACATATCACTCTATCTATCTCATTGTTCCAAACTGGATTCCTTTTTCCAAATTAAATATATTGGATAGATTGGATAAACATCCTGGCAAAAGAATAATAGAAGTCCCAAATTTTGATTTCTAAATGTATTTGCTGCAGGTTTGACAACTTTCAATAAAAAGCAATAAACTTGAATATATTACCATAAACTAAAGCTTGAAAATTAAAACCTAAAACCTAAAGTGGTTGTATAAAGTCTCCCATAACTTATGGGACACTGAATTTCACTATTGCTACACAATTAAATTAACATCCCAATGTCAAGTCAGAAATTATACTTCGTTGTATTGACATTGCATAAGAAGTTATTTAGTCTTATCCATAGCAATAACAATAGCACTTAGACTTCACAATGCTTTACAGCCCTCTTTAAGCAATTTACAGAGTCAGCATATTGCCCCCAACAATTTGGCTCCTCATTTTACCAACTTTGGAAGAATGGATGGCTGAGTCAACCCTTGAATCTGGTCAGGATCGAACTCCAGACTGTGGGCAGAGTTAGTCTGTAATACTGCAGCCTAACGACTGTGCCACCAAGGCTGTTTGGTCTGTACTTGGTCTTATGCTATCAGTTTTCCACTTCATCTTTCAGAAAACTAAATAAAGATCATACTGCATAAAATATCCACAAATATCTTAACTAACCCACACCCTCCTTACATTGGTCTTTGTTCAAAATAAAGATTTGGTTGATATTTTAAATGCCATTATCAAAGCTCATATGCTTGACACATTTATTTGTAATGCAAAAGTGCAGTAACTGACAAAATTGTCAAGTACAAAAATGGATAACTATATTCAAGAAAAACACCCCCACACAAAGCTTATGTGTAATACGTTCTAACTAAATGTACGTAGAATTCAAAAGGTACAGTAATTATTTGTTATAGTTCTTAAGGATTTTAATTTTAAGTGAAGAAAAACAAAATTCGGCGATACATCACTTTTTAGGTTAGCAAGCATTAAATGCTTATTCAGGCCTTTTAAAAAGGGGGGAATTTTGGAAGTTGAAGTCCATAGTTTTTAAGATTGCCAAGGTTGGACATTACTGCTTTAAAGTCTCACTTGTTTCTGACTTGTTAAAAATTAAAAAACAAAAATGTTCTTTCCTTTCAAAAGATGTTTATTAACTGGCTTTAATCTGTGATAAAATACTTAAATGTGAAATTCATCTCTCTCTCTCCCCCCTCCCCCTCCCTCTATCTCTCTGTACTAATGTAATAGAAATTGCCTTTCCTATTGCATTTGTGTGTATTAATAATTTAATATGTGCCTGAAGATATCCTAGCTTAGCTGAAGTTATAAATATGGCTTTGGACCCTGGCGGCACATAAAACTTCTGGCAGTTTTACTTATTAAAGAAACACAACATATGTCACAAACCAAAAACCAGAAAATTATTGGCAGATGAGATGCAAATCTTTTTAAGGTTATTTGTTCCTCAATCCATACACACAGAAATACCCACACTCACATACTGTTAACTGCAATACACGCTTTGGGCCTATGTGTGTCTCTTGGCTCATAATGAGAAAAAAATGCAGAGGCAAAGTTTGTCAGAAACTTTTGAAGAAATTGTAATCTTGTAAATCACTAAGTCTAGGGGGCACTATTGGAGAATACCATTCAAGTGAGTCTCAAAGAACCAGGTTGTTTTTCTAACTGGTCCAAATGAGTGCCATGTTTCAATTCTTGGAGTGTATTTTGTTTTTTGTGCAGAATCAGCTTAAATAACATATTCTTGCTAACACTGGAGCCCAATTTCTCTATTACTCTTCACAACTGGCAACCCAGTGATAGGACTGCTGTTTATTAAAGGTCTCAATTTTAGGAATTAGAGTTTGGGGAGAATCAGCATTTAAGGTACATCCAAATGCTGGTTTGGCTTAAGATTTTATATGATTCCTATTGCTGATGTTTTAAATTTAGGTGATTTAAAAAAAAAAAAACATCCTGTCCATGGAGACTGTTTCTATCATTTAAATAATGCTCCAAATTGTTTCTATAATTCTGGGACCACTTTAGAGTAAACTTTATAGGATAGAAATTAGCCATTGCCATAAGGTTTGCCATCATGTACATTAAATCAGGGGTCCTAAAACCCTGGGCAGTGGCCCACTACTGGGCTGTGGCCTATCCAGAATTGGGCCATTCAACAGGCTGGCTGGAGTGTGTTTGTGTGTGCACGCAAGTCAACTCGTGCAAGCGGTGGGCTGGCAGGCATCATGTACGTGTGCGCTGGCCCATCGCTTGTGCAAGTAGAGCTGCATGCATGCGCACCAGCCCGCCACTCATGCGGCCCAGTTCCCCTCTGCCCCCCCCCCCAGCTAGAAGGTTGAGGACTGCTACATTAAATTATATTTTATTTACTTATATTCATTATAAAAATAGTATTACCAATACATTTTGCTATATAACTGTAATATGCTTGGTAGTGACCTTGCAAAATTATCAAATCTCATCATAATACCATTGCATATAAGAATATTTATATTTATAAACATATTTGGTATAAATATTCTTAGACATAATTGTGCTAGTTTAGTCTCTTTAATATAAACAAGAATAAAGCCATGCATACACAGATGGTTTTCTTGCTGTATGACCCAGAAGTCAAAATGTTTATATACTATAGGTCTAATATATCTAATAATAGGGCTTAAATTCTAAGCCTTTTCCTCCTAATTTTCTGAGTCAATGAAGACACAGTCTTTCTCTTGGCAGCTTGGGAAAGGGCCCGATCTACTCTGACATAATGGTTCCCTCTAGTTTGGCCCCATTGGCTTTAATCTTTAGATCTTTACACTGTTCAAGGTTACTTTCTTCCTTCTATATTTCTGTATTTCTGAAAGTGCCATGTTAAATTATTATGTGAGAGTAAGGAAGATATATTTTACGGAACATTTTCAATCAGAGCGTAAAGTAATCAATATTTTCTATTTACCACTAAGCTTGTATTTCTTAATCATCTACTGAATATGTTTTTCTCCTTACAACTCTAATATCAAATGATTTTGACTTCATAACTGTAGGAAAGCAAGTCAGAAAATGGTGCTACTTTTGAGCCACTGTGTCATTCCAAAGTGCATTGTTCTTTCTGGACAGTAGAAGGAAAAGCGGGGGGAAATACTTTCATTCTTGCAAGATTCTGTTAATACAACCTTACAATAAAGATGGACTGACTAACCATAGTTCTGCTTCTATCTTAAAGGTTTAACAGTCTGTTACAAGATATCTAGCAATTATTAAAAGCACTTGCACATTATCTATTGTTTATTGTAGAAGGGTGAAATAATATGACTTGTTAAACAAACTTAATGTACTTGTAATTTACTGTCCTCTGTAAATCTTGAAAAAAGATCCCAGCAATACAATGCTGGTGGGTATTAATGAGGGTGAAAACCCATGTTTATTTTGCAGCCTGTGGGTCTTCTTCAGAGAAATGGTCAGAAGAACTGGAGATTATATAGAGATCTAAGCTCTTTTTTTATGGGCTTCATTCTAAATACTGTATATAATTGTTCAGATGTCTATTCATTTAAATGAGTAAGAAATACTGCAAACAAAGTCATAACCAAAAGCCAACATGAGTTTGTTGAAAACAAATCATGCCAGACAAATCTTACTGCATTCTTCAGTAAGGCATTTGATAAATTAGACCACAACCTACTACTTGATGAAATAGAAAAATGTGGGTTAGACATATAAATTTGTACTGGTTGACCAACTACATTCAACATGTAGTCCTCAATGGAACTACATCTACATGGAGGAAAGTATGCAGTGGGGTATTCCAAGGCTCGGTTTTAGGCCCAATATTCTTTGACATCTTCATCAATGAGAATGAAGGGATAGATAGGGAACTCATCAAATCTGCAGATGACACCAAGCTGGCAGGAATAACCAACACTCCAGAAGATAGGCTTAAGATACAGATGGATCGTGACAGATTTGAACATTGGGCACTATCTAACAAAATGAAATTCAATGGTGAAAAAAGTAAGGTTCTACATTTAGGCAAGAAAAACTAAATGCACAGGTATAGTTTAGGTCAGGGGTGTAAAACTCATGGCCGGTGGCCCAGATGCATCATGTGCTGGTCTGCCCCTGCCCAGTTTAGCGAAGGGAAAAAAAGTCCAAATAGGTCACGTGACGCTGCCGTGAATGAAGTGAGTTTGACATGTCTGGTTTAGATGGTACCTGGCTCAATAGTAGTAACTGTGAGAGGGATCTTAGAGTCCTAGTGGACAATCACTTAAATATGAGCCAGCAGTCTGGTGGAGCTGCCCAAAAAGTCAACACAGTTCTAGGCTGTATTAACAGAGGGATAGAATCAAGATCATGTGAAATGTTAATACCACTTTATAAAGTTTTGGTAAAACCATACTTGGAATACTGAGCCAGTAAAAAAAAAAAAGATGTAAAAAAGATGTTGAGATTCTAGAAAGAGTGCAGAGAAGAGCAACAAAGATGATTAGTGGACCGAAACATATGAAGAACAGTTGCTGGAACTGGGTATGTCTAGTCTAATGAAAAGAAGGACTAGGGGTGACAACTCCAGTATCTCCGGAGTTGCCAGAGAAGGAGGAGTCAAGCTGTTCTCCAAAGCACCTGAGGGTAGGACAAGAAGCAATGGGTGGAAACTAATCAAGGAGAGATTCAACCTAAAAATAAGGGAGAAATTTCCTGAACAATTAATCAATGGAACAACTTGCCTCCAGAAGTTTGAATGTTCCAACACTGGAAGTTTTTAAGAAGAGATTGGACAACCATCTGTCTGAAATTGTATAGGGTTTTCTGTCTGAGCAGGGGGTTGGACTAGAAGACCTCCAAGGTCCCTTCCAACTCTGTTATTCTGTTACTCTACAGGACAGGGACTAAATCAGTGTTTTTTAACCTTGGCACACTTTAAGAAGTGTGGACTTCAACTTCCAGAATTCCCAGCTGGCTGGAAAATTCTGGGAATTGAAGTCCATGCATCCTAAAGTTGGCAAGGTTGAGAAATATTGGACAAAATGATTAGAGTCTCTTCTAACTCTTAAATTCTATGATTATCTTATATATTATTCATGATCCATCTTTATTCTGTTTGTCATATTGATTTTATTCACAAGATATCTTTTCATTCACTGTAAATAATTTTTCCCACTTTAAACATTAGAAACTGAGAAGAAAAGATACAGATTGCCAAGGTTAGTCTTGAAAATGAAGAGGATTCTACCCACCTCTAACATTCTATTCAATTCTCTCTATATTGATTGTAATTACCTTTCTTAATATGCAGCCATCAAAACAGCAGCTTGAAAGAAAATGGCATCATTTTAAGTGAAAATTGGTTTTAAGGAATGGATCCAAGTAAAAATTTGTTATAATTAAATCCAACTGTCATTTTTACAATAAAACTTTATTTTATGCTAGATTGAAGTTTGCTTCAGATTATATATCACTAAAGAACTATGAAGAAAGGATATTGATCCAAACGAGCATTCAAAATCCCAGTCTATCCTGGACTACTTAAATTCTATTTCAAGAGAATACACATATGAAACTAAATCAAATGGCATGCCAAAAAATATTTAAAAAGTGGGAATGTTTCAGCTTCCTCTAATTTTTAAAATACATTCTTGCTCTAAATATTTTGGCAAATTTATTTTTTTGAACAATAGTATTGTTCCAGTAGTATTATTTTTGGGATCAATACATATTATGTTTTCTATAACTTTCTTTGCATTATATGTGAGTTGGGAAATATATACTATAGGGTTAAAAGTTAACTACATCATTATTTGATAGCTTAATGAATCCTGCAAAGTTTAATTCAGATTTTGTGATTTTTGATAATAGAATGGTGCTTAAGGTTTCTCCAACATGTTTAACAAACTTAGGTGTTTATTATGAATGGTGTGAAAAGTTACTTATGCAATGCATAACTGTTTACCACGTGTATTGCAACTTTTATTTAAAAATAATAAATATTGCAAACATGTATATATATTTAAAGGTGAATCTATTGAGATAAGTACAGGACTGCTAACCTCAGTATTTATATAGGGAAAATAACATTTTAAAGGATGTTTGTGGAAAGCCAACTTCTCTGAAATAGCACAAACAAAGTGTGACTGATATCTGAGAAAGCCAAACCAAGTACTGTTCACCTTCCCTGTGTAGTTTAATAAAGGCATCCAGCAATCTTATAGCACTTGCATGTAAAACTATTGGTTACCAAGATAGCTGTTGACCAGACAATCTTGGTAATGTGTCTTTCAGTCCTTTTCCTCCTGAGTTACAGTCTCAAGGCTGCTGACAAAGAAAAATGAGTATTTATGCTAGTGGTCACCATGGGCACTTCGTCTATTTGGACCAGAGCTACCTGGGGAATTCTGGGATTTGAAGTCCACACATGTAAAAGTTGGTAGGTTTGAAAAGCACTGTGCTAGCTAGAGGAACAATTCTTCTCCCTCCCTAACCTTCATTCACAACCCATCTGATGTTACTTTTACTTCTGCATCTTAGACAATTCTAGCCTTGATTTAAAATTAAAGATGTCTATTTAATATCCGTTTGCGTGGAAAAGTTGGCAGTTTTGCTATTAGTCTAATCAGCAAACTGAATAATTAATTTCTCAATAAATAAGCATGCCGTACCAGGAGCGCTGGAGGGAATAAAGCGTTTTTTAATTTAAAAAAAAAAAACCAAGCTGATCAGGTATTGCAGCTGAACTGTAAGTTTGAAAAAGAGTGGATGGAGAGCTCTCCTTTCTTCCTACCAGTCCCTACTTTGCTTTATATCTGAAACAGAAGTGCATTGCTATTAATAAAAGGAAAACATGAAGCTGGTTTAGTAAAACAGATGAAGGCTGCAATCCAGTAACAATATTCCCATTGCAATTGGCACATCCTGGTGCTCTCCTGAGCAGAGAATAAAGGGATCCTGTTCATTATGTGCTATTTCAACCCAGCATCTGAGTCACACCTATTCTCAGCCCAAATCAGTAGAAATGGAACTGATCCCTGCCCCTGTATGGGCTACACTGAAAATAATTTGGAAAGAAACACAACATGACACAATAATCCATGTGACAAAAGCAGAGCATTCAGAACGGAGAGAACACTCATGCCAACACTTCCTCAAAGCAGCTCTGTGTTATTCCAAGGATGTACTTCCTTTCAAGGCAGGAAAAAGATATTTCATATTTGATATGTTTTTTTATGTTCTTTTTTGAATAAGTGGGGTGAAGAAGTCCAACCTTCCAAGTCTATACCAATTGTGCTTAAATTCATAGCCTAGTAAAGAGAGATGGTTGGTGTATTTTAATATTATCCTGAAAATAAAAAGCAACTACTTATTTGTCATATTAAATCCAGGCATGAAAGAATAAAGTCTAAAATAAGCTGTTGGAGGCACAACTTCTTTGGGGCTAGAAGGTAAAGGTAAAGGTTTCCCTTGCACATACATGCTAGTCACTTCCGGCTCTAGGGGGTGATGTTCATCTCTGTTACAAAGCCAAAGAGCCAGCGCTGTCTGAAGACACCGTGGTCATGTGGCCAGCATGACTAAATGCCGAAGGCGCACGGAACACTGTTACCTTCCCACCAAAGCAGGAATCCCTATTTTTCTACTTGCATTTTTACATGCTTTCGCACTGCTAGGTTGGCAGAAGCTGGGACAAGTAACGACAGCTGAACTGCTGGCCTTTCTGAGCTACAAGCTCAGCATCTTAGCCTCTGAGCCACTGCGTCCCATTTCTTTGGGGCTATTCAGGGCCAAAATACAGTCTTCTATATATCAGGCTTTTACAACTGTTTAAAGGTCTTCCCCAAATGCTCTTCTTTGCCAATATAAATATACTGGCTGGTTTGCACTAATATATATTATGTCAGAGGAAGAAAATGGAACACTTACTCCTTAAAACTACATGTTACAAAGTTTTTTTTTTAGTATCTCTGGGAAAGTGAAGTTTAGAATCAAACAATGTGCTTATAAGTAAGTTATTCTTGGTTATTCTTATATCTGTAATTTGTATGCAGTCACAAATTACAATCCAGAATTGCAGTTTGAGGATGGTTAATTCTCCACTCAGCTTTAGAGTGTTCTTACTGCATGTAGGGAAAAATAAAATTACTTCCATGAAGCAAATGCAGAATTTCCTTTCCTTTCTTTCTCTTAATCACACATAGAGAAACACATATCCTATCCAGCATGGAAAATAAGAATATTCAAAAGGGTCTTTATTTATTCATTAAACTTTTAAACTTCATTTTTGGAACATAAAACTGTTCTCTGTACTATGAAAGGCATATTAAGTTATTTACTATAAAAACTGTGAATCTGAGAAAATTTTATAGGGTCATAAGTGACAAAAATTACATATAACAACAAATGGGGACTTTAAATATTTTAAAACTAATATTGCCTTGCGATGTTTGCAGGGATTAAATTAATATTTTCAATACATCTTATCTATTCAAGTTCTAATTTGTTCAATGGACTTACTGCTAAGTAAATGTTTTAAGAATGCAATTTGTGAATATACAAGTGGAGTATATGAATGGTAAATATTATTTCATATTGCAATTCATTTCATATTGTGCTGGAATAAGACAATTCCATTCCAAATCAATAATTGTATTACTTCCAGATCAAGTGGGGTGGAATGAAGCTAATGTTATCACATTAGTTATGCACATGTAAAAGGAATGTTCTATCTAAAAGAAAACAATAAGACTCAGAATGAGATATTCCAGGAATTTAATAATGAATGTGCAAATTCATCTTCTGTACAATCTGGTTTGAACTGCTCCTCCTCCTCTAGATTAAGATGGATATCTTCTCATTAAATAAATAATAAATGTTGATATTTTTTTCCACTGAAATTTTATCTTCTTCCCTAATTACTATTACATTATCTTTAGGGTCATTTTCTTCACCTGAACATGCAAGGGTTTTAATCCTTAAATTAAAAAAGGTATTAACAACTCTTACATAATCTTATCCCGTCTGTAGTAATCCTGATGAGAAGTTCAGCCATGGAACTGTAACCAGCAAACTTGCATTTTGTATGATTCCAAAGCCAGCATACCCTAATTTATGATCTTGGTCTCAATAAAACCATGTGATGCATTAATCCCATTAAGTTCATTTATGCACCAATCATATTAAAGAACTGTCTTAAATCTTAAACAAAGCTGGTGTCTGCCTAAAAGACTCTCATATAACACTTTGCAGCTTAAATTTTGAGCTAGATTTTTCTTCTTTTCTAGCAGCTTTGCAACATTGAATTTAAAGAAAACCAATAATTGGGGGGAAGGATTGGGAAATTAGTCTCTGGTCCAGGTTTTACTCTTTAAACAATTTTAAGTTTCATCCAGTCTTTTCTGTTGCAAAGAATTATCAGTGACTTTTGTCAATAGTCAGGATGTGCAGTGAATGTAGGATTCTATGCTATCTGCCTATCATTCACTGTTGAACAGCACTAATCCAATGTGATCAAAACTTAAATGATATGAAGATATGATAGCACATATTTCGACATAAAACATCTCCATATCACAAATATTTTGCTCTCCTCCTTAGCAAGCATCTGATTAAAGAACTACAACAACTTCGTTTTGTTGCTTTTCTTTAAATGCAGCTCTCAATTTTTGTAACTTTTAAGCAATATTACTACAAAAGTTGTGAACACAATCTATGGTCTCCTGAGAAAACTTTGAACTGAAATATTCTGAATGAAAAACATCAATGCTGGGTTTTAATGGGTACTTCTAATATGATTTGATCCTCCATCTATTAACTGCTGAAACATCTTTTAAGAAAAGTTGTTAAAAAGAACAACTTCTATGCTGTACATTAGAAAATGATGTATTTTCAACGATGATCATATTTGTTCTTTCCTTATAGATTTCCATAGCTTTCTAATTATAAATCAATTTAGCACATCTATCATCACTTTCTGTGTTTGTCATTTGGCTTATTCTTTTTTTCAGACACTAAAGACAACTGAGAAAAAAACAAAAACAAGAAAAAGGAACAGTAATTACATTGCTAAATATGAACTATTGGGCACAATTCAGAGGTTTTATCGAAATAACACTACATGAGCTTGATCTTTATTGATTTCAGCAGGATTTTGGGTATAATACGTGCTGCTACATACAGCCTTTATGCATAATGCCAGCAGGAGATTAGAGTGAATGGCAAAAAAGAGAGTAAAATTATAATTTTCAACTGATCTCTTGGCATTTCTTTATGTATTTCATAATTTCTATTTGCACAAGCAAAAATTATGACTTTTTCTCTTAGTATTTCCTAAGCCCAGTAACTTCTGAAGCTATCTCTGTGGTTCTGTCTACCATTCCATGATGGGACTGATAATGAGTTGGGCTTATTTCTCTCCCACCCACCCGCCCTCACACAAAGGTGAGTGGAGACAATACTTGTAGATCAGAGTTTCTTAAACTTAGGAACTTTAAGATGAGTGGGCTTCAACTCCCAGAATGCCTTGGGAGCATTGGAAATGACAATCATGTGACTATATCTGATTGTGGCAGTATGGAGGCATTGCAGCATTGAATTGGCCACAAATTTGCCAAATTTCAATCCCATGGGAGTCATGGATTTTGGATGCATTCTCTAATTATGTATGTTGAATAAAAAATTGTTGCCCTATGATGCACTGTTTTGCCCAACTGATGGTTACAAACAAACATGAGACTTTTAATAATATATATATATTAAGTTATTATGAAGTGATTTCATTGAAAAGGAAACAAATTGACAGTGAATTCTTTCATGACCTTAGAGCTATTAAACTTTTTTTTTCCATGCAGGAAAGAAGTATCTAATTATTTATGACCATAAGCAAATAACAGAGGTATATTGAATCTACCCTTTCTGATCAGAAAGGCAATACTTGTAAAACATTGTGAAGAGGGAAAGGACATCTGTGTGAAAGGTAACATCCCAGGTTAAAGAGGTTATAGGGAAGATCAAGATGACAAAGTTGAGAACATACCCTTAGTTTTGCACAACAATGTGAAAAATGCTATTTACAGGTTTTTTTTTTTGATGGTGTGTGTGTGTGTGTGTGTGTGTGTGTGTGTGTAGGGGACCTAATGGCCTGTGAGAGAAGAATCAGTACATTGGTAATCTAAATTTCCTATTTCCTTTAATTGCTTAAAGAAGCTCAAAAACATTCAAACACATAATGTACCTTGTTCCATACATTTGGGAATAGAGTAAAAATGAGGATTTCCCCTCCCTTCCCATTTTTTTCATGCAAAGTCAGGATTGATGCATTTCATAGGATGCATACATTTCTTTCAAAACTGAAATACATGAGGTGTTTTTTTTAAATTTCCTTTGTTGAATATCAGGACATTTGGAGAAATAGAAGAGAACATGTGGAGAATGATGATGGTAAGAGAGTTGCAACAATAAATTGAACTATTTATTGAAAACATCTTGTTTTGGGTTCAGTCTAGGGTTGGCATCTGTTAGGTTAATAAGTAGTAGATAAGTGAAGTAAAGACACAACAATAAATAGTGTGATGAAGTGAAGAAGATAAAAGAATAAAATCTGGCCTGCAGTGATACTGAAAATAACAAGAAAGCTATATTAAAAAAAAGAGGAAAGAGATAAGGCTTCCACCAGAAACGGAGCCAATTTGTTATGAAGAATAATGTAAGTATGTTTGTGCAGTGAAGTAAAGCATCAAAAGAATGACCTTTCTTTTTTGAAGGCTTTTAAGAGAGGGCGTAGCTGGTTTAATAAAAGGAAATCTACTAATAGGAAAAGAATCCCACTTCTGAATTTCTGTTTTTATAGCAGAAAAAGCAAGATCTGCTTAATGATCAGATGTTCAGCTCAAATAATTTCTGTAAGAGCGAAAAGAGCTGCAGCACAGAGTAATCAATATTACTTTATTAGCCACCAAAATTTAGTTCTGAAAACTATGAATATTTCTTCTATGGCTTCTTGAACAATATTGCCTCAAATTTCTTATATGTATATACTCAGAACATATTATAACCCTTCTTCTTTTTTAATTCCAGAAACTTTGGACCTAGGTAATTCTTATGTGTAGGCTGAAATGTCAGAGGGGAAATTCAAAAGTAATGTTAAAAAGTGTTACTTCACAGAACAGCAATGGAAGCTTGGAACCAACTTCTAACGGAGGTAGTGGGTCAGAGATCAATAACTGAGTTTAAGCATGATTGGGATAAACACATGTCCATCATCCAACAAAAATTAAAAATAAAATATAAAAATAATTAAAATAATAATACATAAATAGATTAAAAAGAAAACAAAAAACAAAAATACAAATACAAATAAAGGGCAGACACAGAGAAAGATGTTGCACACTTATTCTTTTATGGAAGTGAATTGATTTAAGGAAAATTAATCTGAAGCAAAAGCTATCAGGAGCTTAGGAGAAACAATTCAAGCTCAGGATTTTGTTCCACAAAAAACAGTCACCTGTGTTTTAGTTCCCTGTGTTTGATGTAGACACAGTTTATGAGATGAAGCTATTGCTACTCATAATAAGCTAAAGTAGCCACTAGTATCTCTACTGATATATTCTTCCCTTCTGTAGTATATATTTAAGAAATAAAGTCTAGCCTTCAACAGTATCTGGAATAGGAACTGCCCAGTATTGAATCCGCATTCAGAAAAGGGAGACCATATTGCTAATATGTATTAAAAAATGGAAAAGGCAACAGTGTTCCAAAAAGGTGGCTGTTTTCACTTTACTAATTATACAAATGCTTGTACAACCTCTAATAAATTGAAGACGGTCCTTAAAACATATAACAATCCTCTTTTAGTTATTTATATAATAAGCAAGCAGCAAAAAATTAAATTGAATGAGAAACAAATTAGTGGGTCAAAATTGGGGAAAGAATGTGCTGTGGTTCTATATTGTTGTTTCATGAGAAATGTTGGACTACAAGAAATAGTAGACAGCATTAAAATTGCTGGGAGGATCAGCATCAGATATGCAGATGATAGCTGGAAGCAAGGAAGACTTAAGAAATCTATCGACGGTGAAAGAAGAGAACGCAAAAACCAATCTGTTCCTTAATACTGAAAAAAGAAGCATTATGTCAGCCAGTAATAGCAATCCAGTGCAGATAAATAGAGGAGAAGCCTGGAGTACCCTATCTTTCTAAGCTTAAAGTAATGATGACACTAGCCATGAAATAGAGACATTTGGCTACTCAGAAGAACCACTGTGACAAATCTAGACATCACATTAATCACAAAGGTATATCTTATCAAAGCTATAATTTTTGAAATTGTAGCAGAAGGTGGAAAAAGCTGAGACATCAGAAATGCCAAAGAAAAAATCAATGCCTTTTGATTGGGTACTGGAGAAAATTGTTGGGAATACTTGAAAAAAATGATATTAGAAGAAATAAAACTAGACTTCTCGCCGGAACACTAATCATAGAGCTAAAGCTTAAATATGTTGGACATATAAAGGGAAAGAGAGAGTAAATGGAGAAGCTCTGGTTGCTTAGAAAATTGAAGCAAATGCCAAAGAGGTCAACAGAAGTCAAGGTGACTAAATCAAGGTGCTTGCCCTCTGGAATAGCATCTCTCTGGAGACCTCTACTGCTCCTATCTTGAAGCTGTTCCATAAATCTCTGAAAACCTGACTCTGCTTTTACATCTGAGGTTAATGTAGTTGCTGAATCTCTGTTATTTTTTCTGTTGTGGTGGATTATTTTTTCTGGACATACATACAAAACATACAGTGGTGGTATTCATTTTTTTTACTACCGGTTCTGTGGGTGTGGCTTGGTGGATGTGACAGGGGAAGGATACTGTAAAATCCACATTTCCACCTCACTCCAGGGGAAGGATATATTGCAAAATCTCTTATTTCCACCCCACTCCAGGGGAAGGATACTGTAAAATCTCCATTCCCTCGCCACCCCAAAACCTGCTTTCCAGCTCTGTTCTCCTGTGCAGGGCAACAAAAGAAGACCCAGCCAATCAGCTGGGTCTTGGGAGGCAGCAAATAGATGGGGGCAGGGCCAACCAGAGGTGGTATTTACTGATTCTCCAAAATATTCAATATTTCCGCTACTGGTTCTCCAGAACTTGTCAAAACTGACTGAATACCTCCTCTGAAAACATATCTTTATTCTTTCATTTTACTGTTTTCTACTTTTAGAGGTGTTAGCTGCTTAGAGTCTTAGGGAGTGCCCTTTAAATCTAATAAAATACTAACATGGGTTTTCAGGAGTTCAGAGGCACTTACTGGGTATCAATGCTGATGAAATGAAGTCCACTGGGCCAGAAGAACTGGAAACAATAAAATGACTAAAGTCCAGCAATGGCATCAAGCTCTTCAAGAATATATTAGTCCCTCTCACTCTCCTGAAAGCTTTCTCTAATCCAAAGTACAATTGATCATCCATTTTTTGTGTGATTTAGCTCTTCCTTCTTTCAGGAAAGGCCATTACATTTACAGGCATATAAATATTTGCATTTTAAAAATCTAAATAAACAATGAAGTCTAAAAATACGGTCAAATCACAACTAGTAATTATGGATATTTTTATGCAGACCTATCCTTGATTGCGCTCAATAATTGCTCAGATGCTGCATTGTACTGTCTTTATAAAATGGATCTTCTATAGGACTGTAATGCTAAAATTTTCCATCAGATTCCTAAAGACGAAAAAAGTACATAGAGCAAAGTGTGTAAGGAATTATAGAATTTCAATCTTTGTATTTCACTAAAAATATTTGGGATAGGAAATGTAAATTTCTTCCATATAAATAATATAGGAAGTATGTAAATGAGAAGAATAATAGCAATGGGCTTTGAAAGCAATCCAAGATCCTTCAAGACATCTAGCAGGAGTTAAAATGGTGTGGAAATACCTTTCCTGAAACAGAGATTAGAAAATTCTTAGCTTGTCTCAGCTTAATTTAACTACAAATTGGGCAGGAGAGGAGATTATTTTAGACTCTTTTTCCGCTTTTTCCTCCATAGGACCTGTACTGAGGGCCTCAACCATAGTAGCCTGTAGATGATGTATCTAGTTCTCATTTTATTCCTTTGAGGGAAGTGCATAATTAAAGATAGAAAAATCAATAAAGATTAAATACTTGGCAAATCCACCTTCCTCTGTGGAATGCGAGTCAGCAGCACTTTGGAAGTGATTTTTGCTTGGCAAATATTCAATATTCTGTCTTCTATTCAGTTCAATACCCTTTAGATGGCATGTTGTCATCCACTAGCAATTTATACTTGTTACTATGGTATTTGGCATATGGCTTCCTTTTTCTTTTGAGACTGTCTTGGAAAGCAGGCTGAAATACTATTTATCCACTGATCTTGCTAGAGAGTAGGTGTTGTTGGAACCAAAGAATATGGCTGAACAGGCTATCAAGCATTTCTTGACATTTCTGAAATTGGGATGCAAGCCCACTTAATTAAGAGCAAGTCCCACAAAATGAGGGAGGCTTACTTCTATATAGATATTCTTAAAATTGATACTTATAGTAATAATTTCCCCCTATTCTTAAAGGTATCTTTCAGATAGCTGTTTGAAGCTGGGCCAACAAAAAGAAATAATATTTGGAGATAATTTAGTGTTTAGTCAATTCTGTGGTATTTCTGCTTCTGAAAATTAATTGAATAATTTTTTAAAAAGTTTAGTGGCTTCCCAACAAATCATTAGTGCAAACTAGAGAAATAGGTGTGACTTAAGAGAAGAAAAAGGTTTAATTCCTCGCTTTTCAACTTACCCCTCTAAGGTCTACTTCACAGAATCATTCATTGTTCTGCAAGTAACATTACATTTCTCTGTCTGTCTGTCTGTCTGTCTGTCTGTCTATCTATCTATCTATCTATCTATCTATCTATCTATCTATCTATCTATCTATCTATCTATCTATCTATCTATCTATCTATTTTATTGGCCATCCATCTTACAATCGGGTAACTCGGTGGTTTCCAGTCATTAAAATATGTCTATACATATATATTAAAGCATAAATAAATTAAAATCAAACATTAAAATCTAAGGAAACATGGGGATATTAACACCATGCCATTTCTTTCTCTAAGATCACTTAAAAATCTAACATGTTCATTTGAGACTCTCTCACACACACAATCAACTCCATTTATGCTAGTGGAATGACTTTTCTTGACTTATCCCATATCTCCTTTTTTCTTTGCTTCTGAATCTCTCAAATGTTTAAGACTGATCATCCCATATCTCAGCTTTATTTAACACCCTACTACCTGAAGTTATATTACACTGCAGTAGAATTATCTTTCCTTTCATCACTAGGGAATATGTGATATTCTTTCCTAAGCAATAATTATTAAGAAATATAGGATATACTTTTAATCAATGAAATACAGTGCTGATAAAATAAAGTTCAAAAATACATTACTGAGATCATATTCAAAAAAAAGAAGCAAAATACAGTCTAACAAAATTAAACAAAAACATTCAGCAAAAAAGGATATTTTTTCACTCTGAAGGTTGAAAAGAAGAAATAATTTGCACACAAGATCAATAAAAAATGTTTCTTTCCCAAGGGCTGAGACTCAGAATCAAAAGTCTTCTTAGAGATGAAATCTGATGATGTCTGCTTAGATAATGGTGACCATATTTTCGGGGGGGGGGGGAGGACAAATGTGAAAGGGCAAATTTGAAAGTGGTTAATTATGATAAATTAGTTTAATTGTGAAATCTAAAGGACATCTTTCTGAAAAAAAGGAACCTTTTAAATGAAGAACTTTTGGTCACCGGAGTTTTGAAAGACACAAAAAGCTGTTACAAAATGGTTGTAGGATGTAAGACTTCTGCTAGACTGCCATGAAATAGCAGACAAAAAGTATTAGTAAATTGGAATTTAGAATTAATACAGATAATCCTTCCTTTTTTCCCCTCTATCAATCCTGTTTTTTCTGTCATAGCTATAATAACTTTAGATTATTTTATATGTGTCACTAAATCTGTTGTGATGATTCATATGGTACTAATGAATCAACAAGAAGATTTCTTGTTGGGAATAGTATTATAGTATTAGTATTATTCTGAACTGCTAAAAGAACAGTAAATTTGAGTTCTGGGTCTAAAATGTCTGATAGGAATCCTTGCACCTTACAGGACCCCTAGCAATGAATGGAGTGTTGCCCTATGCAAATATTACTGTTCTGGCCATATAATCCAATTTACTGCAGTATACTGATTTGAATACCAAGCATCTCTGAGAAATATTTTTATTTGAAGTTTGATAGTTTATTTTTAAAATTAAGTAATTATATAGCAGCATTGGACCGAAATAAATCAATTTTTTGATGTTATTGTCCATTCATTAATATCTTGCAGTGCACATTTAATTTACATTATATAAAATACTAAAAGGATTGCACCTGCCATTCAATTTTTTTTCTAATATGAAAAGACCAGATTTGTACCTGCTGCTAATAAAAGAGAGAAGGGTAGCCTAATCTCATATCCAGCTGTTATATGAAATACAAGTGGAACCATCTTAAAAAAAAAAATACCTACCTGGAACCAATCCATCTAACATTTAAAATCTCTTTTTCAGGCCCCTAACTGAGTCTCTAATGTCCTGACTGAGGTCCAAACAGTGGTGGGATTCAGCCAGTTCACACCAGTTCAGGAGAACCAGTTGTTAACTTTCTGAGCAGTTTGGTGAACTGGTTGTTGGAAGAAATCATTAAGGTGGAGAACTGGTTGTTAAATTATTTGAATCCCACCACTGGGTCCAAACCATTATCAGATCCCATCAACATGTAAGAATGTTTCATGTTGGTTGCAATTACATTACTACTTTCCAAGTTAAAGTACCTTTACTTTAGAAATTCCTTTTTTTTTTATCATTCTAGAAATATTTTAAGACAAAAATGGATCCAGTATGCCTCCTCCTTCATTCTAACAATTTAAAGGACTATAGTCTGCACAGATTTACTTCAATGGGTAAGTAAAATATATTGTGGTATGATGTCATCAATATGTCTTCATTTTCTAAGTTCACCAATTTCTCTCTGTGTGTCTGTGTCTCTCTCTCTCTCTCTCTGTGTGTGTGTGTGAGAGAGAGAGAGAGAGAAGGAGGGGGAGACAAGGGGGAGGGAGAGAGAACACACACACAAACACACACACATTCTAGATAGATGATAGATAGATAGATAGATAGATAGATAGATAGATAGATAGATAGATAGATAGATAGATAGATATAATTTCACAGCTGGGAAGTTCACATATCTTAAGCTTGCTAAATTTGAAAAATGGTTTCGTGTGTGTGTGTGTGTGTGTGTCTATCTATCTGTCTCTTTACTTCTACCTCTATTTGTCTCCTCTACCCGAATATCATTCTGTCTGATTAACATGATAAAATTACTTTGACAGTTGCAAAGTTTTCCTTGAATGTATATTGAATCATCAGATAGTCATCAGCAGAGTGACAAATGTTGTTGTCTGAAATAAGCTTATATGAGTTATTGTTGGTTATGTTTGTTTATTGCATCTATTCACCTGGGTTTTTATATATGACCTGGACCAAAATGAAATTACCTGAGTATATTTGTTTTATATACTGCTTGTTTCCACACCAAGATTGGAAATGAAGCAAAGCATTAGATATAGTTTATTCCCATATATCACTTTTTTAAAAAAAGAGAGGAGCACAGTACCAGGATATTTGTAAGCCCCTGGTTTTAACCAGTGAAATAAATAAAATAATGCAATCCTTACTAATAAATATATTGACCCAGTTGCCTTCATTAAAAACATATTTATATAACATACATTTAAAAAATGTATTCTGGATTCATCAATGACTTTAAAAATAATTACTTAAAAGTGAGCTTCCGGTTTTGAGCCTCTTTGGCGACAGACAGAAATCCACAATCGTGCGCAGTTTCGGTCTGGGCTCGCCGCTGGAGTGCCCCGAGCCGGCTGGTTTCAGGGCTAAGCCACCCCGTAGAGGTGGTGAAGAGGGGGAAGACTGCCAACGGGGTTGAGTAGAGCTGCATCTCTCCTCCTCAGCTGGCCATTACTCCCTTTCCTGAAGGCGGTTGCAACGGTGGTCAGAAATGGCCACCTCAAAGAAGAACTCGACCGGAAAAGAATGTGCAGGAAGAAGATAAGAAGTGAAAGTTCTGGCTGACCGGGTTAAATTGCAAAAGCAACAACTAAAGTACCCTGGGATTTAAACTAAAAAAAAAGTAACATCGTTCCCAAAGAAGATTCGGAAGCAGCGAAGGAAAGTGAAAAGGGAAAGGTTTGGCTTTTTTTTCTTCTCTCCCTTTCCCTATATTGACAACCAAGAGACTTAAATAAGAAATCGGGAAAAAAATCCGCTTTGACATCAACAGGCAATTAAGCTGAAAATAAAATAAAATGTCAAAGGGATAATAAAGATTTCTGGACATTAAAAAGATTTTTATAAACAGGGAAGGAGAGAAACAGAATAAAAGGGCAGGATCTGGAAAAAGAGAGGAGACTGCCTGGAATTAAAAGGAATCCACAGTAAAACTTTAACAAGACTTTTAAAAGATACATTTTAACTGAAACTTGGTAACTAAATTGTAGAACCCCAGGAAGAGAAAGTGAAAAAAAGCAAAAAGAAACAGCTTGAGTGTATTTGGATTATTTGGTGATCACTGGATTCTTGGTTAATACATTTGAATGACTAAAATTAATTGGGTGGTTGTTTAAAAATTTATATAATGGCACTACTTCTGGAAGAATTGAAAATGGAACTTAAAAAGTACAAAGAAGATGCATAAGAAGGGAGAGGCTCTTTCGGCTTCATTTTTCAATTCTTAGAAATGGAGATTTGGAACTATGAGAAACAACAAGAAACGTCTGCAAAACAAGAAGACTGGGACAAAGAAGAAGCCATCTTTAATGAACAAGTAATTCTATGTGGGAAAGAAAAAGGGAAGGGGGGAAAGAGAATGGAAAATTTAAGACTTAAAAAAACAACCAAAGAAAAGAAAAATAGTTTGAAAAATAAGTATAATATTGGAAAGCAACAGAAGAGGGGAATACAGAAGAGAGAAATAGATGTAGAGAGACAAGGCGGTAAAAAGGGGAGAGAGAAGAAGACAGGGAAGAAGGAAAGGAAAAGAAGTTATAATGGACAGAAACAAGATATAGAGAAACAGGGCCTATTTAGAGATAATGGGTGAAAATTTAACTGGAAAAGGGATTCTGTAAAGGTACATAAGATTGTATTGTTATATTAGTATTAGAAATAATTTTAGAAAATTCGAAACAATGTATGATTAAAATGAGGGATAAAATAGCTATTGTAATCTTGTGAAATGTTTGTTAATAAAATAAATGAAATAAAATAAATGAGAGAATTGAATTAGGAAGGGACGGGAACATTTTAATTAGTTAATGTTTTATAAAATATAAGTGAAGGGGGGGAAGTTAATTATGGAAAATTATAACTGTTAAAAACTATAACTTATAACTGTTCCCATAGAAGTATGATATTTAATTGAAAAGTAATGTTAAAGAAGTTAAGATTTTAATGAATATTAATATTAATGATAGAATTGAATTGGAATGGAATGTGTTGTTTTAACTACATATATTTATAATCCTTTTTTTTTCTTTTTAAGAATATGGTGTGTATTTTAAGAATGTACCAAGAAGAATCTGAATTGAAGTTATGTATTATATTGAATGTTAAACTTTAAGGTATATATTGAAGCTTAAATAAGAGTTAAATGGATAAAATTAAAATATATAAAGGTGTCATACTCCAATCAGAAACTACAGGAGAAACTTTGTTTAATGAGAAAAGATAATATGAAATTGAAACAGGACAGACAAAAAGTATAAATATAAGGATTTGAATCGAGATGAGATAATTAAAATAAAATTAAGAAAATTAAAAGAGGGGAGAAGCTATGTAGAAAATGTAAAACAGTAATAAGATATGGAATTGAACATAAAAATGAGCATGAAATTGAATTTGTGTCTGTACGAAGAAATGTAACCCGGGCTCACGCTACTTTCAAAAAAGATGTTTTATTTGTATTTCTTTGTGAAAACTCAAATAAAATTTACAAATAATAATAATAATAATTACTTAAAAGCAGCAAACATACTGGAAAATTAAATCTAGAACCAGCAGTGCTATGTCACAGATGTAAATTGTAGTTTTTAAAATGGAAGTGACATCTACATAAAGATGAACGATTGCAGAAAATGTAAAATGAATACTTTGTATTAACAATTAAATTACTGATTGTTGGAACCTTGGACAAGTAGATAATTCCTTATCGATGTAGTTCAATTAGCGCGAATCTCTCATAAGCGAAGCACATCTTTTGATCCATTACTTGAGTTGTGAAGCATCCACCATCACTTGAAGGCTTGATGTAACAACTACAGTACTTCAAACTCCCCTTGAGATGGATGCACAGATAGCAAAAGAAGCATCTCATCCAATTAATTACAGTGGCCCAATTTCTGTCTCTATAGATCTTAAATGAAATTATCCTTTTGAAGAAAAGTTACTTAAAGGTGGGTTTTTTGCTATCTCATGCTGCATTGAGTGTATTTGTAAAGAGCTAGTGATCAGCTATATGTCAATGTTGCAAATTATTGGGGAGGGGATTTGATTTCTGAATGTCACCGGCGTTCATTTTATTTATTTTTATTTATTTTATTAATTTTATTTGTCAAGCGATTATAAGATAACAGGTATAAGTATAAACATAGTTATGAATACATGAAATGGATACATATAAGAAAAATAAAAAGAAACAATAGGACAGGGACGGTAGGCACATTGATGTGCTTATGCACACCCCCTACAGACCTCTTAGGAAAGGGGTGAGGTCAATAGTAGACAGTCTAAGGTTAAAGTTTTTGGGGTTTGGGGAAGAAACCACAGAGTCAGGTAGAGTATTCCAGACATTGACTGCTCTGTTGCTGAAGTTGTATTTCCTGCAATCAAGTTTGGTGCGGTTTACCTTGAGTTTGTATCTATGGTGTGCTCGTGTATTGTTATGGTTGAAGTTGAAGTATTCATTGACAGGTAGGACTTTTTTTCAGCCTGTAGTTAAATGACAGCTATTGATAAGAAAACAGCCTCAGATCTGATATGACAAACATCCTGCAGTGCTGCTAGAGTGCAACAGAGTGCAGTGTGAGATAGCTAAAATGATTCTCAGGTTTACAAGTAGAACATTTTCAGTCACTGTAGAGATTTGCATTTTGGACTTATATGTCTATCAGAACAGGAAGCGGAAGACCCCAGGAAAGTTCTACAACGATAGGGGATAGAAAAGAAAAGTGTTTTTGTGAGAGAAGGAAACTTTAGGGAAATTGGAAGACAGCGCCTATACAGAATCTGCAGAGAGAGGACAAATGCTAAAAGTGCAGTGGTGGAATGCTGCCAGTGTAACAACTGGTTTGGTGATCGCTGCGCACACGTGATCAGCTTTCCAGAAAAACTTACCTGCTATGTTACTACTGGGGAGTAACACAGCTGAGGAGTGGCAATGCGCTCTGCCATGCGGATCAGCTGAGAGGATATAGGTAAGTACAGCGCAGGGGCGGGCAAGCCCACATGATCATCAGAGCGAACCGGTTTGCTGCCAGTTGATTGTTGGAGCTAGGGGTTCGCCCAAACTGGTCTGAACTGGGAGAATCCCACACCTGTAAAAATGGCATTGCAAGTTCCACCCCTTTTGAAGGGACTCTTATTTATTTATTAAATTTAGATGCTACCTATCCTGCTGTCCATCTTGTTGATGCCATCGATGAACAAAAGGGGCAGATCTTGAGTCAGATTAGCTTAATCTGAAATTAGAGCACCAAGGTAAATTGTAGCCAGGTATGCAGCTTAAAATGAACCTCCTTTCTCAATATTAAAAGTTTAGTGCACATATACATTCTATTTAGATAATCTTGTAGAAATCTGGAAATATCAATTTCAGTATTCATATTTGGACGTCAGTGGAGAGATGTGTCAGCCTCTGTATTTCTAGGCAAGGTGGTTATATTATAAGCAGAAACAAAAGAAGTGACATACCTCACTTCTGCATTGTTGTCTCATACAATTCAACACAAAATGTAAGGATATGTATATTAATACAATATCAAAGCATTCACAAGATTTATGGCTTTTGTTAAAATGACCATAGCTTTATATTCATTGCCTGGAGTCACAGTCCTGAGATGAACAGCTGTATACATTTATAGATGTAGGTATAGACACACACACACAGTGAGACACAGACGTACAAACATATCGAACGAATGAATGAAAAACATTGCTTCCAATGTTATTGCCAATAGATGGCAGTACTAATGCGCTTGAAGTTCTGACGCATCTTTTAG
Organism: Notechis scutatus; assembly: GCF_049901735.1. Classification (NCBI taxonomy): domain Eukaryota; kingdom Metazoa; phylum Chordata; class Lepidosauria; order Squamata; family Elapidae; genus Notechis; species Notechis scutatus. The sequence goes on from NC_142012.1 coordinate 103,449,629, forward strand.
CATCTGCTCTTTCACTTCAGTTGGTGGAAAATTGTTATGAAAAAAGGCTGTGTTGTTACTGTTCATGAAATGGAAGCCTGCAGTGATTACTTGTCAGTGCACTTTAAGCAAAACGCCATGACTGAATCTTTGCCAAAAGGGTCCTGCCAAATACAGGTTTGTTTACTGCATTGACATCGGTATTGTTTGTTGCAGGGCCAATAATAATAATAATAATTAGAAAAAAAATGACAGTGAAAGAGCTGATCCACATGATCAAGAATGAAGTGGATGACCTGTGATTAAGGACAAATTACTCAGAGGGAAATTGCTATCAAGGTTGGCATTTTGGAGGAATATTTTGGTCACATTACTAATGTTCATCAGTATTGGAAGGTGGGTTTTTCTTCCCCTGCTAATGATAGATATGAAAACTTATAGAAATGAGATTGGCCAATAATTAGTGTCATATTAGTGCATGATCTATTTCACAGACAAAAGCCAGGAAAAGCAACAGGGCCAGACAAAATAACTCCTTCTTGTTTAAAAGTCTGTGCTGACCAATTGGCCCCCAACTTAACCTGAATCTTCAATAGATCACTAGAGATGTGCTATGTTCCTTCCTGCTTCAAACGCTTTACTATCATCCCAGTGCCAAAGAAGCCCTCCATCAAGGAACTGAATGATAACAGACCAGTTGCTCTAACATCTGTAGTTATGAAAATCTTTGAAAGGCTTGTGCTGTCCCACCTGAAAACCATCATAGATCCACTGTTAGATCCCATGCAGTTTGCATACTGAGTAAATAGATCGACAGATGATGCTGTTAATATGGCTCTGCATTACATCCTACAACACCTTGAATCTCCAAATACCTATGCAAGGATCCTCTTTGTAACTTCAGTTCAGCATTCAATACCATCATTCCAGACACTCTTCTAAGTAAATTAAACCAACTAGCAGTACATGAACACACTTGTAAGTGGATCATAATCTTCTTAAGGAAGCAGCAGGTGAAGCTAGGCATCTGATATTTGTACAATTAGCACAAGGCTCCTCCACTTCTCTTCTCCCTATATACCAATGACTGCATCTCAAATGATCCATCTGTTAGCAGATGACACAACAGTGATTGATCTCATTTGAGACAACGATGAATCTGCATACAGACAGGAGGTTATACAACTTGTCTCATGGTGTAACCAGAACAATTTGGAACTGAACACACTCAAAACCGTATAAATGGTGGTAGACTTTAGAAGAAACCCTCCCATACTACCACCTCTTACAATACTAGACAACACAGTATCAACAGTAGAGACCTTCAAATTTCTAGGTTCTACTATATCACATGACCTAAAATGGACACTAACATCATAAACATCATTAAAAAAGCACAACAAAGAATGTTCTTTCTGTGCCAACTCAGAAAGCTTAAACTGCCCAAAAAGCTGCTAATACAGTTCTATAGAGGAACTATTGAGTCGGTCATCTGTACCTCTATAACTGTCTGGTTTGGTTTTGCAACCCAACATGACAGACACAGACTTCAGAGAGTAATTAGGACTGCAGAAAAAACAATTACTACCAACCTGCCTTCAATTGAGGACCTGTATACTGCACAAGTCAGAAAGAGGGCTGTGAAAACCCTCACAACCCGGACATAAACTTTTTCAACTCCTACCCTCAAAATGACGCTATAGAGCACTGCACACCAGAACAACTAGACACAAGGACAGTTTCCCCCCGAAAGCCAGCACTCTGCTAAACAAATAATTCCCTCAACACTGTTCAACTATTACAAAGTCTACATTACTATTACTGTTAATCTTCTCATCACTCCTTATCACCCATTCCCTCCCACTTGTGACTGTATGACTGTAACTTTGTCACTTGTATCCTTATGATTTATATGGATTGTTTCCTAGTATGATTTGATTGCTTATTGTACCCTATGACTATCATTAAGTATTGTACCTTACGATTCTTGACTCTTGACGAATGTATCTTTTCTTTTATGTATACTGAGAGTATTTGCACCACAACAAATTCCTTGTGTGTCCTACCACACTTGGCCAATAAAAAAATCTACTCTACTCTACTCTACTCTACTCTACTCTACTCTACTCTACTCTACTCTACTCTATTCTATTCTGGGAATGAAAGCGAGAAATTTCTTGACAGTTGCATCACAACTGTTGAAGCAAGGGCTCATTATTATGATGACCAGTCTATCGTTATCAGTCTATGAATATCATCATAAAGCTTAAAGCAGGAATATTTACAGTTAGAGTTTTCTGGGCACTCATGATACACTTCAAGGATTTCCTTGAACTTGGAACCACTGTCAGCTCAGTTCTACTTTAGAACAGGAATTTCCAAATTTGGCAACTTGAAGACTTGTGGACTTCATCTCCTAGAATTCCCCAGTCAGCATGGCTGGCTGAGGAATTTTGGGGATTGAAGACCACAAATCTTAAAGTTGCTAAGATTGCTTTAGAACACCCAACAGCTTGAAACAATGATTAAGCAGAGTTTAAGCACAAGAAAGCATTTTTACTGCATCATGAAAACATTAGGCCTCATAATTCAGGAGCTACCCAAGAAACAATTAAGAGGTTGGATCTCCCAGTCTCACTTCAGCCTCCATTTAACACAGACTTCCAACTTTTCCAAACTTGAACGAATATTGTGATGGACATCCATTTAACTCAAATGAAAAGTCCTAAAAGGCTATTGGGGCCAGATTAAAGAGATAAAGTGTGCAGTATTTTTTAAACAGCTTTTAAGAAACTTGTCCATTGTTGGCGGAAATGTATCACTAATGGCGGATAAATAAATACAAGTAACATAAGAGCTTATTTCTTGGATTTAATGTTTTGTTTATTAAAATAGCCATATGTAAATGAAAATTATGGAGAGAGGGATGGAAGTCTTTATTCAACCCTCTTATTTATTATTTTAGGTAATATATATGTATTATATCTAATAATTTTAACCAATAGTTTGAACAGGGCAGCTTTATACAAAAGTGAAAAGAGAAATTGGACCCACCATTAATGAATTGGGAAAAAGGGCATTAAGACAGAGGGCCATTCCTTTTCTTGGTTTCCAATATAATATAATAATATAATATAATATAATATAATATAATGTAATGTAATGTAATGTAATGTAATGTAATGTAATGTAATGTAATGTAATATAATATAATGTAATATAATATAATATAATAATATAATATAATATAATATAATATAATATAATATAATATAATATAATATAATATAATATAATATAATATAATATAATATAATATAATATAATATAATATAATATAATTAATATAATATAATTAATAATATAATATAATATAATATAATATAATATAATATAATATAATATAATATAATATAATATAATATAATATAATATAATATAATATACTGTGTTCGTCTGTGAGTCAGACTTTCACAGCTGTTTCTGTTTTAAATTTGGTGCTAGCCTACTGCTGTGCCAGAATGGTTTTTTCTTCATCCTGATTGGTTGGGAGTCTTAGTCTGTGTTTATTGGTCTTGGAGTTTGCTGTGTTCTGCTTGATTGGTGTTTCTAATATCTTCTCTCTGTTTTGTAGCATTATTTTTATCTTGATTGGCTGGCAACATTGTGTTTCCTGTATTGGAGGCTTTTAGTGCAGCTTGGCTTCGAGTAAACAGATGGCTATCGTTTATTAGGAAGCTAGGTTTCATCTGGGTGCCTGGTTGGGGTGTGTTTGAGCTGGAGGTATTGGGGGGGGGGGTGTCTGTTTGTGCCCAGGTGTTTGCTTGGCTTGTGGTGTGGAGATTTTTTTTGTCTGTGAGTGCAGGCTTCCAGATAATTGACAGTCTGGTGGAGTCCTCTCTTCTATTCATGCTTTCAGGTCTTTTTTCAATCTCTATGGCTTCTCTGATAATTCTGTAGCTGGGGTTTTCTATAGTGACTAGGGCTTCCATGTGTTGGACTAGTGAGGAAGTGTGTTCCAGCTTTTTTACTGCATTTTTGTGTTCATCCAGGTGGGTACTTATTCTTCTATTGGTCTGTTCAATGTATGTGGCAGAGCATGATGCGCAGGGGACTTCATATATGCCTTGGTTTTTCAGGTCAATTTTATCTTTGGGGTTTCTAAGGATGGCTGCTATTTTTCTGTCTGTTTTGAAGGCAGTCTTGATGTGATGTCTGTGTAGTATCTTACTAATTTTATCTGTAGTACCTCTTATGTAGGGCAGGACAGCTGTTCCATAGCTCTGTTCATCTTCTAGGTCTCCATTATGTTTCAGTATGTTTTTGTGGATCAGGCCTGTGATTTTGCTTTTGTGGAAGCCATTGGCTGTCAGTACTTTAGTCAGGGTGCATAGTTCAGTCTTTATGTGTGTCTTGTCTGCCAGGCGTTTGGTTCTGGCAATTAGTGTTTTGGCCACGGAGTTTATCTGTGCTGGGTGGTGGTGGGATTGGGCATTGAGGTAGCTGTTAGTGTGTGTTTTCTTTTGGTATATGGTGTGTCCTAGTGTGCCATCTTTTTTTTGTAGATTAGTACATCTAGGAATGGCAGTTGTTTGTTTGTTTCCATTTCCATGGTGAATTTGATTTTGGGGTGTGTGCTGTTTAGGTGTCTTAGGAAATTGTTTAGGTTTTCTTTTCCATGGCAAATAACAAATGTGTCATCGATGTATCTTAACCATAGTTTGGGTTTGTGGGTGGCCTTGGCTAGGGCTCTGGATTTGAATTCTTCCATGAACAGGTTTGCAATGATGGGTGACAGTGGTGATCCCACAGAGGCTCCTTCAATTTGCTTGTATCTTTGTCCTTTGTATATGAAATATGTGTTGGTTAAGCAGTGTTCTGCTAGTTCCATGAGGTGTTTGGGTGGTTGCTATTTATTTTTGATGATTTCTAGGGTTTTATCTTGTCCCAATTAGAGGGTGAATTTTGTTGCTCAATTCCAGGTGTGGGGTTAGGAGGTCTTTGTTTAACTGGCCGAGTTGGAATCTCTTTCTGTGGAGCTCGTTCCTGAGTAGAGCCATTTCAGTTCTTTTCAGGATACGTTTGGTAGCTGCTGTGCTGTGATGAAATGTTAATTTGAAGCTGGTTGGTGTTGCATTGTTGTCTCTGCAGCTGCATAGGAATTTGAGGTCACATAGTATTCCTGCTCTTTTAACTTCCAGCTTCTCGTAGGTTTTGGTCTGGCTGTTTATTTCCTCCCCGTAGAGGTCTGATATTTGTTTTCTTAAGTTTTCGCTGATATCTATATGTATGGTATTCAGCTTTGTTCGGGTATTTTCCCACGTCATTATAGTTGTGCTTTTAAAGTTGTAGCGACATTTCGGCAGAATCTCATCTGCCATCATCAGGCTTCTGTACTGTGTTTGTCTATGAGCCAGGCTTTCATAGCCGTTTCTGTTTTAAATTTGGTAATAGCCTACTGCTGTGTTAGAATGGTTTTTTCTTCATCCTGATTGATTGGGAGTCTTGGTCTGTGTTTATTGGTCTTGGAGTTTGCTGTGTTCTGCTTGATTGGTGTTTCTAATATCTTCTGTCTGTTTTGTAGCGTTTTTTTATCTTAATTGGTGGGCAACATTGTGTTTCCTGTATTGGAGGCTTTTAGTGCAGCTTGGCTTTGGGTAAAAGGATGGCTATCATTTATTAGGAAGCTAGGTTTCATCTCAGTGCCTGGTTGGGTTGTGTTTGAGCTGGAGGTATTCGGGGGGGGGGTGTCTGTTTGTGCCCAGGTATTTGCTTGGCTTGTGGTGTGGAGATTTTTTTGTTTGTGAGTGCAGGCTTCCAGATAAGTGACACACACACATACACACACACACACATTTTCTTAAGTTTTCGCGGGTACTTACATGTATGGTATTTAGCTTTGTTTGGGTATTTTCCCACGTCATTATAGTTGTGCTTTTAAAGTTGTAGCAACGTTTCGGCAGAATCTCATCTGCCATCATCAGGCTTCTGTATTGTGTTCGTCCTACAGAATCTTCTAGAAGAGGCATGTTCATAAATCTGACAAGACATATTTATCTGTGTTTTACAGCCTCTTGCTTGAAAGGATATTTCCCATCTTTGAATTATGTAAACAAATAACAAGTAATACTCAAGAGACTCTTTCTATTAATTTTAATTATGACTTGAAACGGACTGGAGACTTATTCAATAAACTATTTACTTACTTTCTTACATTTTTATTATGCCTCTGACAACATTTAATGTGCCTCATATTCATTCCTATGGGTGCTGTTGTTTTCACTTTTCAGTATTAAAGCCTATGGGCTGCCATTCGATCCCAGACAGTAGCACATGGCAGATGTTGGAGAGCTGAGAGTCGAAAAGAGAAGAAAAGAAGTAAAGCAGGGTCAAATATGGGAAGTACTTGCATAGGAACCCAGGGCTATAAGCTACATTAATACAAAACCCAGAACAGAACAGAACAGAACAGAACATTCCCAAAAAAGTCACTATTAACTATCTCCTTTTTTTTTTTTTGCTAAGAACCTTACACTGGCATCATCCCAAGTTGAAATATGGAGCACAGGGGAAGAATGAAGATTTATTTATTTATTGAATTTATTTGCTGCCCATCTCATAATGAAATGAGATATTGTTTTTCAACACTCCATTTTAGAGCAATGACACTTTCCCAGTTTATAATTGCATGCATATGTATAACTACATGCCCAATAGTTATGAATAATTCCAACTGTTCAAATAATTTCAGTTATGTGAGGTTCTTTTCCAGGTTTTGAAGACAGAAAGAACCTCAAGAGTCTTAAGAACAACTCTTGGAGATATAAGAATAAATCTTAAAGCCATTTGCTCGTAATTTACCTCCTCTTTCTAGGAAATAATGATTGCTTCTAGAAACTTGGTTGTAAATGTTCATCAGACAAAATATTGAAGATTCAGGGTATTCATAGTTACAAACTAGGCATTTTCTTACTTTATTTAAATCTCTTGATTTAAGGATGAAAATACATTTGAGTCTAAAGATGAGTGCTGAGTTTTTGGGGAATTATCCTCTGTATGTTGGGTATTATAACTATTGTGCTAATAGAAATGTCCAAATTTTGGCTTTCGAAAATCAGTCAAATGCTTTTTTCTTAAAGTAGTATTCATGCATTTTAAGTGCAATAAACCTTGGTATTGCACATTGGAGATAATTCACCTTGCAAATTAAAAAAAAGCTGTCCACATCTGAATAGCATAGATAAATACAGCTTTCTCACTCCTAACTTTTCCATTTTTAAAAAACTGTACAGATTTTTTTCCACCCTTGAAATAATCCTTAATTAGCTTTGTGGAATAAGTGTATGTGCCCTTTGCAGTAATAAGGTAGACTTATCTGAAGTCTGTGCGGCATTCATCTTGGAAGGAATATACTAATTGAGCCTGATAGAACAGATGAAGATGAATGTACTCTATATGAAAGTATTTTACAGGTAATGCTTTATCCAAAGAGGAAAAAAATATAGGGAAATTGTAATCTCTATGTTATGATGATGATGATGTTTTTTTTAGAGATCACTGTGATTGGTTCATTGGTGGGGTATAATGTATTTTATGCATATGATAATCTAGTCTATCACAAACTTTCAGTAAAATATTAACTTTCTTATATTGGTGGAGCCTTACTGAAAGCTTCTATAATTTCATAACATAATGGTTCCTCTAATTTCCAGTATCAGAGGTGTTATTCTGACCAGTTCTGACCAGTTCTGACCAGTTCTGGAGAACCGCTAGTGGAAATTTTGACTAGTTCAGAGAACCAGCAAATGCCACCTCTGACTGGCTCAGACCCATCTATTCTCTGCCTCCTGAGTTTCAGCTGATCTTCTTTTGTTGCCCTGCACAGGAGAACGGAGCTGGGAAGCAGGTTAGTGGGGTGGGTACAGAATGGGGATTTTACAGTATCCTTCCCCTGGAGTGGGGAGGGGATGGAGATTTTACAATATCCTTCCCCTGCCATGCCCACCAAGTCATACCCACACGCCACACAATGGCCACCAAGCCACACCCACAGAACAGGTAGTAAAATTTTTTGAATCCCACCACTGTCCAGTATGTGTGTGTACCTTCATGTCACTCTTGACTGCCAGTCAAATTTCAGAAAAAAATTGCCATTTTCCAGGGCTGAGAAAGAGAGAGGCTGGTCCAAGGTCACCTAGCTGGCTTTGTACCTAAAGTGGGATTAGAACTCATGGTCTCCTGATTCCTAGGCTGATGCCTTAATCTTTACACTAAATTGACTTTCATTTTATAATTATGCTTTTGATTTCCAAATATTCTCAGAGAATAAAGCAGTACTTTTGTATTGGTATCATTTCAATAGTATCTCTATAGAGATACTCCATGCTCGAAGTGGTAAAGGATGGGTTTTATGTATTTATTATTTTTATTTTTTACATTTCTGAACTGCTCATCTCTCTCAAAGAGGGACTCGGGCGGAGGTGTACAATAACACATCAAATTATAAAAGCAGTAGATAAAAATGTTAGAATTAAATTTTAGAATTAAAAATTAAAAAAAAAACTTTTAGGTGGCAAAAATATTTAAACCCTGTTAAAAATTTAGTTGAGAAAGGCAAAGGGAGAGCTGCCATGGCACTAACCAACCCCATAAATGTGTGCAGAATCATGTTTTAACCCCTTTTTGGAAAGCCAGGAGAGAGTGTGGAGAATATTCCACAGAGCAGAGACAATGGCAGAGGAGGCTCTCTTCCTACATCACAAAGATCTTCTGTGATCAACCTTGCTTGGCCCATTTACCTTGCTAACAGTAGCATCTAAGCGCTCTGGTGGCACGAGGGTTAGAATGCAGTATTGCATGCTAATTCAACTCACTGCCAAGAGTTCAGCTCAAGTTTGACCCATCCTTTCGAGATTGGTAAAATGAGGACCCAGATTGTTGGGGGCAATCTGATGACTTTGTAAACCACTTAGAGAGGGCTGTGTAGCACTGTGAAGTGGTATTTAAGTCTTCAGTGCTGTTGCTATTGCTATTGCTATTCTGTGGATATTCAGAAGCTGTTGTTAGCCAGCTCTGCTGCCTATAAGGGAGGTGTTCTGCAGCAATGTTTTTGAAAAATTTTTTTTGATGAAGTTCAGTACCTCTTTAAAGATCTGGAGATTTCCAGCATAGGAGACCCTGCATCTGTGATTCGGATTTCATTTCATGAGGGGAGACAGGACAAATGAAGCAACTCCTCTATGCAGAGCTTTCTAGAGGGCATGGATATTAGACCGTAGGATGGATACTGGAGGAGGTGCTGTCTTCACATAGTTCTTAGTCACATGAAATCAATACTTAAATAAGGATATGAACTTAAGCTTAATTATGAGTGATGGAGTTTTGTATGTTTATTCAAGAAGAAATATGCAGTTGGAATGCTTTAAATTTATATTGGTAACCAGAGGGCTGAGAGGTGTTTGTAATTGTCTTGTCTTTCATTTTACAATAACTCTAATCTGCAGTCCTGCTGCCTTCCTATCCCTCAATTACCCCCCAAAGAATAACACATTGAGAGATATTTTCTCACGGGGATTTCTCAGATTAGGAAGCGTGAACAGACCAGGTCAGTGTAAAATTGGGTAATGTAAAAACAACATCAAGCACCATCCAACATTTTATCAGACTAAAAAAGGCTTCAAAATACCGTCAAAAGATATTGTAAAGAAATTTGAGAGTACTTTGAAAATAAGGGGGAAAAGCAGGAAAAAAAAATCCCCTAGTTGAAAGAGGGTTTTGATGTGGGCTTAATATTAATCCTATGAAACTCAGATCCGATTTGATTCCAATCTGAGATGTGAGGAAGGCAAAATTTGATTCAAATGTCTGGTTTTGAGATCTGAAGGCAAGTGAATACCAAACCTTTTGAGGTTTGAGAAAGATTTGTTTGTTGTAGCTGCTTCAGGAATTTTTTTTTGGGGGGGGGGCTTTCAGAATGGTATGAAAATAGAAGGGATGGAATACTTTATACCATGAATTATGATATATTTTATTGATTTTAGCACAGTGCATTTTTGAAATATTTTCCTGCTTCCTTGGAGAAGCAGAGCATCTAAAATTGTCCAACAAAGAATCTCAATTATGCTGAACTAATGCAGACTGTATCAAATTCCAATTTAACAAAACATTATTCTTTAAAAAAAATCTAAGTAAAAATGAACTGTTTCAAATTCTCGTCTGAGTTTCCAGGCAATGTCTCCTGTTTTACCTTTAAGACAGGATGTAATTTGACATATGAGATCACTAGGTTTTGTTGAGTTCTAGGTGGACTGGCACAACTGCCTGGTAATGTTTTGCTGCCCCAGGAACAAGCCTCTCATTATTGTATTGCTTTTGATGAAGTGCCAGGCTAAGGCAAGCTTGGTCTTGAAGCAAAAGAACAGAAAGAGGTTTGACAGACCAAAATAAGAGATGTCAATGAGAGACAACCATCACACCATTTAACCAGCCTGTAGATATGCTCTCCATATATGGAAGCAACATTTCAAAACTGATAAGTGCTTTGAATAACAGAGTTACAACCTTCCCTCACTGAATCTACAAAGCGCTGTGTCATAACTAATTTTATCTGCTACATTAGTTGATGAATTTTCAGTGGGGAAATTTGATCAAATGTTCATAAACTGGGAGTATCTCCCTAAAGCTTTGTGAACATCTTAATATGTGTGGGATTGGGTTCCCTCCCCCCCTTCTTTGTGATTTTGTATGAGAGAGAGAGAGCAATGCAGAAGTGAGACATCACTTTCTGTTTAGATGCATATTATATGGTGAACAAGCAGGGGTATTCTGCACTTCAGATCCAAAGGCAGAAAGCTTCTTCAGAATAGATATACAATAGGTGCATTGTCAGTGCCTCTTTAAGTCAACTGTTATTTTCTTGGCATTGTGCAGCTGGTATGATGGTATGAGACTCAGGAAAAGATGCAGCTTCTCGAAGGAGTGCTGACAAGTACAGCATTTGCATCTTCTCCAAAAGCACCTTTCTGGCTTTTGAGCTGAAGCACAGCCCATTCCAATAAATAAGTTAATTGTTGCACATTGGAAAATATCAACCATAGCTCATCTTCACATCCTGGACATAAACTGTTTCAACTTCTTCCCTGAAGACAACGCTATAGGGCATTGTATGTCAAAACAATCAGACACAAAGACAGTTTCCCCCCCATGCTATCATTGTATTAAACAACTATTTCTCACAACACCGTTTATGCCCTTAGATGTCAAACCACCTAGTAGGGCTGTGTTACTTATTATCCATCTCATCTATTACCTATTTACTTAGATTCTTATGACTGTAACTTGTTGTATCTCATGATTTATGTTGATTGCTTTTATTTAGCATCCTATTATGATTTATGTTGATTGCTTTAGTATCCTATGACTATCACTGAGGGTTGTATCTATGATTTATGATGATTGTTTTTTATGATTATCTCAAATTGTAGAATACATTGTGTGCATCCAATAAAGAATTCTAGTCTAATCTAGTCTAGACCTGCTTCCCAACAATAAATTTCCAAAATGCCACCCAGAAATATTCTAAAGAAGCTATAAAACTTCCAAAGAATGATGTAGGAAGCCAAAGCTACTTCAATGGGGGGGGACTTTGGAAAAATTAAAAGGCACATTTTGACACAATAGTTTTGTTACCTTTTACAAGATAATTTTATAACATGATCTGTTAGGAAAAAAAACAGTCCTTTGTAAAACTATAGTTTACAGTTTTTTTCAAACTGGAAAGATTCTATATATTATTCTATATATATTCTATATATTATATCAAATTCCAGTACATAGTATATTTAACAGTGACTGATAATTTTTTAAAATTCAAATGGCAAATGTATATGGCAAATGTTTTTTAAATGAAAGATATATGTTAATTTAGGATATGGTGAGCTATTATAGAAACTGTTCTGAAATATAATGAATATACTACAGGTAGTCATCAACTTATGAATACAACTGAACCCAAAATTTCCATTGTTAAGCATTATAGTTGTAAGATATTAGCATACGTACCTGTGATTGGCTGATCCATGAAAGCGGGAAATTAAACAGCCGTCACTGGCTAAAGCCGTGGATAGCTCCGCTGTAAAAGGGGTTGCTGCCGCTTGAGTTCTTCAGTTTCTGTGGAGATAAAATAAAGCGTTTAACTGATCTACTTGTCCTGCGTCTTCCTTTACCCTACAATCTAACAGTTGTTAAGTGAGTTTTGTGCTACTTTTACAACCTTTCTTGCCACAGCTGTCGAGGGAATCACTGCAATTATTAAGTTAGTAATATAGTTAAGTGAATATGGCTTCCCCAATGACTTTGCTTGTCAGAAGGTTGCAAAAGCTGTTCACATGATCCCGGGACACTGCAGCCATAATTAAACACACGGCAGTTGTCAAACATCCAAATATTGATCACATGACCACAAGGGATGCTGCAAAAGTCATAAGTGTGGCAAACAGTGATAAGTCACTTTTTTCAGTGCTGTTGTAACTTTGGTCATTAAACAAATGGCTGTAAATCGAGGGAAGAGAAAAGAAGAAATTGCAACATTAATGTATTTGGCTACAATTATATCTATTGCTGGACAAAATGTTTATTCAACAATAGATGAAAATTTTGGTAACAATGAAAACATTCTTTTCTAGTCACAAAGCAAATATAGTTGCTTTTAAAGAACGATAGTTGAAGTACAATCTTTTATATGTAAGTTAGAAACTAGTTAACTGAATTTACTTCCTGATAATTGGTTTTAAAGTCCCCCCCCCCCCAAAATTTGCAGCTAGTTTACTTATATGATTTTACAGTTAAATGTTAATGGTTATATTAGCTCCATAAGTAGTTGCAACTGATTATGATGGCTTCACAGAATCGGTTTTGGGCTTTTATTCTGAAAGGCATCGTAAGTTTATGAACTCACCTGAGAGTTTTCATCTTTTTGAATGAATCAAAAGGTGAAAACTCTCAGGTGAGTTCATAAACTTATGAATGTGGTTTCTTTTGGCAAGTACATCATTTGCCTTTTTTCAGGATATGTTTTGATTTCCCAGTCTAGATTACAACCCTACTAGACCTATAACAAACAATTGCCCATAGGCAAGCTAATTGGGATGTTAAAAGGAAGCCATTAATAAGTGAGGATTATTTTAGTACTTCTTAATAGATGTATTTCCAGACCCACATTTCTCATTTTCTACCAGTGATTCTCTGAGAAGAGACATTAACAGATTGTGGTAAGTATCAGGTGATTTTGAATAGTCATATTTTGTGCTGGCCCAATTATTATGAATGAGAAAATAAACAGAGAAATTGCTAGTTAGGATAATAACTAAGAAGGGGAAGAGTTGTGCTGAATAATGAGATTGCTCAAACTAATTACTTAAAGGTCTTGCCAAGTAAATAGCATTACAAACTATTTTAGCAGCCTTTTCTTTAAAGGATTGGAACAGAAAATTCTGGGCTTCAGTCCAAAGACTGAATTTACCCAATGACCACAGACTGACTGAGGAAAAATTACCTAATGAAATAGAAGGATGAAGTCTACCTCAAACTCCCATTTACTTGATTTAACTTCAATAATGTACTAAATGACATGTACTGATATCAAGATACTATAATACATCATGCAGATAATTGGTGAAATGTATAGAACTCATTAGTCTGGGAAGATTAAAAAAGCTTGTGGTAGTTTTGTTACTAACTACCTAATTAGTTATGTCTCTCATAAGAAATCAATACATAGGCATAATTGGAATACAAGCTGTCATTTCTGACAGGAGGACCTGTATAAAATGTGGGAGGAAAATCTTTAGCAGAAATGGAGCTAATATAGCCTACTCATAAAATTTTCTAAGAATTCAAATGGAAAAAGAAATCCCTAATTTGATGTTCAAAAATCTGCTTTTTTTATAGAACTGCCTTAAAATCAATATAACTTCTTATTCAGTATCTTGTGCACATTCAATATCAGAATCAATTAGAATATGAACAATTTTTGGAGCCATTTTAATTCCAGCTCTAGGTTGATCTAAGGACTGCTTCCATTGGCTACATATTTTTATATTGTTGATAAGTTAGGATTAAAAAAAACCTCCTCCAGCTTGACAACAAAAACTAAGAATGATAGTTGCAGTAAGCAGATCAGTTGATTGTGAGGTGTTGTTGACATATCATTGGCTATTCTCTCAGTAATCATCCAACCTACCTCACTGAGCTGCTGATACTGGCTTCAGTCTTAACTGCCAAAGATATTTGAATGAGTATAATTCATTAATCTGGTGCAGAAATGAGACTGTGCAGACTGATTCTTCTTTTGACCTTTGTGTGCTTCCCTTGATTTTACACTGGAATTCAATAGCCCGAATGAGTGTACATGATGCTGAAAATGGAGGCAGGAAGCAGATTTGTCTTTTAATTTCCAACCCAATGGAATTTTGGATAGAGAGGACCATTGGTTTAAAAGAGGGGTAAAACAATCCATCTATGTTAGAATTGAGCATCCTTCCTCACCAGAGGATTAGGAATAAAATATCACCTACCTCTAATTTTCAATTGAACCCTTGCTACAGTTCCAAGAAGATTCCACAACCAATTGTCCCCTGATTCGGGTGACCCTGAAGGCACAGTTAACCCCTTCAAGTGGCCTCAACAACTCTCAGAGAGTGCTAATGACCAGATGGCTGCAAAGAAATACAATCCTTCCATCTCTCACACACTCCCATTAGAACCTATCCTTCTATCTCCCCACCACCAGAACTGATGAAGCTTTTGGATGAGAAGCAAAACATTTTCTTCTTTTTCCTCAAAGAAAAAACCCACAGTCAAGTTGCCTTTTGAACAAAAAAGCACCTTTGAGACAGCTATGACCTGGATGACTGAGAATCTCTGCAGAAACAAGAAAGTGTTGAAAATAAAATATATAAAGAGGGTTAGAACTGAATCTGTACATCAGGACAGTAATTTTCTAACACTTCAACAAATTTGGTAAGAGGGGAAAACCTAAAGCAAAAAAGATGGGCTAATTCTGACCAGGAACTATAAAGAAAAAGAAATTATCCCATTTTTTTCATCTAGGACATGGGTGTCAAACTTGTGGTGTCACGTTGCTGTCACATGAGCCACTCAACAGAGCCACTCATCATGGGCAGAAACCTTATCTGAGCATATCTTAATAAATATCATTTCTTACATCCTAGTTTACTATGAACAAGAAGGTTAGTATTTTTTCAAAAGTGCATTGCTTCCTTTTAAAAGTTCAGAATTGTTCTATATAGATTGAGCTTGGTTGTATTGAAGTGTTTAATATTGTACAGTTGTGTATGATTGAAGGTCACCCATGAGGTTGATAGGGATATTCTCCTTTTCATATCTGTTGCACATGAGGTAAAAAAAATATCTGTTTTTCTCCCAGTTCAATGTTATACAGCAGTTCATTCAACCTTGCAATTTTAGCTAGAGCTATGATACTATAGAAATAGCCATAAATTAGACAGATCTGAGTTTGAACTGTGTGATAGTTCTCTCCCAAAATCTTTCAAAAGCAATAAAGGGTACTTGGGAAGCACAAAATATCATTATTAAATGTATTTTACAATCCTGTAACTGAACACTGACTTTCTGGGAAGGTTTTCTTCAGTTTTCTGAAAGATATGGTCTGCAGCTACTGCTCTACTGCTGTCTTATTAATAACAGCTTCATGCTCATCAGATCTTGTTAGCGTCAGCAGTATACTGTCATTTTGTATTCTGTGAAATGAAATTGTCTTTTAATTATGAATTTAGTCTATCTCTTGCATTTTCCTCTAGTGATTCATTTCTTACCTATGGAACAGGAAGAGAAAGTGTTTGTTTATATATATGACTGATGTTTTATAGTTGGGTCAATTTTTTTTCTGCCACATAATTAAAGAAGAACAAAATGGTGAAGGGAATAAAATTGGGCTGTCATTTTCTCTGTAAAAGTTCTTATGAGAACTTTGTGGCTAGTTGTTATTCCTAGATGATTGAAAAAAAGAGCACGCTTATTCTCAATGAGGAAAAAAGTCAGTATTATTACCTGCATATTTATCTGCCAAACACAAGGCAATGATCACTAAAAAGAAACTCATATACTTTGGGAATGTGATGTGAATGGATGATGGAAAAAACAATCTCTGCTTGGCAAGACTGAAGGAACTAGAATGGATATCCAAGACATTCTGATGTCCTTGGCAGAGCTACAAGTTGTTACTACATAGAGACTCATATCCTTGCAGATACCAAGCATTGAGTTGAGCTTGACTCAATGGCATCTAATGAACTATCTTGTAATATGAGCTTTCCATGGGTAAAAGTATCAAAACTGTATTTAAACCTCATACTTTTTTTCATATATGTTTAAATAATTAAGATAAGATATCTTATCCCTGAACAAGGATCACAATGCTTGCACTATTTTTCAAATTGGGCCTAGAGAGACATTGGACAATAAACAATTAACTCATCTCACAAGAAAGCAAAAAGAGTTAATATACAATAATAGAAAATTTCTCAATGAAGGCTAATATACATGTCCACAGATAATGTTGCAGGATCAGTTATTGGGACAAGAGGTTTTGTCTTCCGAGCTTTCGGACTCATGCTGGAACCTATCCTCAGGGAACTTTTCTGTAGCAGAGTCTGTGCTCTTACTACCGTGTTTCTCCAACAATATGGCCTCCACCAATAGGAAGGCCCAGCATGATTTCTAGGCATGAGGTGAAATTAAGCCCCACCCCCAAAAAAAATTAGGCCTATTTAATCCATGCATTTCCCCGCCATTTCTCACATCATTTGTTAGAACTACACAAGGTGAAGAGAAATGGGGGGAAAGGAGGGTGGTGGTGGAGAGAAAACTTGCCTTTAGGAATTCCCTGCAGGTAGCCTAGGCTAGAATACCCCTATCTACCGATAGAACATCAGCCGATAGATGCTCCCCGAAGGCAGAGTCCCCAGCCGCTTTGGGGTGAGGCATGGCTGCCCGTGTCCCCTCGCCATTAGGCAGTGTCTTTCGGGCGATGGAAGCTCCCCAAGGGCAGTCACCAGCCACTTCGATTGGCCAGTAGAAGCAGCCTCAGGGCGAGTACACACACACACTCCCCTCGCCGTGAAGCCACTTCTATCGGCTGACGAAAGTTCCCTTGAAGGCAAAGTCCGCAGCTTCTTCGGGGCGAGTGTGGCTGTCCGTGTCTCCTCACCATTAGGCAGTGTCTTTCAGGCGATGGAAGCTCCCCAAGGGCAGTCACCAGCCACTTCGATCGGCCAGTAGAAGCAGCCTCGCAGCGAGGAAGTGTGTGTGTGTGCGCTTTCATCAGCCAATAGAAATGGCCTCGTGGAGAGGTACGTGCGTATGGGCTGCTCTTGGTGGGGGAGGAAATTAAGTCACCCCCAAAAAGACGGCCTAGCCATTTTTTCGGGGTCAAAAAAAAATAAGACCCAGCCTTATTTTGTGAGAAACACGGTATATGTGTGTTATTTATAGTGCCTGTTGTAAGCGGCTTTTTAGAGTTTGATTGGGGTGTGTTGATGGCTGGCTTTTAAGTCATTAGCTGTCATTTGCTTCTGCTGCCCAGCTCGCCTTCTAAGTATTGGATAGGCTGGTGATAAATCAGCACTCCTGTTGATAGGAGTCTGAAAGCTTGGAAGACAAAACCTCTGGTCCCAGTGACTGACCCAAATTGAATCCCGTAATAGAAAACTTTTTTGTCTGCACAGGGTGGTGAAGAGGGGATAAATGACAACATAGAACAAGGATGTCATCACAGGCATGGTCTGATCCATGTACTTTTATCAGACAGGGGTCATAGGCATGTAAGAAAAGTATTTGTAAGATGACATTTCCAGATTATCATTTTGGCATTATCATTATCAGATGTTACTGATTGAGAAGCATGATGGCAATGAATCAGCATATTTTGATAGAAAAGTAGAAAAAAATCATAGAAAGAAAGGAGGGATTGTACTGTATGTTAAAATTTCCTCAAAGTACAGAAATCTAAAAGGAATGAACTTGATGGTCCTATTGAGAGCATCTGGGTTAAAATTATTGTGACCAACCAACACAATAATTTATATCACTGACCATTTAAAAGAGAAGATGTAGATGGTATTATCCAAAACAATTTAAAGATATTCTAAAGGGGCATAAATTAGTGGTCATGGGGAATATAATTATCCTGTCATTTTTTGTAAGTCCATGCCTCTCAAATTCATTTCAGAAAGTTTCAGTCCTGTCTTACTAATAAATTTATTTTTCACAAGGTAATGGAAGGCACTAAAACATCAACTATGTTTTACTTGACCCAATCTATGGGAAAGACAGGAGACAATATGGAGATAGGGAGTATTGGGTTGGAGGGGAGAAATGACATATAATGTTTGAATGTTTTATGTTAAGGGGAACTAAAGCTGAATATAGCCATATGCAGAACCTCAAGAAATCAGACACTGATAAATCCAGAACAATTATAAATCAGATTCCATGGGGGGAAATCTGATAAGAGATTGAGCCCAGAATGCATGCAAATTTCAAGTAAAGAAAAACTGAAAGCAGAATTGTAAGACATTCCATTGAGAAAATAAAAGGGAAAGCAGAATAATGTAATGTGGTTATACAAAAAGTTAATATCTGAAAATAAAAAGGAATGCTTACAGAAGATAGAAGAATAGATTACAGTACTATGTAAAAACATTTCTTGAAATGATGTTGACATCATTTGTAATTTGTATGAAAACTTTAGTGAAGAGTGCTAAGAAAAACAAACAAATCAACAATCAACAATCAAAAACAATCAACTTTAAAAAGTTTTTCTGGTATATTCAAAATAAAAGAAAATAAACACTATACCAGTACTGAAAGATTAAGAAATAAAATGTTTGGGGTTTAGCTTCTCCAAAAATTATTCCCCAAAATTTCAATTCCCACTGAGATATTTTGAAGAACTAGTTGAACAACAACAACAGGATTTTACTCTGATAGAAACATAAGAATTAAGTTTTAGATCACAAATTAACTCAGTGGTATTATGTCTTTGTTATCTTGTGCCTTCTGTTTTTGTACATATCATATTTGATCTTACCATTATCCCTGTTTCTATTCTTAACATGATACTTTCTGTGTGAACGCCACAATTTTCAACTATGTCACTCAATAATACAAACAAAATATTAACATAGGCATACAGTAACTATGGAATTACCACAGTAGTCATTGCTTTGTAATTTGTTTATGGTTGAGCTGGAAAGAAATGCTTTATCAACAGCCATCAAAAGATAAGCCCGTTAACTAAGAAAAGTTAAATAAGATCAATCAGAATACAGCTTGAAGGGACCTTGGAGGTTTTCTAATCTAATCTAATCTAATCTAATCTAATCTAATCTAATCTAATCTAATCTAATCTAATCCTCAAGCAGGAGACTGTATACCATTTCAGACAGGTGGCTGTCCAGTCTTTGAAACACCTACACTTCTGAAGGCAAGCTGTTCTACTAGTCCATTGTCCTGTCAAGAAGTATCTCTTTAATTCCAGGTTGCTTCTCTCCTTGATTAGTTTTCATCCATTGTTTCTTGTCTTGCTTTCTAGTGCTCTTGAAAATAAGTTGCCCCCCTCTTCTTTGTGGCAGCCCTTTAAATATTGGAATACTGCTATCATGTCACCTCTAGTCCTTTGTTTCTTTTTTATCTAGAATAGTTTTTATCTAGAACAGTTTTTGCAGCTCTTTAATCAACCCAACCCAGAATTACATTTTATAAGTTTATTAGTATGGACTCCAAAACTTGTTCAAACTGTGCTTCTCAGTACTTCTTTACTAAAGTGATGCTGTCTATTAAGTGGGTTTAATTGTGGGCTCAGTATTCTAATGCTTGTTCATTGGTAATTTAGATGAAGAACTAGAGGAAACACTATTAGTTATTGGGGGGGTGACCATAGAGAGGACAATATACACCACACTGGTTGAAAAACTATAGAAAAACATTGGAACATAAGTATGTAAGGACAGAATTTGCATTGTCACTTGTTTTGCATAATCTTGGTTTGCTGAAGAAGTTGAAATAAAGTTCTAGGAAACAGAGAAATTTAAAAATGATCTTGTGTTAGAAAACTGAACTGAAAGTTATTGAATGAACTATTAAATGAATATTCATTCATACAATAAACGCCATTGCAAAAACCAATCCCAACCACAAAAAACTTCGCTCAAGACCAGACTTATCCATACTACAAAGAATCTGCTCCCGTGAACTTCGCAAGGAACTCAAAAGACGACTAGACAATGGAGAGAAGGATCTCTACGTTGACTACCACACTGATTGTATCAAAAGTAAGTCACACAAACCACAACTCCACATCCAACCCTACCTCATCCAACCCTCCATCACTCAAAACTAGGCACACAAGCCCCTAACTACCTCAATTCCCATTACAACTGGCCTTAAATGCAAGCAGCCTTGTGAATAAAATACCCAAATTTCTCCTCTTACGAAATATGGCTAAATTTGACATCATATTTGTCTGTGAAACATGGCTCAATGCATCTCTCCCTGACTCCATTACCACAGTAAGAGACTATCATATTTACCGATCAGATCATGAAATCTGTAGAGGAGGTGGTGTTGCTATCTTCTATAAAAAGTCCTTACATCTAAAAAACATACAAGTTACCCAAGAGCTTGCTTTTCCTCAGAACATAATCTGTGAACTGTCCTTAAATATCACATTTCGATTCTTACTATGTTACAGAGCCCCTGATTATCACATCGAACATGTAAACAAGTTAAATTCACTACTAACATGGGCAACATCCTGCCCACACACTTTTATCTTTCTTGGTGACTTCAATCTATCTCACATTAACTGGACCATAAATGAATGTACAACTGAACCCATACATGCAACCTTCTACAATGCTGTAACAAACCTGGGACTGGAACAACTAGTAATCGACAATACTAGACTTAACAACTGCCTCGGTCTCATCTTTTGCAATAGTTTGAATTCAATTTACAGAATACAAATTAAAGAACCCTTTTCCAACAGTGACCACAGCATGATTGACTTTTATATCAACATACATCCACACAAAAATCAATAACAGGATGTGATCCCCAATTATAACTTCAAAAAAGGCAACTATGATCTTATAGACAATGATCTCACATCCCTTGATTGGCAATTTCTATTCATTGGATACAATACTGTTGAAGACCATTACAACATATTTTTACTTGAAGTCAAAAGAGTCATCAAACTATATGTACCAATAACAACTCCAAAAACCAGAAAAAAACAGATTACCCATAACAATAAGGAAGATTCAATCCAAAAAGAGATCACTTTGGCAGAAAAACAAATCTGGTCACGTTGCCAACTAAAAAAGCTGATACAAAAATTTATGCCACCAGATAAAAACTGAATGCACCAATTATCACATAAAACAAGAGGAAAATCTTCTATGCACCAATTCCACCCACGCTTTCTACAATTTTGTAAACAACAACAAAAGACTCAAGGTCCATCACACCCATGAAAGGACCTAATGGGAAAGACTGCAACGATGACACTATTAAAGCCAACCTCTTTAACACATTCTTTGGCTCAGTATTTGTAAACAACAGTGGATCATGCCCAGTA
This sequence comes from Notechis scutatus, assembly GCF_049901735.1. Taxonomy (NCBI): domain Eukaryota; kingdom Metazoa; phylum Chordata; class Lepidosauria; order Squamata; family Elapidae; genus Notechis; species Notechis scutatus. The sequence continues at coordinate 103,471,290 of NC_142012.1, forward strand.
TTTCCTAGTAGAACCACAGACAACTACAATGATCGAATACATATTGATTTTATTCTATCAATGGTTAGACAATAAAATACAGTAATGAAATATGTAGATTTTTAGAAAATAATAAATATATAAAGATGTACTTCTTTCTTATTATATCTACAAAATGATTTTAGGGTAAATTTGGGATGATAATATGAACTGTTATAAAACAAACTAAGTAAATTATGATTATCTTGTAAAACATGAATGAATAAAAGTATAGTCAAATGATTGATTAATAATGATACTAAGGTAATTTTTGATTGAAAATACGAGATTATATGCAATGTAATTGTAATTGAAGACTACAAAATGGAAGCACAAAACAATTTGTAAACCAACCGGCACACTGTATGTATACATATGGAAGATGGCTTGATGTTTTTATGTTTTGTTTGTTTATGTTTGTTTTTAAAAACCAATAAAAACTTAAAAAAAAAAAAAGACTGCAATGATGACACTATTAAAGCCAACCTCTTTAACACATTCTTTGGCTCAGTATTTGTAAACAGCAATGGATCATGCCCAGTATTTACTAGTAGAACCACAAACAACTACAATGATCTAATACATATCGATTTTACAGGAGACAATGTTGAAAAAGCACTATGCAATCTAAAACCATCTCTATCTATTGGACTGAACGGAATACATGCCTACCTCTTAAAAAAGTTATCCACTGCCATAGCCGAACTTCTAAGCATAATCTTCGAAAAATCTTTCAGGACCAGCTCCTTGCCAAAACTATGGTCACCAGCCACAGTCATCCCCATCTTCAGAAAGGGAGACTCCAGCCTAGTTGAAAATTACAGACCAATCTCTTTATGCTGCATCACCTGTAAAGTCATGGAATCAATTATTAACCAATCCATTATCCTCCACTTAGAGACAAACAACCTCCTCTCTAATAAACAATTTGGTTTCAGAAAAAAACTATCCTGTAATCTGCAACTCTTATACTGCAAAAACATATGGACTACACAACTTGAGCAGGGCAAAGCAATAGACGCAATCTACATAGACTTCTGTAAAGCCTTTGATTCAGTGGTACACGACAAAATATTCCTAAACCTAAAATCTTGTAGTATCTCTGGACACCTGCATAACTGGATAGAAGCATTCCTCTCAAACAGACAACAAATGGTCAAAAATGGGAGCGTCCTATCAAATTCTGGACCTGTCAACAGTGGTGTCCCCCAAGGCAGTGTTCTAGGACCAACTCTCTTCATACTCTACATAAATGATCTCTGTGATCATATGAAGAACAATTGCGTTCTCTTCGCTGATGATGTAAAGCTATTCAACACCACAGACAATACTGCTACCCTTCAAAAAGTCCTCGACTATGTATCAGAATGGTCAAACAAATGGCAACTTCAAATCTCAACAAATAAATGCTCTGTCTTATATATTGGCAAAAAAAATAAACAGAAAATAAAATACAAGCTGAATAGTCAAGACCTTGTTGATGATCCAAACTCTGAAAAGGATCTTGGAGTACTTATGTACTCAATGACCTAAGTGCTAGAGCCCACTGTAACTGCATAGCCAAAAAAGCGTTAACAGTTGTTAACCTAATCTTACGTAGCTTTTTCTCTGGTAATATTACACTAATAACTAGAGCATACTAAACATTTGCTGGACCAATACTCGAATACAGCTCATCAGTCTGGAACCCACATTATGTATCTGATATTAACACAGTTGAGAAAATCCAGAAATATTTTACAAGAGTTCTCCACTCCTCTACTCGTTTCAGAATACCTTATGCCACCAGACTTGAAATTCTAGACCTAGAAAACTAGAACTACGCCGCCTTTGGTCCAATCTAAGAATAGGATATAAAATCATACATTGCAATGTCCTATCTGTCAATGAATACTTCAGCTTCAACCATAACAACACAAGAGCAAACAATAGATACAAACTCAAGGTTAACCGCACCAAACTTGATTGCAGGAAATACGACTTCAGCAACAGAGTGCTCAATGTCTGGAATACTCTACCTGACTCTGTGGTTTCTTCCCCAAACCCCAAAAACTTTAACCTTAGACTGTCTACTATTGACCTCACCCCTTTCCTAAGAGATCTGTAGGGGGCGTGCATAAGCACACCAACGTGCCTACCGTCCCTGTCCTATTGTTTCTTTTATTTTTCTTATATGTATTCATGTATTCATAACTATGTTTTTACTTATACCTATTATCTTGTAAGGAATTGACAAACCAAATAAAATAAATAAATGAATGTTTATAAAAATAAATGCAAAATTACTTTGCTTAGAAAAAAGTAACAGACATTTCAGATAGAAGAAACCTGATTTGGGACTATTATGTGAGAAGGATTTTGGAATTATAGTTGATCACAAGATGTCTGTGAAGTAGCAGTGTGATATTTCTTCTAAAAGAGCAAACCCAAGATGGGAAAGAGAAAGAGAGAAAGAGAGAGGCAGGGGAGGGGAGAGAAGACTTTCTTGTAGTTAATGACCAATGATATTACAAGATAAAATAGAATAAAGCAATGATACCAACATGAGCAAAATAGAACATTATAGAGTCTATGAAACTAATCTAAATAACTAAACCTATAAAACCTATTAACCCATGATATTAAAATGCAAAGAATCTGTTATCTTGGTGCAATGGAACTAACATTTATATTAAACAGTAACTAATTATACAATGTAAGTTACAATATTGAATACTACAGTAAATAACATCTATATTACCAGTGCACAGATTCTGTGCTCTCACTGCGTCAGTGGAAGTATAAAAAGTTTGAACAGTCTGAACTTGAAAGCAGGCATAATAGTAAAACATGGAAAGTTTTAAGGGACCAAAGAGCTTCAGGGGAAACTTACCAAAATAAACATGTCACAGGGAATCAAGAGGAATACTGATCCAAACAGCTGATCCTATAGTATAGGTCACCTAGAAAGTCTCCAACTTCTGTACCGAACCCCTTTTCTCAAATTACAGATGTTCAACAGCACTTATCTAGTAGCTGCACATATCCAGATGATTACTAGATGTCAGCTAAGAGATTTAACAACTCTTAGCTGTTTTTTTTGCCAGCTGATGGTCAGGAGGTCAGTTGACAGGTTGACTCACAGTTTCAAGGATAAACAATGATCAAGACTATAATGGCGGTGGGGTGAACCAATGCCAGGACTAACCAGGGTGTTGGCATGTAATACGGTAGATATTAGGCAGTGCTGGATTTTCAGTTGAAGGAACTACTACTCATGGTCCTTAGAATATTGTTCATTAAAGCTATAGTGGTAAGTGCACATGCACCCTTTCTGGGTTTATAGTAAGGGGGGGGGGGGGGGGGGGGGGGGGGGGGGGGGGGGGGGGGGGGGGGGGGGGGGGGGGGGGGGGGGGGGGGGGGGGGGGGGGGGGGGGGGGGGGGGGGGGGGGGGGGGGGGGGGGGGGGGGGGGGGGGGGGGGGGGGGGGGGGGGGGGGGGGGGGGGGGGGGGGGGGGGGGGGGGGGGGGGGGGGGGGGGGGGGGGGGGGGGGGGGGGGGGGGGGGGGGGGGGGGGGGGGGGGGGGGGGGGGGGGGGGGGGGGGGGGGGGGGGGGGGGGGGGGGGGGGGGGGGGGGGGGGGGGGGGGGGGGGGGGGGGGGGGGGGGGGGGGGGGGGGGGGGGGGGGGGGGGGGGGGGGGGGGGGGGGGGGGGGGGGGGGGGGGGGGGGGGGGGGGGGGGGGGGGGGGGGGGGGGGGGGGGGGGGGGGGGGGGGGGGGGGGGGGGGGGGGGGGGGGGGGGGGGGGGGGGGGGGGGGGGGGGGGGGGGGGGGGGGGGGGGGGGGGGGGGGGGGGGGGGGGGGGGGGGGGGGGGGGGGGGGGGGGGGGGGGGGGGGGGGGGGGGGGGGGGGGGGGGGGGGGGGGGGGGGGGGGGGGGGGGGGGGGGGGGGGGGGGGGGGGGGGGGGGGGGGTGGGGGGGGGGGGGTTTTTTGGTTGGTTTTTTTTTTTTGGGGGTTTGGGGTTGTGGGGGGTGGTGGGGGGGGGGGGGGGGGGGGGGGGGGGGGGGTTTGGGGGGGGGGGGGGGGGTAGACTCTTGATACAGCAAATGTTGGGTGGCAGAATTTTGTGATGGTACTGGGATTGGAGTGATAACTTCAATCAATAACCAAGGAAAAGTGAAGAGAATCATTGCCTGTGCCATCAAGATTCTTTTTTTTTAAAGAATAGAATAGAGTACTTTATTGGCCAAGTGTGATTGGACATACAAGGAATTTATCTTGGTGTAAATATTCTCAGTATACATAAAAGAAAAGATACATTTGTTAAGAATCAAGAATCATAATGTACAACACTTAATGATAGTCATAGGGTACAATCAGCAATCAAATCATACTAGGAAACCGTCAATATAAATTGTAAGGATACAAGCGACAAAGTTACAGTCCTACAATCACAAGTGGGAGGGAATGGGTGATAAGGAGTGATGAGAAGATTAACAGCAATAGTAGTGCAGACTTTGTAATAGTTGAACAGTGTTGAGAGAATTATTTGTTTAACAGAGTAAATGGTTTTTAAGGAAAAACTGTTCTTGTGTCTAGTTGTTCTGGTGTGCAGTGCTCTTGTTTTGAGGGAAGGAATTGAAACAGTTTATGTCCGGGATGTGAGGGGTCTGTAAATATTTTCACAGCCCTCTTTTTGACTCATGCAGTATACAGGTCCTCAATTGAAGGCAGATGGGTAGTAATTGTTTTTTCTGCAGTCCTAATTATCCTCTGAAGTCTGTGTCTGTTGGGTTGCAGAACAAAACCAGACAGTTATAGAAGTGCAGATGATAGACTCAATAATTCCTCTGTAGAACTGTATCAGCAGCTCCTTGGGCAGTTTAAGCTTTCTGAGTTGGCACAGAAAGAACATTCTTTGTTGTGCTTTTTTAATGATGTTTTTGATGTTAGGTGTCCATTTTAGGTCATGTGATATAGTAGAACTTAGAAATTTGAAGGTCTCTACTGTTGATACTGTGTTGTCTAGTATTGTAAGAGGTGGTAGTATAGGAGGGTTTCTTCTAAAGTCTACCACCATTTCTACGGTTTTGAGTGTGTTCAGTTCCAAATTGTTCTGGTTACACCATGAGACAAGTTGTATAACCTCCTGTCTGTATGCAGATTTGTCGTCTTGAATGAGACCAATCATTGTTGTGTCATCTGCAAACTTCAGTATTTTAACTTTTGTTATTTAAGAGAAGATGCCCAGAAACCACAATTAATTATAACTTTAATCAAATACCAGATATCAATTTTAAAAAGAGGCTCATATTCTACCTTGTTTGGAGGCCATTAACCATAGTTTCTGGATTGAAATTAAAGCTATTGGTTATTTCATTATTCACACAGAGAAAATTATGGAATCACTTCATATTGGTGTCTCAATGAATATATGCATATCTTGATTTCTTAAGATGAAATATTGATTGTCTGAATGCAGCCTGTGTCTCCACTAATTATGTGCAATATCAGAGTATAATCACAATCTCACTTTTAGGCATGCACATGAATTCATTGCAGAACATTCTTAGTTGAGTATATAAATGCCATTGGTTCAAATGTTACATTTCCAACAGTGATTTAGAATCATGAGTGAAGTTTTTATTAATATTATGCCTGAACTAGCATGGGATTTTGTGGTAAGGTTAAATAACATGTAGTTTTATTTAAAGAAAAATAATTAAATATAATTTAAAGTCTGAAATATTAAAGATATCAGTTACAACATATATAAGCATTAATAATAAGGTATATGAAACACATGGCAAATAGAAAATAGGCAAGAATAATTTACTATATTTATCTCCATATTACAATGCAGGCTTAATTTTTAGATTTATGCCAAGCAGTTCTGAAATTGCAAAGAAAAATCCACTGTAACTTGGTTTTGGCATGAAAATCATATTCCATTTCTTACTTTGCTACTTAGAATTTTTCAAGATATTTCTAGGGAATTCAGATATAGACTGAAATTCCTCAAAATGAATAATATTCATTGCTGATATTATTTTAAAAGGCATACCACTCACTGTATTACAACAGTATTTTTTATTTTAGAACATTCATGTTATTCATAATCGCATGCACACATATCATAGAAGCTATTTCTTTTGCAAAAAAAAAAAGAACATAGTTTTGAACGCATCAGCTACATTATTAGAATTCTTGCAGCATCTCCAAAGAAGGTGGTTTTCAGCTACAAGCTCTGCTTTTTAATTTTTAACCATCTCTTTTAATAATTTGTGAAACTTAGAGCAGAAAGAAAACAAGGATTTCCAAACCTTTGAGGTGGCATAATTCTTCTGGGCATCCTTTCAACTCAGGTCTGTAGAGTGAATTGAATGCATAATGATATCTCCAGGGCAATACTAGAATAATTCATATGTGGGAGTGAGAAGGGATAGAAAAGATCTCCCATTGGGGATCAGGAAGGAAGGGTTTTGCTACCCATTTAAACAACAGGAAAAAGTATTCAGAAGAGTAAAAGAAAAGATTTGATGAGCCATCTAAGTTAAGCAATAGCAAAAGTGGTGCTTCCCAAAGTTGATAGAAATCAACTATCCAATAGCTTCTTTAAAAACCTGTTAGAAAAAAAAGTCACATATATTCTTACCACATTATTGCCATTGCAAAAAGCATTCTTTTTTAAAAAATACACTTCATTGATTTTACAATTAAAATAGACCAACAACACATACATAAATGCAAGAGAGAAAAAGAAAAAAGAAAGAAAAAAGAATAGAAGAAAAAGACAGAAAACAATTAAAAACATTTTCATCTTCAACAGTTTGTGAGACTTCCTTTTTATCCTTATTTTATGCCATATACACAATTAATCCTTACATATATCTGTATTTCACTACTATGATTCTATCTTATCTTCTTTTGCCTTTTAGTGTGAAATATATCTTTGGTTTATCCATTTGTACCAGCAGTTCCAGCTGTCGTAATATATTGAAGTGTCTTTATCTTTTAATGCCAAGGTTAATTTGTCCATTTCTGCACAACTTGAAATATTTTGAATAATCATCTCCTCTGATGGAACATGAGGCTGTTTCCAACTTTGTGCAAAAGCCAATCTGGCCACTGTTAAAATATGTATTATTATATATTTCACTTTTTTGGTAGTTGTTTATCAAAGATCCCTAATAGAAAGGACTCTGATTTAAATTCGATCTGTTCTCTTTTCATTTCCTCCAGCCAATTTCTAATTTTCTGCCAATATTTTTGAGCTTCTGTACAAGACCACCACATATGGAAGAAAGTTCCCTCTTTTTTTTTTTTTGCATTTCCAGCAGTTCGAACTCATATTGGGGTGCATCTTCGCTAATCTCGAAGGAGGAAGGTGCCATCTGTAAAACATTTTATAGGCATTTTCTTTGTATGCTACCGATTTTGTGATTTTGTTATTTCTACCCCAGATCTTTTCCTATTCTGGGTGATGTTACATCCTATATTCCTACTCCAGGCTATCATGTTCCCTTTAACAATTTCTTCCTCTAATTCTACCTCTAATAAATAATTATAAAATTTTGTTATTTTTTTTTTTGCCTGATCCTAATAAAATTTTATCTAACTGCTGGAGTTTATTATTAATTCCAAATTCTTTCTTGTCCTGTTTGTATCTACTTTGAATTTGAAGATATGCCCACCGATCAATTTTTAATCCCTGATCTTAAAGGTCTTGCCATGATTTCAGATTTCCTTGCATATCCAATAGGTCCTTATATTTAATCATTTTAGTAATATCCAGATTATTTGGATGGATCATCGCCTCCATTGTTGAGATCCAGATTGGTATCTTTAAGTAGTGTTTTTTCCTTATTTTCTTCCAATTAGTCAATAATGAATCTCTGATTAGGTGTCTGACTGCAAGAAGCATTTTTTGTTAATACTAAGGATAATCTGTGTTTGTTTGTATTTGTTTTAGCCAATATTCCCCAGGTAAAGCTCAGCTTTACCCAGGGGTGGGATTCAAATTTTTTAACAACCGGTTCTGTGGGTGTGGCTTAGATCAGTGGTCCCAACCTTTTTGTACCAGGGACCGGTCAAGTGCATTTTTAAGGACCGGGGTGATCATGTTATTGGCTGGGTGTGGCTCAACGTCATTACATGACAGGTAACATCTGATGCTGTACCTATCGGGTAATAGCTGCCAGCAAAACTGTGAAAATGGTCAGGAGTCGCTTTTCCAATGCCACTAGCCCCATCCTGGTGAGTGGTCCTCCTCCTCCTAGGTGTCAGCCTGGTTCTTCAGTCAGTTTCTATCGCTCCTCCAGCAGCCCAAGAAGGCCGGGGGTGGGCTTTTCCAGTTACAGCTTCTGAGTGCCTGCCACCCCACTGTTTCCTTCCTGCCTTCCTTACAGGTTCAATCCACAGTGCTCCGTTCTAACAGCCAGTTGCTGCTGCCTGCTTCGCTTCGGAGCAGCTTCGGCTGATAAAAAGAGGCGAATAGTTATTATTCTCAGCCTAGCTGCTCCCAAACAACCAGACAGGCAGGCAGGCAGAACGGAGCACTGTGGATTGAACTCGCGATCCGAGCGGGCGGGCGGGTGGTGAAACGGGCGCTTCGGGAAGCTGCGGCGATAGGAAAAGCCACTCCCCAGCTTCTTTGAAGCAGTTTCTTCCTGGGCTGGTGGAGGAGCGAGAAAGCGACTGAGAGAGCTGGAGCCAGAGAGCAGGACAGGCTTCTGTGTGCTTCCTCCCTCCCTTCTTTCATTTGTGTCCTTGATCCTCGATCCCAGCAGCATTCACCGAAGGCGAAGAAAGCTGCCATTTTTTTTCTTTGCGGCCCGGTAAAGAGTGCTCCACGGCCCGGTACGGTCCGCGGCCCGGTGGTTGGGGACCCCTGGCTTAGATGGTGGGTGTGGCTTGGTGGTCATGTGACTGGGTGGACATGGCTTGGTGATCATGTTATTGGCTGGGTGTGGCTAACTCAATATCACTCACATCAAGGCAGGCATCTCCTTGCCTGGCCTCTCATGACTGTGGGGATGCTGCAACAGTCGCAAGTGTGAAAAATGGTCATAAGTCACTTTTTTCAATGCCACTGTAACTTTGAATGGTCACTCCATACAAGCAAAGTACCAGCAAAGGAGGGGGAAAAACTTCAGAGAAGTTTCTGAGTCAGGAAGTCTAGTCCTGCCAAGAATGTCATAAGGGTTAACGGAGAGGCAGTTTCTGTAAGCAACACCAGAATGTTTCCTTCCTGCCTTCCTTACAGGATTAGGCCAGTAATTTCTTCTAACAACCAGTTCTCTGAACTGCTTAGAATGTTAACAACTGGTTCTAGCGAATAGGTGTGAACTGGTAGAATTCCACCCCTGGCTTTACCCAAACACGTTCATGTTACTTCTATGCAAGTCAGCATATTTTCTCTTGATCCCACTAATATATTCAGGGTGTTGACACTTTGAGAAAAGCCTACATATTTTTTTATTTGTATTACTTCACAATTTTATCATGACTTGTTGAAGGAACACTCAACGCTTTCTGGAAGTGCCTTCTCAGTAGATGTATGTGGCCACTGTGGTAATAATCTAAGAATTGCAAAGCCCTGTCTGTTTGTTCTCTGTAAACTGGATTGGGCACAATAATTTGATTTATTTATATAATTAAATGCATAAACTACACCCATTAGTCAGTGGTGGGGTTCAATTTTTTTATTACTTGTTCTGTGGGTGTGACTTGGTGGGCGTGGCATGGCCTGATGGGTGTGGCAGGGAAGGATACTGTAAAATCTCCATTCCCTCCCCACTCCTGGGGGAAAGTTACTGCAAAATTCCATTCCATTCCATCCCCACCCCATAACCTTCTTTCCAGCTCCATTCTCCTGTGCAGGGCAACAAATGAAGACCCAGCTGATCAGCTGGGACTTGGGAGGCAGAGAATAGATGGTCGGACTTTCTCAATTGTGCTAATATCAGATACGTAATGAGGGTTCCAGACTGATGAACTGTATTCGAGTATTGGTCTAGCAAATGTTTTGTATGCTCTGGTTAGTAGTGTGATATTACCAGAGAAAAAAGCTACGTGAGGATTAGGTTAACAACTCTTAATGCCTTTTGGCTATGTAGTTGCAGTGGCTCTAGCACTTAGATCATTAGAGGTGAGTATTCCAAGGTCCTTTACAGAGCTTGGGTCATCAACAAGATCTTGACTATTCAGCTTGTATTTTATTTTCTGATTTTTTTAGCCAATATGTAAGACAGAACATTTATTTGTTGAGATTTGAAGTTGCCATTTGTTTGACCATTCAGATACATAGTCAAGATCTTTTGTAGGGTAGCAGTATTGTCTGTGGTATTGAACAGCTTTACATCATCAGCGAAGAGAACGCAATTGTTCTTAATATGATCATAGAGGTCGTTTATGTAGAGTATGAAGAGAGTTGGTCCTAGAACACTGCCCTGGGGGACACCACTATTGACAGGTACTGGATTTGATAGGATTTGATAGTCAACATTTTCATTTCCACAATATTTTCAAATAAAGGTAGATAGGGATTACTGCATGAAGCTAAATCCAGCTAAACCCTGCATGAAGCTAAATCCAGATAAACATAGCTGTCTCATGTTGCCATAACAGTAATTGGATTAATTCAATGAAACCCAAAGTATATTAATCCAATCACAGGCCTCTTTGTGGCTATCTTTGAAATAAGTAAGATTTGCACAAGATTACATGATTTTTATAAGTAATGTTTTATTTTGTTTTTGTTTTCATTTTTTTTTTTTGTAATTGGGTTTAAAGATGGTTTAGAAGGAAAATAATTTCATATATTGTTGAGGGATCTTTGATACTCTCTGAGTTTTGTTGTTTTCTTGCAGATGTTTCATTACTCAAACTAGGTAACATCATTAGTGCTATAAATCATCAGCTAGCACTGATGATATTACCTAGTTTCAGTATTGAAGCACATCTGCAAGGAAACAACAAGGCTCAGAGAGCACCAATGACTCCTAATTTCAACTCTGAGCTACAAATATTCTTCTATCTGTACCAATTACTGTTGAATAAGTAAGTTGGATAGATGAAAATATAGCAATTAGTTCACACAAGGCTTTCAAAGAGTCATATGTAGAATAGCATGTCTATCATGAGGTCATTAAAGCAAGACAGATGTTAGATTCTATATTAAGGGAATTGGCAATGGTCATACATCTATATATATAAAAGCTAAATATCACTCACTCATCAAGAAATCTCCAGAACCGTAAAGCCTACAAACTTGAAATTTGACATGTATGTTCCTTGGCTTCTAGGTGCTCGCTAAGAAAGGATATTTTGAAATGACCATCAGATCATTAGTATTTCTTTTTTTATATATATATAATTTTTTTTATTTTTATCACAACAAAAAACAAACATAAAACCTTCTTTCTGTTCCACAGTGTGTCAGTTGAGTACATATTTCTTCGTGCACAAAATAATATTATCATGCTATCTTATTTAATTTATATATATTTATTATCATTCTTATTAATATTTTATATCACATATATCACTTACTCTATTATCCTTAGCTTTATAATCATTAACTTTCAATAATATATTTCAAGTTCATTTTCTTACTCTATCTAGCTCATCTATTTATCAGTAACAATATATTGTACTATGCTTATATAATTCAGTTCTTTACTCTTCTATCCCACCATTCATAAAATAAATTCCAAATTTTATAATAGTCTTTTTCTTGTCGTTCTCTAATTGCCATTGTTAATATACTCATTTCTGCACAATCAATTATTTTCTTCTTCCTTTTCTGTCGGAATTTTTTCATTTCTCCAATTTTGTGCAAATACAATCCTAGCTGCTGTTAATATATTAATAATCAAATACGTTAACTCTTTGTTATAACCCTCAGGCAGAGTTCCCAATAAAAATGTCTCTGGTTTTAAATCTGTAGGTTGTTTTATCATCTTCTCCAGCCACATATGTATTTTAGTCCAATACTTTTTAGTCTCTGTGCATGTCCACCACATGTGGTAGTATGATCCTGGTAGCTTCTGACATTTCCAGCACTTCGGCGACTTATTTTCAAACATCTCAGCAATTCTCATTGGGGAAAGATGCCACCTGTAAAAACATCTCATACAAATTTTCTTTATAGGCCGTTGACATAATTAATTTATAATTTCTAGATCATTAGTATTTCTTATACAGTAATTAACATGCTCTGATGCTAAGGAGTTCTACTCCCCCTCCCCACCTGAAAAGAACTCTGTTCTATCTGCCAGTTGCCTCACATTCCATTACCTCAGTTCAAACTGGCAGACGTTCCACTCCTTCACTCAGGAGCGGTGTGGGGCATCAGTACCTCACCAAAATGTCTATGCCTTCCACCTATGGAATTGCTTCTGGACTCAAGGCAGCGGGAGTGATATTCCCTTATGTGTTTCAATCACAGACCACCACTGAGCAATAGATTGTGAACCAAATTTCTCCCGCATAGCCTGATCACCAAATTTCGTCGCAAAGCACGGGTATCCAGTTAGTACTCCAATAGTTGGTTTCTTGCAAAATGTCTTTTCCCACTTGCTGGAGGTCTACTCTCTTGATTCACCCATGGATTCTTCTTTGTCAAGGACAAACAATTCTCACTTGGAAAAAAAGGCTTTTAGAATGAGTTCTTAAAATATTAACACTGTATAAACTAAGTTTTAGTTGCATAACATTGGAAGATTAAGGATGACACATTGCTAATTATGTGTTAGTACTCATTGTCATGATTATATTGATATTTACAGCTGATTTACATCAAAATAAACTATTTTAAGTACTAAGCAATGAAATAATATTAAAGAATACAGTACTTTTACATAAATAGATATATCGGAATTTTCATGTACTTTTAAAAATTTTAAGTATTCAGATACTATTATCCTTCAAAAGTTAATTTTACTGATTATCCTCTCTAGACTGAGTTTTCAAAATGAACTTTTAATTTATACATGTTCCAGTTGATTACAATTAATTTAATTTGATGTCTTGTGGCAAGCACATAGGGGATAAAGTTTAAACAAAAAATGAAAACATGTCTTGAAGAATGTTGCTGTAATGAATATAGATGAAGATAAAAATACACTTGTTTGTATGACTGGATCTGTTGCTTATTCTCCCGAATAGGAAAAGCAATTGGTAATATTAAGCAAAGGTCTGTATAGCACTTAAATACAAAATATTTCCAATTAATAAAGGCTTCATAACCAGGGGTGGAATGCTACCGGTTCTGCCCGGCTCTATAGAACCGGTAGCTCTGAAGAGCAGCAGACCTGTTTTGTATCTGCTGCTGTTTGGCCCACCCGCCAGCCTGGGCTCTTACCTGACCTTTATTTCCTGCTTTTTCAACCTCAGCTGCTAAGGTGGAAAAAGCAGTAAAAAAGGCGTTTTCAAGCACTGCGCACCCACGTGCAGTGCTCATCAGCTGTCCAGGAGGCACAGCTTTTGTTGTATTACACGCACGCGCAGCGTAAGTACTGAACCGGTAGTGTTAGGAATGTAAGTCACCTAACAGTTATTTGGGTTGGAAATATATAAAATAGGATAGACATTTGAATACTATGTCTTTAAGAGAATGCTAAAACTGTAATTGGGTGTGGTTCCGCAAATGGCCATAAGATGGAGCCAGAAACCTGGGTTGTTTAGTCTCAGTGAGTGTCTCAGTGAGTCTCTGTTCATTCTGTTGGAGAGAGTTGCCTTTCCTCCTAAATGACTGTTACTGATCGTTGATGTAAGTCTGTTACTGAACTATTTTTTGATACTGGACTTTGATATTTGGATTATCCCTGAACTGAACACTGACTGCCTTATCTGTGAATGACTTGGACTGCTTATCTTGGATTGTGCTTGGACGTTTATTGGAAGTAAAAACCTACATTTACTGTACAGTGTATCTGTGTGCTGTTTGTGTGTTATTCAACATTACTCTCACTACGTCTCCCTGTATGCGCTCATTCTCCTAAAGGGGAATTACCTCAACAGGTAGTAACACCGATTGAATCCCACCCCTGTTCATAACTATTAAAGTAATTTACCAGATTAATTTCTGGTACTTCATTCTTTTTTCTTTCTACTATGATTCTATCTTATCTTCTTTTGCCTTTTAGTGTGAAATATATCTTTGGTTTATCCATTTGTACCAGCAGTTCCAGCTGTCGTAATATATTGAAGTGTCTTTATCTTTTAATGCCAAGGTTAATTTGTCCATTTCTGCACAACTTGAAATATTTTGAATAATCATCTCCTCTGATGGAACATGAGGCTGTTTCCAACTTTGTGCAAAAGCCAGTCTGGCCACTGTTAAAATATGTATTATTATATATTTCACTTTTTTGGTAGTTGTTTATCAAAGATCCCTAATAGAAAGGACTCTGATTTAAATTCGATCTGTTCTCTTTTCATTTCCTCCAGCCAATTTTTAATTTTCTGCCAATATTTTTGAGCTTCTGTACATGACCACCACATATGGAAGAAAGTTCCCTCTTTTTTTTTTTGCATTTCCAGCAGTTCGAACTCATATTGGGGTGCATCTTCGCTAATCTCGAAGGAGGAAGGTGCCATCTGTAAAACATTTTATAGGCATTTTCTTTGTATGCTACCGATTTTGTGATTTTGTTATTTCTACCCCAGATCTTTTCCTATTCTGGGTGATGTTACATCCTATATTCCTACTCCAGGCTATCATGTTCCCTTTAACAATTTCTTCCTCTAATTCTACCTCTAATAAATAATTATAAAATTTTGTTATTTTTTTTTTTGCCTGATCCTAATAAAATTTTATCTAACTGCTGGAGTTTATTATTAATTCCAAATTCTTTCTTGTCCTGTTTGTATCTACTTTGAATTTGAAGATATGCCCACCGATCAATTTTTAATCCCTGATCTTAAAGGTCTTGCCATGATTTCAGATTTCCTTGCATATCCAATAGGTCCTTATATTTAATCATTTTAGTAATATCCAGATTATTTGGATGGATCATCGCCTCCATTGTTGAGATCCAGATTGGTATCTTTAAGTAGTGTTTTTTCCTTATTTTCTTCCAATTAGTCAATAATGAATCTCTGATTAGGTGTCTGACTGCAAGAAGCATTTTTGTTAATACTAAGGATAATCTGTGTTTGTTTGTATTTGTTTTAGCTAATATTCCCCAGGTAAAGCTCAGCTTTACCCAGGGGTGGGATTCAAATTTTTAACAACCGGTTCTGTGGGTGTGGCTTAGATCAGTGGTCCCCAACCTTTTTTGTACCAGGGACCGGTTTCAAGCAGAAACATTTTTTCAAGGACCGGGGGAGAGAATCGAGTTTGGTAGTTTGCTTGCAGACGTTTCATTACCTGACCAGGTAACATCTGATGTTGTTACCTAGTCGGTAATAAAACGCCTGCCAGCAAAACCACCAAGTTCAGGGAGCGCCGGCCCTGCCTCCCTCAGCCCCATCCCTCAGGTGTCTCCCTCCTCCCTCCCTCAGGTGTCTGCCTTCGTTCCTCTCTCAGTCACTCTATCGCTCCTCCAGCAGCCCAAGAAGCCGGGGGTGTGGCTTTTCTGCTGCCACAGCTTCCCGGTGCCCGTTCACCCCCACCCGCCCGCCCGCCCGCTCGCGGAGTTCAATCCACAGTGCTCCGTTCTACCTGCCTGCCTGCCTTCTTCGCTTCGGAGCAGCTTCGGCTGATAAAAAGAGGCGAATAGTTATTATTCTCAGCCAAGCTGCTCCCAAACAACCAGACAGGCAGGCAGGCAGAACGGAGCACTGTGGATTGAACTGCGAGCGAGCGGGCGGGCGGGTGGGTGAAACGGGCGCTTCGGGAAGCTGCGGCGACAGGAAAAGCCACCCCCCCAGCTTCTTTGAAGCAGTTTCTTCCTGGGCTGGTGGAGGAGCGAGAAAGCGACTGAGAGAGCTGAGCCAGAGAGCAGGACAGGCTTGGTTGCTTCCTCCCTCCCCTTCTTTCATTTGTGTCCTTGATCCTCGATCCCAGCAGCATTCACCGAAGGCGAAGAAAGCTGCCATTTTTTTTCTTTGCGGCCCGGTAAAGAGTGCTCCACGGCCCGGTACCGGTCCGCGGCCCGGTGGTTGGGGACCCCTGGCTTAGATGGTGGGTGTGGCTTGGTGATCATGTGACTGGGTGGACATGGCTTGGTGATCATGTTATTGGCTGGGTGTGGCCAACTCAATATCACTCACATCAAGGCAGGCATCTCCTTGCCTGGCCTCTCATGACTGTGGGGATGCTGCAACAGTCGCAAGTGTGAAAAATGGTCATAAGTCACTTTTTTCAATGCCACTGTAACTTTGAATGGTCACTCCATACAAGCAAAGTACCAGCAAAGGAGGGGGGAAAAACTTCAGAGAAGTTTCTGAGTCAGGAAGTCTAGTCCTGCCAAGAATGTCATAAGGGTTAACGGAGAGGCAGTTTCTGTAAGCAACACCAGAATGTTTCCTTCCTGCCTTCCTTACAGGATTAGGCCAGTAATTTCTTCTAACAACCAGTTCTCTGAACTGCTTAGAATGTTAACAACTGGTTCTAGCGAATAGGTGTGAACTGGTAGAATTCCACCCCTGGCTTTACCCAAACACGTTCATGTTACTCTATGCAAGTCAGCATATTTTCTCTTGATCCCACTAATATATTCAGGGTGTTGACACTTTGAGAAAAGCCTACATATTTTTTTATTTGTATTACTTCACAATTTTATCATGACTTGTTGAAGGAACACTCAACGTTTTCTGGAAGTGCCTTCTCAGTAGATGTATGTGGCCACTGTGGTAATAATCTAAGAATTGCAAAGCCCTGTCTGTTTGTTCTCTGTAAACTGATTGGGCACAATAATTTGATTTATTTATATAATTAAATGCATAAACTACACCCATTAGTCAGTGGTGGGGTTCAAATTTTTTTATTACTGGTTCTGTGGGTGTGACCTGGTGGGCGTGGCATGGCCTGATGGGTGTGGCAGGGGAAGGATACTGTAAAATCTCCATTCCCTCCCCACTCCTGGGGGAAGGTTACTGCAAAATTCCATTCCATCCCCACCCCATAACCTTCTTTCCAGCTCCATTCTCCTGTGCAGGGCAACAAATGAAGACCCAGCTGATCAGCTGGGACTTGGGAGGCAGAGAATAGATGGTCGCAGGGCCAGTCAGATGTGGTGTTTGCTGGTTCTCCGAACTACTCAAAATGTCCACTAATGGTTCTCTAGAACTGGTCAGAACCTGCTGAATACCACCTCTGCCATTAGTATGTCTTACTCCTTCCAGCTTAGTCTTGTCCCCTCCCCAGGCCTTTGGATACTTTCTGCCTGCCTCCCTCCCTCTCTATTAGGAAAACAAGTCATTCTATGATCTAGTCAACATTTTCATTTCCACAATATTTTCAAATAAAGGTAGATAGGGATTACTGCATGAAGCTAAATCCAGCTAAACCCTGCATGAAGCTAAATCCAGATAAACATAGCTGTCTCATGTTGCCATAACAGTAATTGGATTAATTCAATGAAACCCAAAGTATATTAATCCAATCACAGGTCTCTTTGTGGCTATCTTTGAAATAAGTAAGATTTGCACAAGATTACATGATTTTTATAAGTAATGTTCTATTTTGTTTTTGTTTTCATTTTTTTTTGTAATTGGGTTTAAAGATGGTTTAGAAGGAAAATAATTTCATATATTGTTGAGGGATCTTTGGTACTTGTCGCGTCGAGCGACCGGTCCGTTGATTCGATTTTCCAGTCTGTTGCTGAATTCCCTTCAAGAAATAATTTAGCGGAGCCCTCGCAAGGGTGAGTGCCAAAGCACAAAGAAAAAGACACAAAACAAATAGTTTCTTTAGGTGAGGAAACACATCGCGCCTGGGGCAGATGGAATTGTCCCGGCGGCCCCGATTGCTTTGCGCTGTCCTCTTTTATTGTGCTGATTCAAAGACGGGGTGCGGGTGATTGCAGGAAACAATGAAGTTACAGAGTTAATCATTGAAACCAAGCTACGTGACACAAGGAGCAAACTTCATGACTGATACTTTTCAGGTAAACATGTCTTAATACCAAATACACAGTTTTTAGCTGACACAGACTTTTGGAGTTAATCCTGTCAGTTTCAGTCCTGTCAGTGGAATTTGCCCTGAGAGGTGTACGTGCTAGGCAAGATTTGTTCTATGGCAAAATAGCTAAAGCAGGATAGCCACAGGTACTCTCTGAGTTTCATTGTTTTCTTGCAGACGTTTCATTACTCAAACTAGGTAACATCATTAGTGCTATAAATCATCAGCTAGCACTGATGATATTACCTAGTTTCAGTATTGAAGCACATCTGCAAGGAAACAACAAGGCTCAGAGAGCACCAATGACTCCTAATTTCAACTCTGAGCTACAAATATTCTTCTATCTGTACCAATTACTGTTGAATAAGTAAGTTGGATAGATGAAAATATAGCAATTAGTTCACACAAGGCTTTCAAAGAGTCATATGTAGAATAGCATGTCTATCATGAGGTCATTAAAGCAAGACAGATGTTAGATTCTATATTAAGGGAATTGGCAATGGTCATACATCTATATATATAAAAGCTAAATATCACTCACTCATCAAGAAATCTCCAGAACCGTAAAGCCTACAAACTTGAAATTTGACATGTATGTTCCTTGGCTTCTAGGTGCTCGCTAAGAAAGGATATTTTGAAATGACCATCAGAGCATTAGTATTTCTTTTTTATATATATATAATTTTTTTTATTTTTATCACAACAAAAAACAAACATAAAACCTTCTTTCTGTTCCACAGTGTGTCAGTTGAGTACATATTTCTTCGTGCACAAAATAATATTATCATGCTATCTTATTTAATTTATATATATTTATTATCATTCTTATTAATATTTTATATCACATATATCACTTACTCTATTATCCTTAGCTTTATAATCATTAACTTTCAATAATATATTTCAAGTTCATTTTCTTACTCTATCTAGCTCATCTATTTATCAGTAACAATATATTGTACTATGCTTATATAATTCAGTTCTTTACTCTTCTATCCAACCATTCATAAAATAAATTCCAAATTTTATAATAGTCTTTTTCTTGTTGTTCTCTAATTGCCATTGTTAATATACTCATTTCTGCACAATCAATTATTTTCTTCTTCCTTTTCTGTCAGAATTTTTTCATTTCTCCAATTTTGTGCAAATACAATCCTAGCTGCTGTTAATATATTAATAATCAAATACGTTAACTCTTTGTTATAACCCTCAGGCAGAGTTCCCAATAAAAATGTCTCTGGTTTTAAATCTGTAGGTTGTTTTATCATCTTCTCCAGCCACATATGTATTTTAGTCCAATACTTTTTAGTCTCTGTGCATGTCCACCACATGTGGTAGTATGATCCTGGTAGCTTCTGACATTTCCAGCACTTCGGCGACTTATTTTCAAACATCTCAGCAATTCTCATTGGGGAAAGATGCCACCTGTAAAAACATCTCATACAAATTTTCTTTATAGGCCGTTGACATAATTAATTTATAATTTCTAGATCATTGGTATTTCTTATACAGTAATTAACATGCTCTGATGCTAAGGAGTTCTACTCCCTCTCCCCACCTGAAAAGAACTCTGTTCTATCTGCCAGTTGCCTCACATTCCATTACCTCAGTTCAAACTGGCAGACGTTCCACTCCTTCACTCAGGAGCGGTGTGGGGCATCAGTACCTCACCAAAATGTCTATGCCTTCCACCTATGGAATTGCTTCTGGACTCAAGGCAGCGGGAGTGATATTCCCTTATGTGTTTCAATCACAGACCACCACTGAGCAATGGATTGTGAACCAAATTTCTCCCGCATAGCCTGATCACCAAGTTTCGTCGCAAAGCACGGGTATCCAGTTAGTACTCCAATAGTTGGTTTCTTGCAAAATGTCTTTTCCCACTTGCTGGAGGCCTACTCTCTTGATTCACCCATGGATTCTTCTTTGTCAAGGACAAACAATTCTCACTTGGAAAAAAAGGCTTTTAGAATGAGTTCTTAAAATATTAACACTGTATAAACTAAGTTTTAGTTGCATAACATTGGAAGATTAAGGATGACACATTGCTAATTATGTGTTAGAACTCATTGTCATGATTATATTGATATTTACAGTTGATTTACATTAAAATAAACTATTTTAAGTACTAAGCAATGAAATAATATTAAAGAATACAGTACTTTTAAATAAATAGATATATCAGAATTTTCATGTACTTTTAAAAATTTTAAGTATTCAGATACTATTATCCTTCAAAAGTTAATTTTACTGATTATCGTCTCTAGACTGAGTTTTCAAAATGAACTTTTAATTTATACATGTTCCAGTTGATTACAATTAATTTAATTTGATGTCTTGTGGCAAATACATAGGGGATAAAGTTTAAACAAAAAATGAAAACATGTCTTGAAGAATGTTGCTGTAATGAATATAGATGAAGATAAAAATACACTTGTTTGTATGACTGGATCTGTTGCTTATTCTCCTGAATAGGAAAAGCAATTGGTAATATTAAGCAAAGGTCTGTATAGCACTTAAATACAAAATATTTCCAATTAATAAAGGCTTCATAACCAGGGGTGGGATGCTACCGGTTCTGCCCGGCTCTATAGAACCGGTAGCTCTGAAGAGCAGCAGACCTGTTTTGTGTCTGCTGCTGTTTGGCCCACCCGCCTGCCTGGGCTCTTACCTGACATTTCCTGCTTTTTCAACCTCAGCTGCTAAGGTTGAAAAAGCAGTAAAAAAGGCGTTTTCAAGCACTGCGCACCCACGTGCAGTGTTTATCAGCTGTCCAGGAGGCACAGCTTTTGTTGTATTACACGCACGCGCAGCGTAAGTACTGAACCGGTAGTGTTAGGAATGTAAGTCACCTAACAATTATTTGGGTTGGAAATATATAAAATAGGATAGACATTTGAATACTATGTCTTTAAGAGAATGCTAAAACTGTAATTGGGTGTGGTTCCGCAAATGGCCATAAGATGGAGCCAGAAACCTGGGTTGTTTAGTCTCAATGAGTGTCTCAGTGAGTCTCTGTTCATTCTGTTGGAGAGAGTTGCCGTTCCTCCTAAATGACTGTTACTGATCGTTGATGTAAGTCTGTTACTAAACTATTTTTTGATACTGGACTTTGATATTTGGATTATCCTTGAACTGAACACTGACTGCCTTACCTGTGAATGACTTGGACTGCTTATCTTGGACTGTGCTTGGACGTTTATTGGAAGTAAAAACCTACATTTACTGTATAGTGTATCTGTGTGCTGTTTGTGTGTTATTCAACATTACTCTCACTACGTCTCCCTGTATGCGCTCATTCTCCTAAAGGGGAATTACCTCAACAGGTAGTAACACCGATTGAATCCCACCCCTGTTCATAACTATTAAAGTAATTTACCAGATTAATTTCTGGTACTTCATTCCTTTTTCTTTCTATCCTTTTCTTTTAAAAAAGTGAGAGCCTTCCTGTATTATTATCCACACATCCCCATAAATCTGTGAGTAATGTTTCTTGTATTGAATAACTTTTATAATTAATTCAGATGTGCTCCAGTTCGTTTTTTATCTTTCAACTATATAGAGTTTTGATTAATGTATTTATGCTGAGCTTCATAAATCAAGAAAAACATGATTTCTACTTCTTTAATATCTCTTTCTTTCATTCCAGCAGCTGTTTTTTGTCAAAAATTCTGTAGGGTATGATATTACGACTAAAGACAAAAAGGCACAGATGCTGAATAATGGCATTTTCACATGGTGGCTTAGATTTAAAAGGTTTTAAATCCACAGAGTTTAGCATGGATTTTTACTAAATAAATGCCCTGTGTTAATCTAAGACTGTATCAAAGCTTAGACAGCTATGTCCTTGATGGAATATCACTCTGTGATAACAAGAATTTTGTGATACCCAGCAGCATTGAGAAATATATTTGCCTGGTTTTCAGTATCAAGCTGGGGGAGATACAAGGAAAATGTACTTGTCTGATTGGTTCAGCAATTGTATTTGGTCCTCTGCTTAGAATAGTAATGCGAAATCCTATCATATCAGAACCATGGATCTGTTTGTGAGTTTGCTGGCCTGCTTCCATAATGTAAGCAATTTAACACTGGCTAGCTCCCTTTTAAAGGTTCAGCAATCTCCTGTTTGTACTACTGAGAGGAAGTTGTGCTACCAATAAATATGTGACATATGATGTTCACTTGATGCCATCTTTGTATTGCTAGTGGCTTTTTAAAAGCAGCTTTCAATACCTCTGTACACATCCAGTGGGGGCTATATCACATTAAGTTTGACAAAACTGGACAAGGATAAATAAGTTCATTATATAAGCAGGATTCAGACTTAATAATTTATATTAGTAACAGCAGCCTTCATTTCTGTTTCCAGAGCAAGACATTTGTCATAAGAAAGAAAACTTTCATTCACATGCATTGTAATGGATACCAACGCTTCTAAGAAATGCTGCAGTGTTCTTACTTGTGATTAAGGTTACAGTCCAACAAACCCTGATTTAGGAGGTTCACTATTACTGGTACTAGCAGAATGTTTTATAATAATAAAGTACATTCTGCAAAATAGATGTGCAAAACAACAGACTTAATGCTTCCATATTTCTCTTGTAGGTGATGAAGGCTGAAGTTCTATTTTATATGGAAGAAGGTCATATATTGTACACCCATAAAACTGGTAACAGTGCAATCTTATTTTTTTGCACTCAGAAGCAAGTGATGTTGGTTTCAGTTGGGCTTAGTTCAAAGTAGTGGGTATAAGTTTGCAGCAGCATTATGAAATACATAGGTTTGTTTTTTTGAGGTGTTGAAAACTAAAATGATGTCAGAGATGTTGTTGTGTAGGATTTTGTATTTTAAAAACATGTTATTTGTTCCACATTTGGGTCACCTTTATTGTAGAGAAATTGAACTCTGGCCTTGAGAAGGAAGAGAAAAAGGTGAATCTTTGTGCAGCAGTGTGAAAAAGGGACCCAGAACAACTCCACCTTAATATTGTTGCCCTTAAAAAGAGACAGTAAAGATTTCAAGCAGGTTTTCAAGATTATGTTATCATGATCAACAACAATAAAGTAATAGGATCACTGGTGGTATTCTACCGGTTCAGCCTGGTTCAGCCAAACTGGTAGCTCCGAGGATCATCTGTGAGAGAACCAGTTCGCTCTGACAGTCAGCTGCTGGGCCCGCCCACCCTGGCTCTATTCTGACCTCTATTTCCTGGTTTTGAAGCTCAGCTGCTTTGCGCGGCACAGCAGATTGCCTTGCATCAGCTGTTGAAGACACAGGGACAGTGCAGGATTGCAGGAGATCAGTAACAAACCCTTTGCGTGCACGCAAAGCATGCCCACTAAGCCACACCCACAGAACCGGTGGTAAAAAAATTGGAATCCCATCTCTGCATAGGATATATACCTAAAATCCTTGGTGTGACTCTGATTTTGCCTACTTGAAAAGCTTATATTTACTCCCAACATTGCAAGATTCATGTCTGGAAAAACGTCTACAGAATGACACAGTTCAAAGAATAAAGTATCTAGGAAGAGGTTATATCTAGACCTCTTGGACTAGAAGTCCTCCAAGGTCCCTTCCAACTGTGTCAGGTTAAAAAAAAAACACCAACTTGCCTGAAGGATGTTGTTTAGGAGGCCTGGCAAGAATTTTGTTTCAAATTTTTGTTGGTTTGGGTGTTCTTGCCTTTCAGGTACCTTTCTGTGGTTTACTAGAATATCTTATAGGTCATCATACTGAATAATACTCATAGGGGCAAGAAAAGGAAGGAGATAATTCCATAAATGCTAAAGACAGGTATGTATAATGATATGAAGAAATGACTTTGGGAGGTGGGAAAGATCACAGCAAGGCAAGTGGCAGCTTATCACTGTGGCAAACATCTCAGAAGGAACCTTCCCTAGAATCTTGGTTGTATCTTGTGGGAGAAATACACATTCAGACTTGCAAAATTTTAAGATAATCTTATAATAAAGTTATAACCAATACTTCTGATGTGCTTTTAGACTAACCCACAAGGCTAACGGTATGTGGGTATATCTACATACTATTAGAAATAAGAATTCTTGGAGAAATGGGCATCCATTTTGACAGTGGCTAGTGATGATATTTGCTGTTAAGTTTATAATCTGGCTAGCACCAAGGGTTCCACGTGACTAGATATATTCAAGTATGCCCTAGGCATTTGCTGGAAACTTTGCAGAGTGGCTTCTACTAAAATCTAACATAATCTTATCATTGATACGAAAACTGTTTAGATTTACTCTGGTGGCAAAAAAAGATTATTGCATTAACAACAATATAAAACTTGTTTGACTTTCTGGGTGTGTATGCATATGTGCTTGATACACATACATATGTATGGGTACAAACATGTAATTCATGTATTAATTGCAGATCTGAAACAGCATTAAATAAATTTGACCTAGAAAAAAATAAGAGTTTGTTCATTAATCTCTGTATAACTTGGTGAAAAACAGGTCATTTTTTGCTAGTTAACAAATGATTGTTCAAATTAGTCATCAAAATTAATGTCAACATGAAAGAGAGAAAGTCTCTGCTATATATTATACTGACACACTGAATGATTATGCCCACATAACTCATAAAAGTATATTTGCACATTTGACTAAAACATTAACAATTTTTCCAGTCATTTCTGGTGTGTAATTTTCTATAGAAGAGATATTACATGTGAGCCTAGGATTGAAATATTTCTCTTTCCTGAAACCAAAGGCTTGCTAAGAAAGTAGCAAATTTAGACAACCATCTAAAAAGCCTTTTAGGAAAGGCAACCTTTTCCAATTTTCCCTTATCATCAATGAATTTGGGAGTTAGTTACAGAACAATTAGATTAATCATTTTTTAGACAAACAGATATGAGGTTTAACACATGTATTATTTTATAAAATTATTGCTAAGTGCCAGGAAAATCAAAAGATCCAGTCAGTTCAAATGTTATAAAGATTTATTGCAACCTTAAACTCTACAAGAATCTGAACTACCAACAGTCCAACAAATTGGTGGTAGATAAGAGTCAATGCAATTCAAGGTGGGCTCGACTTAGATCTCTTGTGGGCATGAAGGGACTCATAACTGGTGACATATTTGACCTCTTCCTTGGGCTCAGCCTGGTCATCTCTTATATATATGGATATTGGCTGCTCAACATGTGATGCATACATTTTATATGATTTTTTTCTATTGATGTTTAAAATTTCTTTAAAGCAAGTTCTTGTCATTTTCCCCCCACCAGATATTCTGCCTTGTTTAAAATGAGAATCTTTACTAGTCTTAGGTGTGAGAAATTAGTGGATCCACATAGCAAGTATCTTATTTTTTAAATTTATTTTACTCCTCAATGTATTGCTGATTAATTATAATACTGGGTGAACATCTTTGAATTTGTACTACCAGTAATTGTAGATATCCTTGAAATATCCTGGAGCAAGTATGCATTTGTATCCTTTGATCTGAATGGCAAATATGGGAAACATTTGTGCTCTTTTCTTGTAACAGAGTGACATTTTGGAGTAAGATATTTATTTTACTACTAATACATTATTATGTATTATAGATGACAATTTGTATATTTAAGTCAATAGTGGATAATAATTCAATTGTTTTAGGGTTGCTATTTAACAGGGGGGGACCCAACTTGGTAATAGATTATAAAAGGGACTGCATTAGCAGCAAAAAGAATGAACTTTTCTACTTGAATTGTAATACAAAATTCTGAAGCAATTATTAGCTATCTCAAGCATTTTCATACCAGTATTCTCCTATTCTTACCATTTTCTTTTTCTTTCAATCTATTTTTCTCTGAAAGGGGAAAAGTGTGTGTGTGTGTGTGTGTGTGTGTGTGTGTGTGTGTGTTTGTGAGAGAGAGAGAGAGAGACAAGACTATGGAAGGTTAATGAGAACTTCCCAGGCAGACATTGTATGTATGTATATGTATGTATGTATGTATGTATGTATGTATGTATGTATGTACAACTCACTTTTTCTTTCAGGAGCTCAAAATAGTATTCATAGCACTCATTCCCCCAATCTTTCCTCACAGAGTAATTCTTTGAGATAAACTGGTCTTGAAAAGAGGGATAGAGGATTTTGCCAGCCCAAAGTCCCAGAATTACTTTCTGTTGTGAATGAATAAAAATAGCTAAGCCTAAGTGCAAAGCAGGTTTTGGAAGCCTGCACATTTGATTGGTCCTTAAACAACGAACAGGGATTGGTTCATAACAAGCCCCTGATTGGCCAAACTTAGGACACTTCTTATTGGTTATTAGTTTGTACTTAATGCACTTATTATTGGATAATAGGGTAGCAGCCAACCCTATAAAAGGGTTGCTGCTGCCCATAGCCTTGCTCTGTTCTGTACTATTTACTGTTATTAAAGAGTTGAAGTCACTGGTCAGATGTCTGGTCTCCATTATTCCCCAAACTTAACACTTTCTTTGGCTGAGAATGGTCTAGAATCTTTGTCTCCCTACTTCTAATGAAAAAACATATCCTTTATATCAGAGGTGTCAAACTCGCATCGGCATGTGACATATTGGGACTTTTCCCCATTTCGCTAAACTGGGCATGGGCAGCACATGACACATCCAACTTGCGGTCCATGAGTTTGACAGCCCTGCTCTATACTACTGCAGGTGAAATCATGATGGCACTTATTCCATTATCAACTGTTTCTGATAGCCATACTTTGAATTCTAAGAGTTTGTCATAGATCAATCACAATCTCTATTTACGGAAAGCAAAGTCTAACTCCCTAGCCTATCTCATTTAATTTGTGTTCCACTAGCCATTAAACATTATTGCAGATAGCACAATGAATCCCACTTAGATTTACTCTATATACTGCATGACATATGCAGGATATGCTTAGGAATTATGAATCTGGAGTGCAAGCCCCATAATCCATAATATGTTATAACTATGTTTTACAGGCAAGGAGGAATTCATTTGAACTTTCTATCTGGAAGGAACTGATAGTCTCATCCTATCTGGTTTCTTTTTCCTGCCTGCTGCCTACTTGTTTTTTCAAAGTATGAGTCTCTCTCCAATGTCTACTTTAAAAATGATATTCTTATTCAATCATCCCTCAAGGGAGGATTAGCTTGATTAGGTATGACATTTTCACTTGTGGCTGGTTGCAGTCCTTGGGCTGGGAAGGAAAGGCTGTGATACAGAGTCAGCTTTTCCAATCAAAGATCAGAAG
Organism: Notechis scutatus; assembly: GCF_049901735.1. Taxonomy (NCBI): domain Eukaryota; kingdom Metazoa; phylum Chordata; class Lepidosauria; order Squamata; family Elapidae; genus Notechis; species Notechis scutatus. The sequence goes on from NC_142012.1 coordinate 103,498,578, forward strand.
ACCAAAGTGCAGATTACTTTTAAGGCAGAGGCTTTTTCTGTTTGTCATCCTCTTGTCTTTTCTCTGCACTGTCCCCATTATTTTTCTTCACAGAGGAAACATGTTAAGAAAGAAAAGAAAGAACAGCGGTGTTTATGGTAATGCTAGGAGCCATTTGTCTGAAAAAACCCTACGACTCTCATTAAGTTACACGATACATGGCTCCTCTTTCAAAAGATATGATTGGAAATAAATACTCAGTTAATTCCATTGCTAATGCATTATTGCTATCCTGAAACAATTGCCCAAGGATATGCGTGGACAAGTATTATCTGTACACAAAATCTGTACACTCTACACAAAATGTACTTTATTTTCTCTAAGTTTCTTTCAGATGTTTATCTACAAAGGGTGGTTTATACAGCAATAATGAATGATGATTGAAATAATATTTCAAGACTTTAGACTTGTAAGATGGACGGATAAAGCAAAACCTACTGGAATAGGCTACAATTGTCAACCCTATGCATTTACTTCTTTTTCAGGTTTCACTTTGTAATTTATTGCATTTTGCATTATTATTGCTACCCCCTCCATGTTTTCGTGTTTAGAATGTAAAATATAGAAACATTCTTGAAATATCTGAAAATATGTCATACAGAAGAAAGTCAAGGTCTGTCCTTCATCTTTCCAGAGTGCAGGGCATGGAATAATGAATTTAAGTTCCAAGAAAGGAATGTCTGATTTTACCCGGGTATGTGAATGAATGAAAATCTGAATTAAACCCCACCAGATTAAATCTGTTTCCCGCAGTTGTTATGTGAGAAAGTAAGACAGACAGAGAAGGGGCATAAACTACTATGTATAAAGTAACATTAAAGATTTTGATTATCTGATTTAAACGCTTCTCCAGTTCATTGATACTGGTCTTTCTTTCTTTCTTTCTTTCTTTCTTTCTTTCTTTCTTTCTTTCTTTCTTTCTTTCTTTCTTTCTTTCTTTCTTTCTTTCTTTCTTTCTTTCTTTCTTTCTTTCTTTCTTTCTTTCTTTCTTTCTTCTCTGTCTGTCTCTGTCTCTCTTTCTAGATTGCTATTTTTAAAGTTATTTTTCCTTGTTACATGCTCAAATACTGTTTAGATAAAGCAAAGCAAAATTGTAAAATTTAATTCCAAAGCATTTTATCATTTCACTAATAAAACACATATATCGAAGTTCATAGTTTTGTTAAAGCATTTTTGGATATATTTTATTATATTGTGCTAACAAGGTTTATTTTGAAGTATTAATAAAAGATTCTGGTTTTGTATTTCCACACAAAATTTTCTTATGAAATTTCATTTACTGAGAAGGTATTAAAATTGAACAATGTGAGTATCTTTTATTCTAACAAAGCACTTTTTGGGATGTTTTTTCATTGATGTAAGCCAAATTATCAAGAAAAAAATATACAATATGTGGATGTGTGAATATTAAGGATTGGACATTGCTTCATTAGAACTCCTCCTTCCCAACTTTTTCTTTTTGAAAATCCTCTTTTAGGACCATGTTGTGTTCATCATGTATTCCTAACCAATATGAACAAAACCATGCCTTACACAGTTGAATAATTTGGTTATTTAGCAATAGGAAATTAGTCAAGTGTCTTAGTAATATTGGAATATGCCCTTCTCTTCTGCAATTGGAAGAATAGAGGACTGGAAGATAACTAGTGCTCTTTTTCTGCTATAGTATTCTTACCATGCAGCACAGAAGGTAAATAACATTCTTAATTGTTTGAATGACATATGGACGTATGTTGTTCTTCTGTATACATCTGGTATCTCTTTGTCACCATTCATTAAGATATGATCAAAAGTAAAGGTTTTTTTTTTAAAAAAAACAAGTTTTATTGATTTTCAAAACACACAAGTCATCATTATCCATTACATGTTTAAACCTTTTTCCATTATAAATTTAACAAGTCAGATAAACTATAATTCTGTTTTAAACCATTTCCATATAAACATACCAAAAACCTCTTATCCAATTTCCCTTTATTTCTCTTTACTCTTATTCAATTTTATTATTATTATTTCATCTACTTCTTTCTGACTTAGTTACCATTATTCTCATTCTATATTTCTACAAGGTTTTATTAATTTTCCCCCCCCCCCAAAAAAACAACAACATAATCACACAACACACAAAACATAAAAAAGATCTTTTTGGAAAGTAACTTGGACCCAGGTATCTCTCTTTTCATGGACTTCAATTATATTCAGGCTCATCTTACATATCATTACTTATTTTATTTACCATTCTAAGTCTTCTATATTAACTTCTCCACATATTTCACTCTTCTTAATTCTATCTTAATTAATCATCTTAATTTGAGTCATTATATTTATATCTTTTGTCCATTCTCTATTATACCTTTGTCTCATTCCTTTTAAAAAGAAAGAAATTTCTCCTGAAATCACTAATCAGAGTATGATGCCTTTCTATCTCCCCACTAAATTAATCAAATTAATCTTTAAAATACCCAATCCGATTTTGCTTGGTACATTCTAACTGAATAATACATCTAAAACAATTAAATACATAGTTAAGCAATAGATTTAAATATTAAAAACAAAATACTATAATGAAAGTTTTATAATAACATCAATACATAATCTTAATAAACTCTTTAATTAAAGTTTAATATTCTAAATCTCCCTCATATTATATTTTCAAACCAATCATTATTAACATTCCAACATTTTAATCTCTTATCAACTCTCAAGCCATTTAAATTTTCTATTTCTGATACAATACTACAATATCATCTTATGTACCTTGCAAAATCTCTTTGAAGAAATTATACTTATCCTTTATCCCTAAAAAAATTTCTTTTTCTCTCATTTAATTTCAAAACTTTGTAGCTTTTCTCCACCTTTTCCCTTTCTTTCTTCCCCCAACAAACCTTTCTAACCCCGCTTCTTCTAGCCTCTGCCTTACTGGCTTCCCTTCTCTGTCGCATTCCTCTTCCCTTTTGTTTACCATCCTTATATTGATTTTGCACCTTGTTTTTCCCTTTCTTAAATGTTTTTTTTAAATCTTAAGTCCTTTATTTCTCTTCTTTTTCCTCTTCCTTCCCTCTTGGTCGAGTTCTGAGATTTATTAAAGATGGCTTCCTCTCTTTGTTCTTTTTCTGTTGTCTTCATCTGTTGCAATGTTTGTTGATAATTAATAAGCGCCATTTCTAAAAAAAGGAAGGCTTCTTTCACACCAGCTTTACCATTTTGTTTTGCTTGCTCATAATCTTTTCTCAGTTCCTCGATAGAAGAAGCCATTATAAATCTTTTCTTTTCTTTTCTCTTACAACAGCCAGAATATTCCAAAGGAAAAATAAGACAATCCCAAAGTTCTCAGTCAGTCCAAACCAAGACAGAGTTCCCACTCTCTCCTCCTGGGGTAGTATCAATTAGAGAAAAAGAAAGTCCAAATCTGTTTTTTAAAGTCTTATTACAATATATTTTAGTCTTTCAATCCTTAAGGCATCTCCTCCAACAAGGTCTTAGCATACAAATATATTTTTTTAAGTCGTCTCTTTTCCCACTCACCGCTTAGAGCCAGTTTTCACCTAAAAAAATAGGTTTCTTAATGTTCACTTTTTATTCCGTAAAAAAGAGGGTAAGCTATCCTTTCAGCACCATTAAACTGCCGCTTTTTCCTCTTCTCGAAGGTATCATTCAGAAAGTCATACTTTTCAGGAATTTTGTTAAATATGTCTTAGAGTCCTAGGAACCAAGAAAAACTTTCTCCTCTCAAGCACTTTCTCCACTTCCTCCTGCGCATTCTTACCCGGCTGCCAGCTTCTTTGTGGCGGCCATTACGGACCACCGCTGCACTGTCCTGGGAAAAGGGGTTCTGCCGGCCGGGAAGGGGGTCTGCAACACCCCAAACCCTTCTCCAGATCCCCCCACCTTCAGCTGCCCCTGCAGGGCAGCCTAGCTCCGTACCCGTCTGGGTCGGAGCCCCAAAAACGGCTAGCGGGCAGGGATCACGCAGCTTCGCAAATCCCTGCCGCTCGCGAAGCCGACAAACCGGAAATCCAAAAGGAAAGGTTGTTGAAGATTTTTACAAGTGGGTCTCCAAATCCAAATGGCATTTTGTACTGTGTTTCTTCCTCTGCATAAAAAAAAAACAGTTTCCTGAACTATGGGAACGGTTGAAATATCAAGGAAGTCTTCTTTAGTGAAGTCTTCCTTTGATATAGTAAAGGTGGTGATGTTATGGTTAGGTAGTGTAACTGGCGCCCCCCAACAGCAGATGAATATAGAAGACTCCTGAGCTCAGAAAGGAATAAATGAGGAAAACAGTAGCTTTTGTTTAATTGCCTCCCTAAATGATTTTATCCTTTTTTTTTAATGAAAAGTGAAAAAAGTACTATCATGAGTGAAGTACTCATTATACACTACAGTGTGAGGGGTTCTTCATACTCTCTGAGCTTGCTTGTTTTCTTGCAGACATTTCATTACCCAACTAAGTAACATCATCAGTAATGAAATGTCTGCAGCTGGAAGGACACTTTGATTCCCACAATGGATGAATGGCTGCAGAGGTTGAGGGAGTTAGCAGAGATGACCAAACTGGCTGCTTTGATTAAAAACAAAAATACAACTACTTTTGTTTCTACTTGGAAGCCGCTTCTGGACTTTGTGCTTGAGGTGGGGGGAAAAACATTGATTTTGGGTTTTACTGATTAGATAGATTTGTTGTTATAGAAATGACTAGTTTACACTACTATATAAAAGTGAAAAGTTGAGTTTGATGTTACTATTTTATTTTACTGCACCAAAAGGAGTCGAAAGTCAATGCCTTTTCTCCCCCGACTTTCCCCTTCCCCCTTCCCTCCCCTATCTTTTTGCTTTTGTATTTTTGTATCTTACAGTATGAATGGAATGGAATAGAATAGAATGGGAAGGGAGGGGAGGGGAGGGGAGAGGAGAGGAGAGGAGAGGAGATAATTTTTTATTGGCCAAATGTGATTGGGCACACAAGGAATTTGTCTCTGGTGCATAAGTTTACAGTGTACATATAAACAGCAAGTAATAGGTCATAAACATAGTTACAATCATTAATCATAATTTACAAACAACAATTGATAAATCATAAGAAACCAATAGCAGAAGATAGTAGGAAAGATGAGAAGATAAAAAAAAAGATCAGAAATGAGACAGTGCTGTGGGAATTAAGTGTTCAGCAGAGTGAATATGTACCCATACCCATACCTAAAATATACATATATGCGCTCTCTTTCTCTCACACACAGACACAGACATAGACACAGACACAGTCACAGACACACACACTCACTCCTGAAAATAATATAAATAAAATATAAATATAAATATAAATAATATAAATATAAATAATAATATAAATAATAATATAAATATAAATATAAATATAAATATAAATTTTATATATATATATATATATATATATATATATATATATATATATATATATATATATATATATATATATATATATATATATATATATATATATATATATGTTGTGATTCCGGCATCTGCTACAGGTTTTTGAATGACAGCTCCAGCGAGGAGGACTTATATGAATCAGCAAGTTCTAACGATGAGGAGGAGATGAATGCATTTGATTTGCAAGATCGGCTTGAACCTTCAAACTCCTCCACCCTTCAATTAGGTGGTCAGCCGGGAACGGGTGATAATGAGGAACAAATGTTATCTTCAGGTGAAGAAGATGATAATTTGGATGATTGCTGGGTAGATGTCAGGACAAGACGTCTCCTGACAAGGAGGAACCAACGAGGATACAGTAGGAGAGCAGACCAGCAATTAGACTAATTAGTTACTCTATAAAGGGAGAGATATGACTTTGCACTTTGTCCGGAACAAAGTGTCTATTTGCAAGTAGAACTGAAGAGCACAGTTTGGAGGATTTTGATCTGAAATATCTTGTTGGGATTTGGATTTAATTCGTTGGAACTTCTACTTATTGGAATTATTTTGTGAAGGATTTTGATCTGAAGAATCTTGTTGAGTCTTGGATTTAGTTCATTGGAACTTTTACTTATTGGAGCTATCTGTGAAAATTCCTGTTTGCTGCCTTTCTTTACAAGGACTGTGGCTTTCAGCCTTATCTGTTTACTTTAAAAGGTGGGACATAACATTTTCCTGTTTGCTGCCTTTCTTTACAAGGACTGCTGCTTTCAGCCTTAACTGTTTATTTTAGAAGGTGGGACATAACATTTTTGTTCCGGACCTAACAGACCATCTTTGCAACGATGGATTCAACTCAAATGCAACAATTGGTGGAGCAGCAACAGATGCAAATAAATCAATTACTCCAGAGCAACGTATCCCTTCAAAATCAGGTAACACAATTATTATCGTTCGTTGCCAATTCTCAAACTGTTTCAGCTGCAGCTGGGTTCCCCCTGCACCCCCTGTGAGAAAAATTCCGATAGCTATGCCAGATAAATTTTCTGGGCAAACGGACATGTTTTCAACATTTTTGGGTCAGTGCCAATTGTATTTTCTGTGAGGCCGGAGGATTTTCCAACCGATCGAGTTAAAATTGGCTTTATTATTAGTTTGTTAACCGGGCAGGCTGCCAAATGGGCTACTCCCTTATTAGTACAAGATAGTCCATTACTGGACGATTTCCAGGGTTTATTCAACAGATGAACGTTATGTTTGAGAATCCAATTAAATCTCAAACTGTGGACAGAAAATTGAGGGATATTATTCAAGGTAAACACTCATTGCAAGAATACGTTGCAGAATTTCGCTTGTTGTGTATGGACTCCACCTGGAATGAACCAGCTCACATGGCAGCATTCCAAGAGGGTTTGTCCGACATTATCAAGGATGAACTAATTCATGCAGAGCGTGCTTCAACTTTGGACACATTGATTACTCAATGCTTACGTATTGAAGCTCGCCTACAACATCGTGGGTGTAAACGGACCATTGCAGAGCCACCTGTGTTTCCTCGTTCACGCACCCCGTCTATGAGGGTTTTCCAATCCAGAATTCCAGCAGAGGAGCCGATGGAGATAGGCGCACTCCGCCCTCGTTTAACAGTTCAGGAACGATCGAGAAGATTTCAGGAAGGTTTGTGCCTTTATTGCGGGGGTTCGGGACATTTTGCAAATTCCTGCACTCGGAAGGGGACTCGTGGACCTGTATCAAAACCCATTGCTGGTCCGTCGGGAAGCGGGTAGGCCCGACCTCAGGAAACCCTAGGTCGGGCACAGTATTCACTTTCATCTCAAATTGCTGAAGTTAATTCTGGCCCTCCTCGACATTTACTTTTGGACACTCGCATATTCTTGCAATCTCGGAAGGAGGGAATCCCTGCCGTGGCACTGGTGGATTCAGGGGCTACGACTAGCTTTATGGATTATGATTTCGTAAAACATTTCAAAGTTCCTTTAGTGCCTGTGAATCCCCCATGCAGGTGGAAACCGTAGATGGGCGCGAACTCAAGTCGGGACCTATTCGCTTTGCCACCCAACCACTGCGTATGCGTATTGGGGATCATGAGGAGGCGATAAGTTTTTATATCACTTCGAACCTCCATCTTCCTTTGGTGCTCGGAGTATCCTGGCTGCGTCTACACGATCCGTTGGTGGCTTGGGCGCAGAACGCTGTTTCTTTTCCAAGCCTGCAATGTGTGGACCACCTGAGACATGTCTGCGCAGGCCAACATATTGTCGCTTCTGCTGCCTCGATTCCTTCAGAGCTGTCGGATTTCCCCGATGTTTTCAGTGAACAGGAGGCAGATCAATTACCACCACATCGTGTTTATGACTGTCCCGTGGATTTGATACCGGACGCTCCATTACCAAAGGGGAGGTTGTATTCTTTGTCTGAGCCTGAACTAGTTGCACTTCGAGAATTTTTGAATAAAAATCTAGCTCGGGGATTTATTCGACCTTCGTCATCCCCTCTTTCAGCACCCGTTCTCTTTGTCAAGAAGAAGTCGGGAGAACTTCGTCTTTGTTGTGACTATAGACGCTTAAATGCTATCACTGTGAGAAATAGCTATCCTTTACCGCTCATCTCTGAATTGTTGGAGCGGTTACGGGAAGCTACAATTTTCACGAAACTTGACTTACGTGGAGCTTACAATTTGGTTCGGATGCGTAAGGGAGGCGAGTGGAAGACGGCTTTTGGCACTCGTTATGGTCATTTCGAGTACACCGTTATGCCATTTGGTTTGACCAACGCTCCTGCTGTATTTCAACATTTAATGAACGATATCTTTCGAGACATGTTGGATAAGTTTGTTGTCATATATTTGGACGACATTTTGATTTATTCAAAATCTAAAGAGCAACATCTTCAGCAGGTGCGTCAAGTGCTTCAGCGTCTTCGGGAACATTAAACTTTATGGTAAATTAGAAAAATGTTTCTTTTTTCAGTCGTCTATCGAATTCTTGGGACACATTATTTCTCCTGTGGGCATTGCTATGGACCCCAAAAAGGTTGAGGCGTTGTGTAGTTGGGAAGCTCCTCGTCGGGTTAAAGATGTGCAACGACTTTTAGGATTTGCCAACTATTATCGGACTTTCATTCCAGGTTTTGCGAAGATAATGGATCCCATAACCCAGCTTCTTTGTAAGAAGGTTCCATTTGTGTGGGGGCCTCCACAACAACAGGCTTTTGACACTTTGAAAAAGCATTTATAACTGAACCCATATTGAAGCATCCTGATCCGGATCGCCCATTTGTGGTCGAGACAGATGCTTCTAATGTCGCTATCGGAGCAGTGCTGTTACAAGCTTCGGAGGATGGCGCTCTTTTGTTTCCTTGCGCTTATTATTCTAGGAAGCTTACAGCTTCGGAGCACGCAACTATACCATTTGGGAAAAAGAGTTGTTAGCTATTAAGGTTGCTTTTGAGACTTGGAGACATCATTTGGAGGGAGCTCGACACAAGGTGGAGGTTCGGACAGATCATAGGAACCTGGAACATTTGACCACGGCTAGGAAATTGAATCAAAGGCAGATTCGTTGGTCGTTATTTTTTGCCAGATTTAATTTCTCGGTTACTTACGTTCCAAGTGGTCAGAACCGGAGGGCGGATGCATTATCTCGGAAACCGAGTATACTTATGCCGAAGATCCTCTTCCTTTACGGACAGTGTTACCACCGGAATCTCTAGCCGTACTGCAGGAACCGGTAGATTTACGGGCCCAACTACGAGAGCGCAACGTTTGGATGCGTGGACGCAGCAGAGACAGGAGGACATTGGCCCAACTTCTCCATGGTCTTTTGAAGACGATCTGCTTCGATATCGGGGTTTATTATATGTGCCTACCAGACCATTGAGGGCTCTCATCATGACACAATGTCATGATAACCCAGCCGCTGGTCATTTTGGATTACACAAGACCTTGCATTTGGTCACTCGGACTTTTTGGTGGCCTCGAGTTCGTCATGATGTGTCTTCTTACGTCGCTTCTTGCGTTCAATGTAGGCAAGCGAAGCAGCATCCGGTGCACCTCCTGGACTTTTGCAACCCTTGCCGACTCCAAGTAGACCATGGGGAGCGATCTCTATGGACTTTCTGACACATTTACCGTCTTCATCGGGGTTCACAACAGTGCTTGTGGTAGTGGATATGTTGACTAAAATGGCCCATTTCATTCCCTGTCGGAAATTACCATCGTCTCGCACTTTCGGCTCAGTTATTTTTGCAACATATCTTCCGTCTACATGGACTGCCTGATAGAGTGGTTTCTGATCGTGGGGTCCAGTTTACGGCAGAATTTTGGAAACAGTTAATGGCGGCTTTGCAAGTGAAAGTATGTTTAGCGTCAGCGCACCATCCGGAAACTGATGGCGGGACGGAGAAGGTGATTGGGATTCTTACTCAATATTTGAGATGTTTTGTTAATTTGCGACAAAAGCGATTGGGTGAAATACCTCCCGTTAGCAGAATTCGCGTTTAACAACTCGCAGCATACCTCCACCCGTGTCACGCCATTTTTGCAAATATGGGTTATCATCCGCGTTTCTTCCCATTAACTATGATGGATTCCCGGTTCCTGAGACCCGAGAGTTTTTGGAAGAACTACACGCAGTTCGCCGTCTACTGATACAACAATTGAACAAGGCAAAAGAAGATTATAAGCGGTTTGCAGATCGGTCCCGTCGAGATACACCTCCGTTAGTTGTGGGTGATAAAGTGTGGCTATCTACAAAACATCTGAAGGTCGATCGCCCTATTAGAAAACTTGATCATCAGTTTATTGGTCCGTTCCCGATTGAGGCAGTTATTAATCCCGTGGCATACCGCCTCACTTTGCCACGATCCATGTGTATTCACCCCGTCTTTCATCGATCTCTTTTGATTCCTGATTCTTCTGTTTGTCGATTACGTGATTCTGCTGAACCGGGTCCGTTATCATTGCCTTCTGAGGAGCCTGCTGTTGACGATACGGTGGTCGACGTCCTTGATTCCCGTTGGCTCAAAGGTCGCTTCCAGTATTTGGTCAGGAGGAGGGTAGATGACTCGGAGGTTTGTTCCTGGACGGATGCATCTACACTTCATGCTTCGGATCTGCTTCGAGACTTTCATGCACGCTTCCCTTCGAAACCGCATCCGGATCGCCAGACCCAGGGGAAGGGCCCTGCGGTGAGGGATAGTGTTGTGATTCTGGCATCTGCTACAGGTTTTTTGAATGACAGCTCCAGCGAGGAGGACTTATATGAATCAGCAAGTTCTAACGATGAGGAGGAGATGAATGCATTTGATTTTCAAGATCGGCTTGAACCTTCAAACTCCTCCACCCTTCAATTAGGTGGTCAGCTGGGAACGGGTGATAATGAGGAACAAATGTTATCTTCAGGTGAAGAAGATGATAATTTGGATGATTGCTGGGTAGATGTCAGGACAAGACGTCTCCTGACAAGGAGGAACCAACGAGGATACAGTAGGAGAGCAGACCAGCAATTAGACTAATTAGTTACTCTATAAAGGGAGAGATATGACTTTGCACTTTGTCCGGAACAAAGTGTCTATTTGCAAGTAGAACTGAAGAGCACAGTTTGGAGGATTTTGATCTGAAATATCTTGTTGGGATTTGGATTTAATTCGTTGGAACTTCTACTTATTGGAATTATTTTGTGAAGGATTTTGATCTGAAGAATCTTGTTGAGTCTTGGATTTAGTTCGTTGGAACTTTTACTTATTGGAGCTATCTGTGAAAATTCCTGTTTGCTGCCTTTCTTTACAAGGACTGTGGCTTTCAGCCTTATCTGTTTACTTTAAAAGGTGGGACATAACATTTTCCTGTTTGCTGCCTTTCTTTACAAGGACTGCTGCTTTCAGCCTTAACTGTTTATTTTAGAAGGTGAGACATAACATATATATATATGTTTTCTTAAGTTTTCGCGGGTACTTACATGTATGGTGTTCGGCTTGGTTCGGGTATTTTCCCACGTCATTGTAGTTCTTTTTAAAGTTGTAGCAACGTTTCAGCAGAATCTCATCTGCCATCATCAGGCTTCTGTATTGTGTCCGTCTGTGGGTCAGACTTTTACAGTGGTTTCAGATTTAAATTTGGGGCAGCCTATTGTTGTGCCAGAATGGTTTTTTCTTCATCCTGATTGGTTGGGAATCTTGGTCTGTGTTTATTGGTCTCGGAGTTTGCTGTGTTCTGCTTGATGGGTGTCTCTGATATCTTCTGTCTGTTTTTGGCTCTTTTGTATCTTGATTGGCTGGCAGCATTGTGTTACTTTAATGGAGGCCTTTAGTGCAGCTTGGCTTCGGGTAAATGGACGGCTATCATTAGTTAGGAAGCTGGGTTTCATCTGGGTGCCTGGTTGGGGTGTGTTTGAGCTGGAGGTATCAGGGGGATCTGTTTGTGCCCAGGTGTTTGCCTGGCTTGTGGTGTGGAGATTTTTTTGTTTGTGAGTGCAGGCTTCCAAATGATTGACAGCCTGGTGGAATCATCTCTTCTGTTCATGCTTTCTGGTCTTTTTTCAATCTCTATGGCTTCTCTGATGACTCTGTGGCTAGGGTTTTCCATAGTGGCCAGGGTTTTGGTGCCATTGAAGTTGATGCTATGACCTGTAGCTTCCATGTGTTGGACTAGTGAGGAAGTGTGTTCCAGCTTTTTGACTGCATTTTTGTGTTCATCCAGGCGGGTACTTCTTCTATTCTTCTATTGGTCTGTCCAATGTATGTGGCCGGGCATGATGCACAGGGGACTTCGTATATGCCTTGGTTTTCCAGGTCAATTTTATCTTTGGGGTTGCTAAGGATGGCTGCTATTTTTCTGTCTGTTTTGAAGGCAGTCCTGATGTGATGTCTGTGTAGTACCTTACTAATTTTGTCTGTAGTACCTCTTATGTAGGGCAGGACAGCTGTTCCATAGGTCTGTTCATCTTCTGGGTCTCTATTATGTTTCAGTGTGTTTTTGTGGATCAAGCTGGTGATTTTACTTTTGTGGAAGCCGTTGGCTGTCAGTACTTTAGTCAGGGTGCATAGTTCAGCCTTAATGTGTGTCTTGTCTGCCAGGCGTTTGGTTCTGGTAATTAGTGTTTTAGCCACGGAGTTTATCTGTGCTGGGTGGTGGTGGGATTGGGCGTTGAGGTAGCGGTTGGTGTGTGTTTTCTTCTGGTATATGGTGTGTCCTAGTGTGCCATCTGTTTTTTTGTAGATTAGTACATCTAGGAATGGTAGTTGTTTGTTTGTTTCTGTTTCCATGGTGAACTTGATTTTGGGGTGTGCGCTGTTTAGGTGTGTTAGGAAATTGTTTAGGTTTTCTTGTCCATGGGGCCAAATCACGAATGTGTCATCGATGTATCTTAACCATAGTTTGGGTTTGAGGATGGCATTGGCCAGGGCTCTGGATTCGAATATATATATATATATATATATATATTCATATATATATATATATTCATTCTTAAGTTTTCACGGGTACTTACATGTATGGTATTCAGCTTTGTTCAGGTATTTTCCCACGTCATTGTAGTTGTGCTTTTAAAGTTGTAGCAACGTTTTGGCAGAATCTCATCTGCCATCATCAGGCTTCTGTATTGTGTTCGTCTGTGAGTCAGACTTTTACAGTTGTTTCAGTTTTAAATTTGGGGCTAGCCTACTGCTGTGCCAGAATGGTTTTTTCTTCATCCTGATCGGTTGGGAGTCTTGGTCTGTGTTTATTGGTCTTGGAGTTTGCTGTGTTCTGCTTGATTGGTGTTTCTAATATCTTCTGTCTGTTTTCTGGCTTTTTTTGTCTTGATTGTCTGGCAACATTGTGTTCCTGTATTGGAGGCTTTTAGTGCAGCTTGGCTCCGAGTAAATGGACGGCTATCATTTATTAGGAAGCTAGGTTTCATCTGGGTGCCTGGTTGGGGTGTGTTTGAGCTGGAGGTATCAGGGGGGATCTGTTTGTGCCCAGGTGTTTGCCTGGCTTGTGGTGTGGAGATTTTTTTGTTTGTGAGTGCAGGCTTCCAAATAATTGACAGTCTGGTGGAATCATCTCTTCTATTCATGCTTTCAGGTCTTTTTCAGTCTCTATGGCTTCTCTGATAATTCTGTGGCTGGGATTTTCTATAGTGGCTAGGGTTTTGGCGCCATTGAAGTTGATTCTATGACCTGTTGCTTTCATGTGTTGGACTAGTGAGGAAGTGTGTTCCAGCTTTTTGACTGCATTTTTGTGTTCATCCAGGCGGGTACTTATTCTTCTATTGGTCTGTCCAATGTATGTGGCAGGGCATGATGCATAGGGGACTTCATATATGCCTTGGTTTTCCAGGTCAATTTTATCTTTGGGGTTTCTAAGAATGGCTGCTATTTTTCTGTCTGTTTTGAAGGCAGTCTTGATGTGATGCCTGTGTAGTATCTTACTGATTTTGTCTGTAGTACCTCTTATGTAGGGCAGGGCAGCTGTTCCATAGGTCTGTTCATCTTCTAGGTCTCCATTATGTCTCAGTGTGTTTTTGTGGATCATACCGGTGATTTTGCTTTTGTGGAAGCCGTTGGCTGTTAGTACTTTACAAAACCCTAGCCACTATAGAAAACACCAGTCACAGAACCTACATACATACATACATACATATATTTATGCATGCATGCATACATACATACATACATACATACATACATACATCCGTACATACACACACACATATATAATCTAAGTATTTATGGTTATTTTCTGTTATTTTCTGTGGAACCCAGCAATTACCCCTAAAAGTTAATCCAACACTGAGTACTATGGAAGAAAGGGATACATTGATGGGAATCAATGACTAGGATCTCTATTAACCTGGAGCTGTGATTTAAGTCAGAGGCCTCTTTAACTTAGCAATCTTTCAAATGTTACAAGGAACAAATACAAAGGAGGAAACCTGTTTGAAGCATGGATAAAAGAATGGAGAAGAAATTATGGGCCTCCAAGCTTGACAACACAGTCATTTGGGAAACTTAAATATGTCTGCAGAATAGCAATAGAGTTCATCTGACAGCCAAAAAGTCTTGCCTGTTTATAAATATATAGCTAGATATGTCTAATTCTTTAGGCCCAAGGGTCCATTCAAAAGTTACTATACCAAACTGATCTTTTTATTGCTGTGAAAAGGGGGAGCGATTAAATATAGGCCAGCTGTCATCATATTAACTGTATTTTGCTTTCATTTAAATGATATTTAATTGTTTAGACTTTTCTCACCTTTTCTCACCTGAATGCCCCCTTCACATGCCAAATCAAGGGCTGATGGCAGTGGTGGGATTCAAACATTTTTACTACCGGTTCTGTGGGCATGGCTTGGTGGGTGTGACGTGGGTTGATGGGTGTGGCATGGTGGGTGTGGCAGGGGAAGGATAATGTAAAATCTCCATTCTCACTCCACTCCTGGGGGAAGGATACTGCAAAATCCCATTCCCTCCCCACCCCACTAACCTGCTTTCCAGCTCCGTTCTCCTGTGCAGGGCAACAAAAGAAGACCCAGCCGGTCAGCTGGGACTCGGGAGTCAGAGAATAGATGGGGGCGGGGCCAGTCAGAGCTGTCATTTGCCAGTTCTCTGAACTACTTAAAATCTCTGCTACCGATTCTCCAGAACTGGTCAGAACCTGCTGAATACCACCTCTGGCTGATGGTAGGCCTCAGGCTGATACTAATTGCTAAACTTCCCCCAATTGTTGTTGTTGTTGGGTTTTTTTAGCTCAAAGAAACTAAAACAGCTTAGAGCAGAGGTGGGGAACCCTGGCCCATTTATAACTTTTGGACTTCAACTCCCAGAATTTCTGAGCCAGCTATACTGTTTTTCCATGCTGGCTCAGGAATACTGGAAGTTGAAGTCGATAAGTCATAAAAAAAGGCCATGGTTCCCCCATCCCTAGCCTAGAAGAAAGTCTGGATAACTAACTTAGAGTGGGAAGATGAGTTAAGAGAAAGATTGGAGACTGGAACAGCAAAGCTGTGAATGGGTCAGATTAATGCTGCAAAGCAAAAAATCCAGATTTGCTTCCTCCTTATATATTGCTATATAATGTACTATATTAAGAGCTACATTCTCTGAACTGAATGAAGACCAGAATTGAGTCAGTTCCATTTAGGGGAAGGTATGGGCAAATAGATGTTCTATAATGGTGGTTGACTCCTTTTCAAAACCATATGAAATCCATAGGGACATAAGGATTGATGTTTGTTTTTCTATATTCCTGGATTGTGG
This sequence comes from Notechis scutatus, assembly GCF_049901735.1. Lineage (NCBI taxonomy): Eukaryota > Metazoa > Chordata > Lepidosauria > Squamata > Elapidae > Notechis > Notechis scutatus. The sequence goes on from NC_142012.1 coordinate 103,514,265, forward strand.
ATTGAATTTTATAGGGATTAATGTTTGGATGGGTATGGTTTGGTGTGGATTTGGATTCAAGTTTGATTTTTTTATACCCCACTTTTATGTTTTTAGCGTAAAGAATTGTATTCCAGAGATTACATCACTTCCTTTGGGGATGCTGCCTGAAAGAGTTACTAGGGTCAACTCAATCATCATGAAACAAAATATGTGTTGTCTGGTTCTGATTTAGTGTAAAATATGGACTGATCATTTTGTAATTTGTAAGTTATGTTTTATGCTTAGCATTATTTATTTATTAAATGTATGTGCACCCATCTCACTATCCAAATGACCCTGGATGCTTATTATGGATAATCCACTTATGTAATGAACCATGATTACCGCAAATCATGGCTCAGTGTTATGGTCTTTGAGTTTTTAAATTCATAAGCAGCTTAAAAAGGAGGTTATTATTTTCATATTATCTTCAAACTAATCTTAGTTATTTGTATTTATTTATTTGTTTTATATCTTGCTTTTTTAAGAGCTCAAGACAATTAATTGGGATATCTTCCCTCATTTTACTCTTACAACAATTCTGTGAAGGAAATTAGACTGAGAGAGAGAGAGACTGTTTCTAAGTCATTCAGAGACTTTCCATGGCTGAAGGCAGACTTGAACCTAACACTTCCATTAATATGCCACACATTATACTTATAATTACCTGAGATACTTTCAGGTAAAATAATTTTGTATAATGGCAATCACCACTTACATTTGGTTGATTTTTTTTTGACTTGATATAATCTTTCTGCCCTTCCTTTTTTAAATAATAAGATTGCCTGCCAAAATAACACGTCATATTTTAAAGTTAAGTTGGAACACAGAGCCCAACTTAAAAATGCACATAATGTCTATGCCTGAAACCAAAGGAAGCAGGATCACATTTCCAAGGACTAAAATACTAGCAGCGAAAGAATACTAGACAGGATAGATTATTTGCTGTCAAGGAAGCGGCAGTTTTAACTGATTTTTGCCTTAGGTGCTACATCCAAAACCTTTATTTGCAAATAATTTGGCCTTGATGGCGAGATCCTATGTAATGCATGCATGTAAGCCTACAGGCTAATCCTTGGAAATTTTTGAAATGTTTTCTTTTTCAAGGAGAGAGCATGATGAAGGAGCAGCCACCAGAGAAGATAAAATATGCCTTAAAAAAAAAAAGACTAGGCAAGTAATGGATAGAATCAAATAGATAGTTATCAGCTGTGACAAAATTAGTCTCCTATTTGCTTTTTACTGTGGGAAGGAAATACATAAAATCTGAGGTTGTGAGAAAAATAGAGAGGAGCCTTTTCAGAGGAGATATTGTGTCTTCAGTAATTGTGTCTCCGCTCTCAGCTTTGTCACACTTTTAGTTTTAAGTTGTGAAAAATGTTCAAAGCAGAACAGATAATATTCCTGAAAAAAAAAATGGCAAGATTAAATTTCCTTCCTTTATTACCTTGCAAGGATTTGAAAATAAAGGCCAACTAGCAGGGAAAAATTGCTGGTTGGATTATTACTAGGTGAAAGCAGCCTTTCAAAAATTTCCACCCACTTCTGGCTTGAGAAGCTGGATAGATGATTCCTAGAAATTTCTTGTGAGGAAACAGAAATACTGCAACCATTTCTCAGAAGCAAGATTCCCCTTTAAAAGATGCAAGTAGCACCTTGCTGGAAAAGCCCATTAGGAGTAAATTCTTAATTTTACACGAGAATTGGGCAGTCAGGGATGTTGTAGACTTCTAGATAAACAACATATAATAAAAGGGATGCATTCACGTGGGTGAACCACCTCCTCATTAATGAATTTAAGGCCATCACAATCTATTGATGAAGACTTTACCAACCTTTTTCCAATCTTGTGAAAGACATTTGAATGTTAATTCTTTTTCATCCAGTTGAAAGAATGTCTTGGCTTAGCCTTATGTAAGAACGGAAGATTGTGCCCAGGATCTATGTAGAAACCTCCCTCCACAATATAACACAATAGAATAGTGTTCTATTCACTGCCTTCATGAATTCAGGATTTATGTGTAGGGAATCTTGCATTTACTAGAATTCTGATTTCTCTGATGCCCTGATTATGCACAGGGCTTTCGGCTAGTGTCTTCCCATATTTTTTGTAATCTCTCATTGTTTTAAATTGCACAAGTTATTCATGATCCAGAGCAAACAGATTACGGAGAGTAATAGAAAAAAGCTAGATGAGGACATCTGGCCTATACAAAGCTTCAGATGGGGAATTCAGCTCAACAAATTCAATCAGATCATTCCGTTGAAGCAGATTTACAAATAAAAGCGGGATTTGTTTCAAAGCATTAGATTGAGTCTTCTGACTTTCAAGTGCACTGGGGCTTTACAAACTGGTTTGGATTCACACAGAGGTCTCCAGAGTTAGTATTGTAACATTGTGAAGGAAGCTCCTCCTCTTACGGACATGTGTGTGTGTGGTGCTCCTCCCAGAGTATGCATTAGTGGATTTTCTGATGTTTGAAGAATTCTAACGGATAATAATGTTCCAATTTTAATTCCATATGGAACATGCTAGAAGTGCGTATAGATTCTCTGATGTTGATGTGAGTGGCTGGCCAATAAGATGTATCGCTTTATTTAATCGGATACTTATAAAAATATTTATGATTCTTACTCCTATTATTTTACTTTCTTGAGTTCCTTATGCTAGAAGGACAATCAGGTCTACTTCCAAGCCAGGATTAAACAATGCAGAACATAGGCAATTGCTTGAAGGAGAGGAGTTTATTTCTGAGAGCATAGTACAAGTAAAGTATTAGATCAGAGGTGTCAAACTCACATCATCATGGCAGCATCATGTGACATTTCAGGACTTTCCTCCCATTCGCTGAACTGGGTGTGGGCATGGCCAGTGTGTGAGTTAGGCATGGCCAGGCCTGTGGGTTGGGAGTTTGATAGCCCTGTAATAGATGAACTGTTTGGAGGTGGCTATCAGTCTGGCTTCCTTTTGCAGTTCCTTGTGTAGGAAAATTCTGCCTTTATTCCTTGAAAGCACACAAAAAGCACCTCCCCACTAGGAATTCTTAAAAAGTGAAATTGGACCCATTCTTCACAAAAAGAGCACTCTGTGGAGTAGGCACCCTGCTGAACTGTGGTTTTCTGCTTATTTAGCATTGCAGCAGCTGTTTCCTGGTCAATTAGCATTTCAGAAGGAAGTGGCAGTCTTTTGGAGAAAAGATCATTGTTTATTAATGCGAGAATCTTTGGAATTCTGAAAGGAATGTTTACTTGAATGGACAGGCACCTGTAACTTTACTGTCAGGTGGTGCTCCATTCAAAGTCCAGGAGAGACTCTTGGATTCCATTAATGCAGAGAAAAGGACTTTTACTGGAAATCAAGTGGTAGCATCAAAGGAATTTTGAATCTGAGGATTTATGCGCAAAAAATACATATACAAAGTGATGGCAGTGTTCCCACCGACAATAATTCATACTGTCCATCCAATCGAAAATGTGTATAATGTCATGTGGGACATCTCCAGGTGGTGATGCAGACATCTGGCTGTTGACCTTGGCCTATTTTGATAAAGACCTGCAGTTGCGCAGTAAGCAAGCAAATAAGCATAAACAATAAAGTTTCCCCCAAGTTATACAGTTCATTCTTCAAAACCTCCAGCACATTTCCCGCACCCACAAAGTCCAATACTTTCCCCTCCCCCCTGTTACTATGGCAGCCGAAAGGTAGAAAGGAAAGGAATCTTGAACGCTGACATTTACCCTCTGTATCATGTCTGTTATCCTTTGTTTCAAATTAATTTCTAACTTTTTGTCCTGGAAATGGATGTGAGGTTGAATGATGGGGAATGGAGGACAGAAACTAATGGCTGGGTGGGTTTCATATCCTTTCTACACTTGCCTGTTCAAATCATGGATTCCTCTTCTCTTGCTTTGCAGATTTACATCGATAGGATTCTCTTTCCACTTGGTCTGTTCCTGAGAACGCCTTGACTATAATGTCCAACATTGATATTCAGCCAAGAGATTGGCCCCAGGAAGAACAGAGATTCATTTTAAAATATTATGTAGACTGTTTGCCGTGAAATAGATCATCCTGCCTTTCAGCTATTGCTGTGCTTATAATGTTCTGAGAAAACTAGGCCAAAACATGAGAAATTTGTGATTTAAATACACAGTCATGGTTATTAAAATGTTCTATGTAGGCCAATCCTATTCATGTATATTTGAGGAAAAAGTTCTATGGAACTCAAGTAGCTTCATTTTTTGATCTGTGGGTATTGCTATTAACAGAAATGGGATAATTTTGAATAGCAATGGCACATAGACTTATACACTATTTCATAGTGCTTTACAGGCATCTCTAAGTGGTTTATAAAGTCAGCATATTGCCCACAACAATCTGGGTCCTCATTTTACTGACCTCAGAAGGATGGAAGGCTGAGTCAACCTTGAGCCGGTGAGGATCAAACTCCTGGCAGTTGGCAGAATTAGCCTGCAATACTGCATTTTCACCACTGCACCACTACAGCTCTGAAACTGTCTGTGGAGGTGTGTTTAAGAATATCAGATTTCATGGCTCGTACGTTTCAAATGATTTAGGTTTAGACTTTATGAATAATCTATTTCACTCTGCAGCCCTGCAGACCCAGTTTGATGATTTTAGGCCCCAGACATAAAGTTTTGAGCATGCATTATATTATAATAGATTCTGGGCATTAGGGAAATATATTTCCTATGATAAACATGAAATAATCCTCATGTTTCTGGAGGTATGAAAAACATATTTTACTTCTAGATCAGAATGGTTTATTGACCAACTTTGCTGACTTTTTTTCATAGAAATAAAAACAAGCTCAAGGAGAACTGAAGTCTTGCTGAGACCAGATTTAGGCAGTTCTCCATTGTGAAAATGACTGTACCACAATTTTAAGGCCAAATGTTGAAGAACATGTTGCTGATCTCAGCAGTCTTCTGTTCCTAGATGATGAACACCTGCTGACACTTTTAAGAATGTATAGCTGTCTGTACCAAGTAGACATACATAATAACTCTGAATGCCGGCACAATTTACACATCTTTTTCACATCTAAATCACAAGAGTTGAAGAAAACAGAAGATAGGGGACTTTCAGAAAATGTATCTGTACTTATGCATTCCACCTTACACATTACTTTGTGCATACAAAAGATCTGTACAATATAGGGCCTAACCTTATCATTAACATCTAAACTGATTTTTAATGTTGGATATGAAAGTATTCTTGTTCAAGAAAAACAATTGAACTGGGTCACTTTTATCTGTTATCTATTTTTTTAATCTATTTTTATATACATTGTTTGAATGCATGGTGATCATTAAAAATAGTATCTTGTGAGAGACTGTCTGTTAAGTACAATAGCTATTTTTGTATTCTTCAAGCATTTCTACATGTGAGAAACAGCATATTCGGTGTGACCGCCCTGTTCTTCATTCTTTTAAGATTTTTGAGCACTTGTTCAAGGACAAGAAACAGGTGAATTCTTTATCTCAATCAAAATTGCTAAGCTGCATCAGTAAATATTTTTCTACTTTTCTAAATCTGAGGCAAATTAAAATATGGGAAATGTTATTCAGATTCCATTCTTGTGATAAAGCATCTCACCGATGTTTGATCAGTGGAGAACTAGGGCAGTCAAATTTGAGGTTTTTTTCACTGTATTAATACTGAATTATTTTGTTGAAGAATTCCAATTTATGGATTGACAGTAATGCCGGGAGATATTATTTTTCTCTCTCTCTTTTCATAACATGTGTCTACGTCAGAAATTCTTTATTCTTCTCAAAGAAGAAGAAGTGGCCTGAAAGACTCCTTTCAAATAGTCAGCATTTCAGAGACTCTTTTTTTTTTTAAACAAGTTTTATTAATTTTTAAAACACACAAATTATCATTATTCATTACATGTTTAAACCTTTTTTCATTGTAAATTTAACAAGTCAGATAAATTATGATTCTGTTTTAAACCATTTCCATATAACATACAAAAACCTCTTATTCAATTTCTCTTTACTTCTCTTTACTCTTATTCAATATCATTATTATTATTTCATCTGTTTCTTTCTGACTTAGTTACCATTATTCTCAATCTATATTTCTACAATTTTTTACTAATTCTCCCCCCCAAAAAAACATATACACACAACACACAAAACATAAAAAAAATCTTTTTGGAAAGTAACTTGGACCCAGGTATCTCTCTCTTCATGGACTTCAATTATATTCATGCTCATCTTACATATCATTACTTATTTTATTTACCATTCTAGGCCTTCTATATTAACTTCTCCACATATTTCACTCTTCTTAATTCTATCTTAATTAATCATCTTAGTTTGAATCATTATATTTGTATCTTTTGTCCATTTTTTATCATCCCTTTGTCTCATTCTTTATAAAAAAGAAGAAAATAAGTTTCTCCTGAAATCATTAATAAGAGTATGATGCCTTTCTATCTCCCCCCTAAGTTAATCAAATTAACCTTTAAGATAACATCCAATACCCAATCCGATTTTGCTTGGTACATTCTATCTAACTAGTACATCCAAAATAATTAAATACATAATTAGACAATAAATCCAAATATTAAAAACAAATACTATAATAAAAATTTTATAATAACATCAATACCATAATCTTATTAAACTCTTTAATTAAAACAGTATTCTAAACCTCCCCTATTATTAAATTTTAAAGCCAATCATTTTTAAACATTTTAACATTTTAATCTCTTATCAACTCTTAAACCATTACAATACTACCATCTCATCTTATGTACCTTGCAAAATCTTTTTTAAAAAATTATACTTTATCCATTATCCATAAAAAATTCCTTTTTTTCATTTAATTTCAAAACATTGTAGCTTTTCTCCACCTTTTCCCTTTCTTTCTTCTCCCAACAAACCTTTCTACCCCCCCCTTCTTCTAGCCTCTGCCTTACTGGCTTCCCTTCTCTGTGGTATTCCTTTTCCCTTTTGTTTACTATCATCATATTGATTTTGCACCTTATTTTTCCCTTTCTTAAATGTTTTTTAGATCTTAAGTCCTTTAGTTCTCTTCTTTTCTCTCTTCCTTCTTTCTTGATCAAATTCTGAGATTCATTAAAAATGGCTCCTTCCTTTCTTTCTTGTTCCTCTGCTGTCTTCATCTGTTGTAATGTTTGTTGATAGTTAATAAGCGCCATTTCTAAAAAAAGGAAAGCTTCTTCCACACCATCTTTACCATTTTTTTTGCTTGTTCATATTCTTTTCTTAGTTCCTCAACAGAAAGAGCCATTATAAATCTTTTCTTTTCTTTTCCCCTTCTTTCTTCTTACAACAACCAGAATATTCAAAAGAAAATAAAAAAAATAAAGCAGTCCCAAAGTTATCAGTCAGTCCAAACCAAGGCAGAGTTCTCACTTTCTCCTTCTGGGGTAATATCAATCAAAGAGAAAGAAAGTCCAAATCTGTTTAAAATCTTATTGCAATATATTCTAGTCTTCAAATCCTTAAGGCATCTCCTCCAACAAAGTCTTAGCATACAAATATTTTCTTTTTAATCCTCTCTCTTCCCACTCATCGCTTAAAACCAATTTTCACCTAAAAAAAATAGGTTTCTTAATATCCAGTTATTTATTCCGTAGGAAAAGAGGGAAAGCTATCCTTTCAGCACCATCAAACTGCCGCTTTTTTCCTCTTCTGGCAGGTATTATTCAGAAAGTCATACTTTTCAGGAATTTTATTAAATATGTCTTAGAGTCCTAGGAGCCAAGAAAAACTTTCTCCTCTCAAGCACTTTCTCCACTTCCTCCTGCGCATTCTTACCCGGCTGCCAGCTTCTTTGTGGCGGCCATTACGGACCGCCGCTGCACCGTCCTGGGAAAAGGGGGTTCTACCGGCCGGGGAGGGGGTCTGCAACACCCCCAAACCCCTCTCCGGATCCCCCCTACCTTCAGCTGCCCCTGCAGGGCAGCCTAGCTCGTACCCGTCTGGGTCGGAGCCCCAGAAAGCGCTAGCGCGGCAGGGATCGCGCAGCTTCGCAAATCCCTGCCGCTCGCGAAGCCGACAAACCGGAAGTCCCAGCATTTCAGAGACTCTTGAAGGACATTAGCTATGTGAAACAACTTGGGAATGATTCCTGAGTTTCAAAGTTGGGGCTTGGTTTGGTGTTGGGATGGAAATGCATTCTGAGCCTTTAGAAGACCAGAGTTAAAGAACAAGTGCCATATATCAGGTGCCCCCAACCCTGAGGCCACAGACCATTACTGGGCCATGAACTGTTCACAACCAGGCTGCCCAAAGCAGCAGCTGAACACACCTGTGTGCATCCTCACTTGCATGAACTGCAAGCAAGCGTCTGCACACACGCTCCATTTGTGTGAGCTGCAGATGTATATCCTTGCCACTTGCACAAATAAAGCTGTGCAGGCACACACCTACCTGCCATTCACCATTCACACCTACCTGCCCCCCTCCACTGAACCACAAAGTCGGAAATATTGGGGAACTTTGCCATATATCTTCTCTAACATGGAAATGAAAGCAGGAGGAAGGATTTGTTGTGGCTCGCCAGCTGCCAGCGGAGGAGGTTGGCCAGTCTGGGGAAGGCTCTGATGGGTGCTCTGCATTGGAGGCAGAGAGGGGACCATGGCCATCTGACATTTATCAGCTGCTTTTGGAGTCGGAGAAGAAGAACAGCTGGGGCCTGTTCCAGATGCGTGCATGTGCAGAGCTGTCAGGAGAAGGGAACAACTAAGGAACAGGGGTTGACATGGAAGAAAAGGCACAAGTGGACCCTCCCATAATGAAAGAATAGAAGCGAAGGGGGAGGGGTGTTTGCAGGAGACAATTAGTTTGCTTACTATTGTGAAGATTTGCTTATCTGAGTTCGTGCCTCACAGAGACTCCCTGCCAAGTATTTCCTTTTACAGCATTGCGACTGGAAGCTCTTAGCCTGGCAACTATCCAAAGACTGATAAGGTCTGTTTGTGCAGTTAAAACTTGGAAGGCTATTTGTGAGAACTTTTCTGGGTGTGAATGTCAGGAATTCACATTAACTGAATAAAAAAGGTATTTTTTTGGGGGGGGGGGCGGGCAAGGAGTCTGTTTCGTGATTCTGTTCAGCCTAGGTCAGAATAGATTTTTCCCTTAGTTATTCCATGTTCTCCCTGTTTATCACACGCCAAATGATATAGAGACCAATAGGAATTCTTCTTGCCATAGAAATCTTCAATCACTTCAGAAATGTAATTCCATGGTACAGACTAAAGTTTTTTTTTTAAAAAAATTGCAATCTGCTTACTAGTCAACTTATTCATCTGTCCTGTGTCTTGTTTGGTTTAAGACTAATGCAGGAGTGGGATGCTACCAGTTCTGCCCAGTTCTAAAGAACCGGTAGCTCTGAAGAGCAGCAGACACTGAACTGGTTCTGTGTTTGCTGCTGTTTGGCCCACCTGCCCACCCAGGCTCTTACCTGTCCTTTATTTCCTGCCTTTTCAACCTCAGCTGCTTTGCACGGCATAGCTGAGGTTGAAGAAGCAGGAAAAAAGAGGCTTTTCAAACACTGCGCACCTGCGCGCAGCACTTTTTAGCTGTCCGGGTGGCACAGCTAAAGTTTTTTTTTTTTTTTTTAAAGTAAAAGTTTTATTGATTTTAACAACAAACAAAAAACACATAAAACATAACATAAAATTTCATAAATTTACAGACAGTGTATCGGTTGGTTTACCACTCCTTTTTGTGCATCCATTTCATAGTCATCATAATAATTATATTACATAATAAGTCATATTATCAATCAACAATTATATATCCTAATATCATTATTAAACAATCATTTGACTATAATTTTACTAATTCATACTTAAGCGAGATAACTATAGTTTAGTTAATTTATTTTCTAACAAATCATAAAATCATACCAAGTCTATCTTAATAAAATATTATAAAAATATTATCAACCCCCCAAAAATGTATATTCATTATTTCCTAGGTTTCTAAATATTTTATTATTATATTGTATTATCTAACCATTGATAAAAAGATCCCAAACTTCATAAAATTGTTTATCTTCTTGTTCTCTAATTTCAAATGTCAATCTACTCATTTCAGCACATTCCAATATTTTCTTAATAACTTCTTCTTCTAATGGTATTTTCTCATTCTTCCAATTTTTAGCAAATACAATCCTAGCCGCTGTTAATACATTTACAATCAAATACTTTAAGTTTTTATTATATGTATCAGGTAAGATTCCCAATAAAAAAAATCTCTGGTTTCAAATCTATATGTTTCTTTGTCATTTTTTCCAACCATATGCGAATTCTAGTCCAATATTTTCTAGCGTCCTCACAAGTCCACCACATATGGTAATATGAGCCAGGTATCTGATGACATTTCCAGCACTTTTCAGATTTATTCTTGAACATTCTTGCTATTCTTGTCGGGGAAATGCCACCTGTAAAACATCTTATACAAATTTTCTTTATATGCTGTTGACATTGTCATTTTATAATTTTGAGACCACAATTTTTGCCATTTCTCTAAATTAATCCCATATCCAAAATTCTTCCCCCAAGCAATCATTGTTTCTTTAACCTGTTCTTCCTCTAATTTAATTTCCAACAAATAATTATATAATTTTTTAATCACTTTTTCATCAGTACCTGTCAAAATCCTATCTAAATCAGTCAATTTATCATAGAATCCTTCCATTTTAGAATCTTTAAGATACCTTGAATGTATTTGCGCATATGAAAACCAATTCATCTATATGCCTTGTTCTTCTAAATTTTGCATCGCTTTTAAGTTCACCCTTTCCATCTAATAATTCCCCATATCTAACTGTTTGTTCCTTCTTATAGGTTATAGGATAAGAAAAAGCTTCAATAGTTGATAACCAAACTGGGATTTTCAAATAACATTGTTTCTTAGTTTTCTCCCAATTCAACCATAACGATTCCCGTATATAATGCCTTCTAAAGTAACCCTGTGATTTAGTTCCCTTATACCATAAAAAGCATGCCAACCCAATAGTAAATCATGTCCTTCTAATGCCAACAATCTGGTCTTTCTTAACGTTATCCATTCTTTAGCCCACATTAAGTTTGCAGCTTGATAATACAACTCCCAATTAGGGAGGCCAAATCCTCCTCTAATTCTAGCATCCTGTAAAAGTTTTAATTTTATTCTCGCTTTCTTACCTTGCCATATATACTTCAATACAATTTTATTCAGTTCTTCAAAGTAATCCTTACCTAACCTAATTGGTATTGTTTGGAACAAATACAAAATTCTAGGTAAAATATTCATCTTAATTGTTGAAATTCTACCTATCAATGACAATTGTAGGTTTTCCCATTTTTTCAAATCAGATGCTATCTGCTGTTTAAGTTTAATATAGTTATTCTCTTTCAGTGTAGTACATCTTGACGTCAAAATATATCCCCAAATATTTAACTTTGTTCGTAACTTGAATTTTCAATAAGTCTGCCAGCTCTTCTCTTTGTCTTAACAACATGTTCTTTGTCAAAATCTTTGTTTTGTCTTTATTTATTTTCAAGCCAGCCATCTCACCATACATCTCTATCTTTTCCAATAGTTTTAAAGCTGTCTCTAGAGGATCTTCCAAAATAAAAACCAAGTCATCTGCAAAGGCTTGCAGTTTAAATTCCTCCTTTTTAACTTTCATTCCTTTTATGTTTGTATCATCTCTAATATTTCTATTTAGCACTTCCAAAGTCAATATAAATAACAAAGGAGATAATGGGCATCCTTGTCTTGTACCTTTTTAAATATTAATAGAGTCTGTAAATTCTCCATCTATCATTACTTTTGCCGTTTGCTTATAATATATGGTTTCTATTGCTTGGATAAATTTTCTAGCAAAGCCCATCTGTTCCAATAATAATAACATAAATCTCCAATTCACATTATCAAATGCCTTTTGGGCATCTAAGAATATCAAAGCCATTTGTTTTTCAGGGTGCCCTCATAATATTCCAATGTGTCCAGGATTACCCTCATATTGTCTTTAATTTGTCTCTTTGGTAAAAATCCATTCTGATCAGGGTGAATAAAGTTGTTTAAGTATTTTTTAAGCCTCTCTGCCAAGATTGAAGCAGAGATTTTATAATCTGCATTCAATAAGGAAATAGGTCTATAGTTCTTAATTTGTAATGGGTCAACCCCTTCTTTTGGGATAAGTGTAATATAAGCTTCTGACCATGTTTTAGGTATTTTCTTGTTTATCATAACTTCATTCATGACTTCTAACAGTGAAGTGCTCAACGATTCTTGTAATGTTTTATAAAATTCTGCCGGGAGACCATCTGGTCCTGGTGCTTTTCCATTGTTCTGTCTGTTAAGTGTTTCGGTTAGTTCCATCATTGTTATAGCACTTTCTAACATTTTCCCAGTTTCATCAGATATCTTAGGTAGGTTAGCATTTTGTAAATACTGTTTAATTTTTTCCTCATCAAGATCCTCCTGTTTATATAATTGTCCATAGAAATCTCAAATAATTGCCTTTTTCTCTTTATTACCAAAACAAATTTGACCTTGATCATCTATTAACTGTAATATTTTCCTTGATTCTTTCTCTTTTCTCAATTTATATGCTAACCATCTACCTGGCCTATTTGCATCTTCAAAATAGTTCTGTTTAGCACTTCTAATTTTTTGTGCCAGTTCTTCTTTCTCTACTTGATCCATTTTATGTTTGATTATATCCATTTTGAGTTTAACATCTTTTTTCTATGGCGTTTTCTGTAATTCTTTTTCCAGTTTTTTATGGTCATCTTCTAGAGCTTTAATCATTTGCCTCTTCCTAATGTTCTTTTTCTTTGTATAGTCTATTATTAATCCTCTTGCATATGCCTTCATTATATCCCAAACATTCTGTATTGAAGTATCTTCTTTTTTATTTTCATTAAAGAAGAAGGCCAATTCTTTTTCCATCCATTGTGTAAAGTTTTTTTCCTTTAAAAATAGTATTGTTTAATGTCCATCTAGATCTTCTTTTTTGTCCTTTCCATTTAATTGTCATTGGATTGTGGTCTGCCCATGTACTTGTTTCAATATTTATTTCTTGAATATTGGATAATAATTCTGTTGATGTCCAAATCATATCTATTCTGGACCATGATAAATGTCTATTGGAATAAAAAGTATATTGTTGAATTTTAGCATTTCTTTCTCTCCATATATCTTTTAAGTTTAATTCATCTGTCATTTTAAAAAAGGATTTAGGGAGAGTCTTCCTGTTTTGTCGTGTTGCTTTTGCTGTATAGTCCAGTTTATTGTCTACAATTCCATTGAAATCTCCCATCATAAGTATATTAACATAGTCCAGTCCAATTATTTTCATGTGTAATTTTTTATAGAATTCTTCTTGTTTATCATTCGGGGCATAAATTGCAACCAAGAGTGTTTTTGTATTATTATCCACTATTTCAACCATTAATACTCTTCCGTCTTCATCAGTATAAATCAGTTTTGCTGGAATGGTTTCTCTAACGTACAAAACCACTCCTCTTTTCTTACAGTGAGTCAGAGAAGTAAATATTTTCCCTAATTTTGATCGTGCCAGTAATTGTTCGTGTTGTTTTTTAATGTGTACTTCTTGTAGACAAATTATATCAAATTTTAGCTTCTCTAATTTGTGAAAAGTTTTTCTTCTTTTGGTAGCTGAATTCAGTCCATTTATATTCATGGAAATCAGTTTTTTTCCTCCATGGTTATGCTTTATATTTAGGTCTAACAGCTCTCGTGGATCTTACTTCACGTTGTTCTTTGGTCTCCACTTGTCCACCTATTGCGCCTTCTTCTTTTCCCGTTCCCATTTGGTCCTCTTCAAATTCAGTTAAAATGTTCTCTTTTTCTATCTCCATTTCTCTTCTTTCGAAAAATTCCTTGTAGAATGTTTCTGCTTTCTCAATTGAATCAATTCTATGTCTCTGTTCTTGCCATGTAAACATTAATCCTTCTGGAATCAGCCATCTATAATTCACCTCTTTTTTCAATAGTATTTTGGTCAAAAATCAATATTCTCTTCTAATCTCTCTCACTTTTCTGGGTACTTGTTTTAAAACCACAATCTCTTTGTCTTTGTATTTCAACACCTTCTCTCTTGCCACTTGTAATATTTGAGTTTTAATAGCTTTTTTGGTGAATCTGACATGGACCTCTCTTGGTAGTTGGTTCCTCATCACATATCTTGTGAAGACTCAATATATCTCATCTACCCCATCCATCATCTTTTCCTCTGTTATTTCCAAGTCTCCAGCCAAGATTTCAATCATTACAGCAGCCAAATTTTGTCCTTTTTCTTCCTCAATATTTTGGAATCTAAGGTAAAATTCTGACCTGTCCATCTCCCACTTCAACATCCCACTTTTTTCTTGTTCAACCGTTGTTAATCTGCTATCAATATTTCCAATTATGTCATCTCTTTGCTTATCTTTCTCTTCTATTTTTTGGATTCTCTCATCATGTTTCACCATCATCTGTTGAACATTTTCAAATTTTTCATCAATCTTCCCAATTCTTTGGTCAATACTCTCCATTCTTTGTTCCATACTCATTTTTAGTTCTTGTATTCCTTGCATAACCGTCGTTAAATCCACTTGTGCTTTATCTTGCTTCGCCATTATTGAAAGTCGTCCTCCAGTTGATGGGGAGACAGGAGCAGAAGTTGAAATGCCCAAAGGTAAAGTTTTCTTACTCATTCCGTGGCTCAGAGTCTTCCGGCTCCTTTAATCCAATTAATAAGGTAGCCAATTGTAATCCAATTAGGAAAAAAGAAAACACCAAAAAGAAAAAAAAAACCAGTAAAAAGTAAAAAGCCCAAAATTAGGAAAGAGAAATTCTTCAGGTTCTTCAAGACCTTAATCCAGCTGTGAAATACTCAATTATAATTCAAAAGTAAAAATTAAAAGTAAAGAGAAAAAAAGACAAAATAAAACCCAACAATATTAAAAAGTAATAAGCAAAGAAAAAAAAAAGGAATTCTTCAGGTTCTTCTCACCTTAATCCAATTAAAAGACCTCAAAAAATGGAAAATAGCCATAAAAATAAGTCTAAAGTAGAAATAAAGAGGCAAATATCCCAATAAAAAATAAAAAAAATAAAAATGAAAAACAAATATTCTGAGGCTTCTCCTTTTTTTAAAAAAAAAGGTAAAATAAAAAATAAGTATACCAATATTACAAAATATTGTGGGGTTAGAGGGGAGATAAACCAGTTAATAAAAATAAAAATGAAAGCACACACTGCCTTTTATTTATCCAAGGCTCTTATTTGGCTTCTCCACAAATTTCAAGGCCAAGCTTCAAATATTCAATTAATAATAGAAGTCCCAAAGAGCACCTGTATAAACATCCTCCAGCGCTCTTCCCTCTATCTTATCACTTCCAGTAGCCTTGAAAAGAATTTTTTTCCCCAGCTCTCAACTTCAAATAAAATATTTTCAAGCCTCTAGTTGGCAGTGTTGCAAAATTTCTTAAAACCTCTCCCCCTTCTTTCCCCCTAAAAAAGCCTAAAAAAAAGAAAAAGTATATATATATATATGTTTATGTATATTTTTTTAAAAAGAAAAGATACTAAAGGGAGCCTCTATTTTATATAATATAAACAGTCAAAAAGGGGGAAAGAAAGCAAGTAAATATAAAAGAAAAAACCAGTCTGATTAACTAGATCGCAATAGAAGTTCAGTGAAGAGAAAAAAAAAAGTAAAAATAAAAAGCCAAGCCTCATTTTGACATTCTTAAAGAAAAAATCGCCGCTAAGTCAAATTTTGTCAAGAATTTTACAGATTCCTTCTCATTTTAGGGTGTCCTTAAGTCCCAAGTAAAAAAAAGGAATCCTCACCAGCCGATACACTTTCTCTTTGTCTCTTCCTTCCGGAGCTCTCCCAACTTCAGCAGCTTAATGGCTGCCTCCCTGCCGATGGTAAAAGGGCTTCTTCTGGATCAACCAGGGACTTGTGATGTCCCTGGGATCTACAGAACGCGCCCCTTACTGTCACCGTCTCTACGGGACGGTTTAGGTCCGTTAGGACCGACCAGGAGCGGGGATATCAGCTGCGATCTCAGAGCCCCGAGATTGCAGCTGTATCGCAGCGACGAAGCTCCGCCTTCTCCCAGCTAAAGTTTTTTTTAAATGTGCACGCAGCAAAAAGTAGTCACTGAACCAGTAGTAACACCAGTTGAATCCCGCCCCTGGACCAATGTACTCAGATATGACTTTTCGTCTCTTAGATTCCTATACTTTAGTAACCCTTCAATCTACTAGCTTTGAAGCCAACATTGATCCACATATTTTGAAAAAGCCATGGTCTATTTAGGAAAGAGGTAACAGCATCCATATTTGCTGCAATACTTTTATCATTCCTCTTTCATTCTAAAAGAGTTTTGCAGAATGTCATTTATGAGTAATAATAGTTCAGCAGGTCAAGCACTTGCCTGCTGTGCTGTTTCTAAGTGTGATATAAAAATCACATTACAAAGGGACAAGTTACATTTCCTGGTTAAATAGGTTAGGCACGGCATCTAGTTCAGTTGATTTATTGGACAAATTGAATAAAAAATGTGTGTGAAATAATGTTTGGGTACAGATATCAACTATATGGAAAAATACTGACATTCTAAAAATAAAACTAAATCAAACTCAACTCTTTGAAATAATGCCTTTTAGTTTTTTCAGGTGTTAGGATTATTTTTATATGATATGATTCTTGGTATTCTTACTGATATGTCCTAATAAAATTAGTTTGCGTCCTCATCTATGCACTTTATATCTAATACCCATTGAAAATGGTTTGTATAGATGTAAAAATTTAATACTTATTGCCAACATGCTGTAATTTGAACAAAATAAAAAGCCGGAAATCTGTGCAGTACAGTTTATTTTCCAGATAGTTTAGGTGTTCAACAAAGTACACTAGCAATAACATAAACCCAGGTTTGATTAACTTGCAGATATGAAGAGTCTTGGTCCTAGAGCAATAAATTGCTGAAATGTAACAATATTGTTTCCTGCTAACATGAGATAGGAAACATATGAACATCATAATATAATATTACAATGAGTATATAAATTAAAAACAAGAATCCACAACTCTTTTCACAAACTAGCATGATAGTCCTTGTTTCTGGTTTCCCCCAAAATATTAATTGTAGCCTTTACCTAAGTTGTAAATGCAACAGTTGAATAGCAACTCCAATTTTCATTCAATATCTTGCAGTCTTAGCTAGAAGATTAAAGAAGTTGGGTTAGATGCAGACTAGAGAGTGAGAAAAAAAAATCCAAACCCTTAACTCCAGTGAGAAGGCAGACACATATTAGGAAACTATAGAAGATTACAAGTCCTTCTGTCTAGTACTGGCTCAAAGATATATGGAGGCCCTTAGGTCACAATAATAGTGCCACCTCCTGCCAATGCAAAGATTGCATTTTTAGAATGATTTGGATGATATCGCACCTCTTAAGTTTTACATAGTAGGCCATTGTCTACTTGGCTTTAGCTTAAGGCTCTGCTTCTAATAAACCCGAGCTTTTTATGTCTCAAAGTTTCTGTTGCTTCAAAAACAGTCAACTTTTGACTCTAGAATAGAATTCTGTCTTGGCCAAGTGTGATTGGACACACAAGGAATTTGTCTTCAGTGCATAAGCTCTCAGTGTATATAAAAACTATAAATGATCATAATTATCATAAAAATACATTCATCATAAATCATAAGATGCAACACTTAGCAATAGTCATAGGATACTAAATAAGCAATCAACGTAAATCATACTAGGAAACTAAATAAAACAATATAAATTATAAAGATACAAGCAACAAAGTTATAGTCATAAGTAGAAAAGGAGATAGGTAATAGGAAAGATGAGAAGAAGAATATTAATATAGTCTTACTAAATAGTTTGACAGTGTTGTGGAAATTAGTTGTTTAGCAGAGTGACGGCATTGGGAAAAAACCTGTTCTTGTATCTAGTTGTTCTGGTGTGCAATGCCCTATAGCATTGTTTTGAAGGTAGAAGTTGAAAGTCTCTTTTCTACTAGATAGATCTTTGGCCCTTCAGATGGGGTTCTTTCACATTTTTAGGACTTGAGTCAGGCCCAAGGAATCAAGAAGAACACGATTTACTCAGGTAGTTTCTTTATGGTTGCTCACCTATAGACAGGAATTTTGCCAGGCTAAAACACAATCTGCATAATGATTAATTATACCCTGTAAAACAAGGCTCTTCAACTGTGGCAACTTTTAAGACCTGACTTCAGCTCCCAGAATTCTCGAGCCAGCAGAATTCTGGGAGTTGAAGTCTACAAGTCTTAAAGTTGCCAAGGTTGGAGACCCCTGCTGTAAAAGGTTATGGTAGGTCACTTCTGGGTCTCTTTCTGTGTACCAAGGATTCCAGACTTGTTTGCCTCTGAGTTCCTTGGGAAAGTCCCCCTCCTTCCTGTGACTCTGAACAAGAGTCCACCACATTTATGACTGGTTCTTTCAGGGCAGGGTTTCTTAAATCTTTTTTTTCTCAGGAAAAAAACCCACATGACAACCCCCAAATCACTTTTGTTTCTATGAGTTATATTGGAGATTGGTGATAATAAAAAATAAAGTTGATACATGCCCTGCCACAATCCTTTCTCACAATTGTTTGGATAGAATTGTATTATTTTTTTCAACATTGGATGGCAAATAATTTTGATTTTGTGGACCTCTGAAAGGGTCTCTCAGGATTCCAAGTAACAGACCCAATGCAATCAAAACTCCGAGGCCAAGACTTTCCTCAAAGTCCAAATTTATTAAGCATATCATATTGGCACATCTGGTGAAAAACCAATTCTGGGAACCCGAGGTTTCCCCCATCCAAATTAGAAACCAAAGTTCTTTCCCCCTGCCAATTGACAAGTTTATTGCATGGCTCAACCAGGACTCCAGCTGGCTTTAATTCATGACTCTCCAGCACCTGGTGGGAACATCCTTGGTTCCCAGGAGGAATAATTTTGGGGGGGCTACAAGTCCCCAGCTATCTCTATTCCACTTTCCAATTCCCACAGCTCCATCCAGACTTGCTGTGGCAACCCTGAAGACACTCCAAATGGTCTCAGGATTCACAGGGTCTTGGGGAACCACCGGATGCATCAGATCTCACTTTAAATTACACTGTTTTAGGGCAATCTTTCAATCATCATGACTGGCAGAATACCTTGAGCTTTGAAACATACTGTAGTTTAAACTAAAGCAAAGATCAATCTCTGTTGTTAAGCATTCTTCCATTACCATATTGATACTTTCCAGTCTCTAAGTCATAGTTTAAGTAACTTCCAGAGGTAGAATATCCGAGAATCTTTACTTTACAAGCAGTCTGAGAAAGTCAAAAGAATATAAACAAGCCAGCAGCAACTTTTAATACAAAGCATTTCTCTCTGGAACTAAGCAGGTATTTTGTGCAATGTAAAAGAGCAATTAAATTTGAATGTAATAAATGGTTAACCATAAGTATAACTACCTAAATACTAAACACCCAATTACTCCAGTGAGTCCAGCCTTTTTACAGTTATAGCGGATATGGCAATAACAAAGTTACAATCCCTATCAATCAATGTTGCATATAGTATTGGGCAAATTAAAGCAATGAGAAAATAAAAGCCTTAGGTTTAAACATATTTCAGTCACAAGCATCAAGGAGAAAATGTAAATATAGGTTGGAGATGAATCTCTGGTGCACTAAAAGACCAGCTTTTGTTGTATGTAACTACAATTAACCATACAGCAACGTGCCCGCTCCCGTGCACTCCGCATCAAACTCAAAACCCGTCTAGACAATGGAGAGAAGGACCTGTACATTGACTACCATGCTGACTGTATCAAAAGTAAGACACGCAACCCAATACCCAACTTTTACCCTCAACCACCACCCTACCTCAACCACCTACCACCACCCACCATCACCCAAAACTACCCACCACCCACCATCACCCAAGACTAGGCACGCACGCCCCAACTACCTCAATCCCAACTGCTGCCGGACTTAAATGCAAACTACTCAATGCAAGAAGCCTCGTGAATAAAATACCTGAATTTCTCATCCTCTTAAATATGGCTAACTTCGACATTATATTTGTCTGTGAAACATGGCTCAATGCATCTCTCCCCGACTCCATTACCACAGTAAGAGACTATCATGTTTACCGATCAGATCGTGAAAATCGTCGAGGAGGTGGTGTTGCTATATTCTATAAAAAATCCTTACATCTAAAAAATATCCAAGTTACCCAGGAGCTTGCCCTTCCTGAAACCATCATCTGTGAACTATCCTTAAATATCACAATTCGATTCTTACTATGTTACAGAGCACCTGATTATGACATCGAACATGTAAACAAGCTAAATACACTACTAACATGGGCTACATCCTGCCCATACCCTTTTATCTTTCTTGGAGATTTCAATCTACCTCATATTGACTGGACCCTAAATAATTGTACAACTGAAATCATACACACAACCTTCTACAATGCTATTACAAATCTAGGTCTTGAACAACTCGTAACCAACAACACTAGACTGAACAACTGCCTCGATCTCATCTTCTGCAATAGTTTGAATTTAATTTACCGAATACAAACCAAAGAACCCTTTTCCAGTAGTGACCACAATATGATTGACTTTTGCCTCAACATACGTCCACACAAAAATCACCACAATGTTGTCATCCCTAGTTGTAACTTCAAAAAAGGCAACTATGATCTTATAGATAACGATCTCTCATCCCTCGATTGGCAATCTCTATTCACTGGATGCAATACTGTTGAAGACCATTACAACATATTTTTACTTGAAGTCAAAAGAGTCATCAAACTATATGTTCCAACAACAACTCCAAAAACAAAACAAAAAGCAGATTACCCATATCAATAAGGAAACTTCAATCCAAAAAGAGATCACTCTGGCGGAAAAACAAATCTGGTCACGTTGCTAATTTCAAAAACCGATACAAAAATTTATGCCACCAGATAAAGACCGAATGCACCAATTACCACATTAAACAAGAGGAAAACCTTCTAAGCACCAATTCCACCGTGCTTTTTACAATTTTGTAAACAACAAACTAAAGACTCAAGGTCCATCCCTCCCTTGATAGGACCTGATGGTAAAGACTGCAGCGATGACACCATTAAAGCCAACATCTTTAACACATTCTTCGGCTCAGTGTTTGTAAACAGTAATGGATCATGTCCAATGTTTCCTAGCCGTACCACAGATAACAATAATGATCTAATACATATCGATTTTACAGTAGACAACGTTGAAAAGCACTACGCAACCTAAAACCATCTCTATCTATTGGACCGGATGGAATATGTGCCTACTTCTTAAGAAAACTATCCGCTGCCATAGCCAAACCTCTAAGCATAATCTTTGAAAAATCTTTCAGAACCAGCTCATTGCCCAACCTATGGTTACAAGCCACAGTCATCCCCATCTTCAAAAAGGGAGACCCAAGCCTAGTTGAAAATTACAGACCAATCTCCTTATGCTGCGTCACCTGTAAAGTCATGGAATCAATTATTAACCAATCCATCATCCTCCATTTAGAGACAAACAACCTACTCTCCAATAAACAATTTGGTTTCAGAAAAAACTATCCTGTAATCTGCAACTCTTACACTGCAAAAACATATGGACTACACAACTCCGACCAGGGCAAAGCAATAGACGCAATCTACATAGACTTCTGCAAAGCCTTTGATTCAGTGGTACACGACAAACTACTCCTAAAAATAAAATCTTATGGTATCTCTGGACAACTGAATAACTGGATAGAAGCATTCCTGTCAAACAGACAACAAATGGTCAAAATTGGGAACGCCTATCAAATCCAGTACCTGTCAATAGTGGTGTTCCCCAAGGCAGTGTTCTAGGACCAACTCTCTTCATAATCTACATAAACGACCTTTGTGATCATATCAAGAGCAATTGCGTTCTCTTCGCTGATGATGTAAAGCTGTTCAATACCACAGACAATACTACTACCCTACAAAAAGATCTAGACTATGTATCTGAATGGTCTAACATATGGCAACTCAAATCTCAACAAATAAATGCTCTGTCTTACATATTGGTAAAAAAATCAGAAAATAAAATACAAGCTGAATAGTCAAGATCTTGTTGATGACCCAAGCTCTGTAAAGGACCTGGGAATACTCACCTCTAATGATCTAAGTGCTAGAGCTCACTGCAACTACATAGCCAAAAAGGCATTAAGAGTTGTTAACCTAATCCTACGTTGCTTTTCTCTGGTAATATCTCACTACTAACCAGAGCATACAAAACATTTGCTAGACCAATACTCGAATACAGTTCATCAGTCTGGAATCCTTATCACGTATGTGATATTAACACAATTGAGAAAGTCCAGAAGTATTTCACAAGAAGAGTTCTCCACTCTTCTACCCGTTGTAGAATACCTTATGCCACCAGACTCGAAATTCTAAAACTAGAAAACCTCGAATTACGCCCGTCTTGGTCCGACTTAAGCATGGTATATAAAATCATACATTGCAATGTCCTACCTGTCAATGAATACTTCAGCTTTAACCATAACAACACAAGAGCACACAACAGATACAAACTCAAAGTAAACCGCACCAAACTTGACTGCAGGAAATACGACTTCAGCAATAGAGTGGTCAATGTCTGGAATACTCTACCCGACTCTGTAGTCTCTTCCCCAAACCCCAAAAACTTTAACCTTAGACTGTCTACTATTGACCTCACCCCTTTCCTAAGAGGTCTGTAGGGGGCGTGCATAAGCGCACCAACGTGCCTACCGTCCCTGTCCTATTGTTTCTCTTATTCTTTTATTTTTCTTATATGTACCCATTTCATATACTCACAACTATGTATACACTTGTACTTATTATCTTGTAAACAATTGACAAATCAAATAAATAAATAAATAAAATAAACAATCATGTAGGAAGCTGCGTGTGCATTTATATGTATATTCATATACATAACATGTAACCTTATATACCCATACCTATATTACCCAAAGCATATTCTTGAGTACACAGAATAGCTAAAGCAAACACAGAAACAGCAAAACAATACACCTCCTCTGATTGTATTGATTAACTGCATTTTTTTTATTTTTTATTTATTTTTTAAGACAAATATATACAGACAAAAACATAAAAACATAAAACCATCTTCCAGTTATATACATACAGTGTGTCAATTGGTTACAGATCTTTTGTGCTATCCTTTCATAGTCCTTACAAGTTGTATAGGTTTTCAGATTATCAGTCTAACATATGCTTATATATTTGTCAGTTATTAATCATTCATTTGACTAAACTATTATTCCATCATTTTATATGAGATTCTAGATTTTATTATAAATTTATATTATACATTCATCCAATGGTTATATATCTTGTATTATATTCTATATCAATCTATTAATCTTCTATTATGAAACTTCCCAGTCTATTTCATTGTCATGTCTTTTTATCTAACCATTGATAAAATAAGTCCCATATCATATAAAATTGTTTATCTTCTTGTTCTCCAATTTCAAATGTCAATTTACTCATTTCAGCACAGTCCATAATTTTCTTAATAACTTCCTCCTGCATAGGTATTTTTTATTTTTCCAATTCTTAGCAAATAAAATTCTAGCTGCTGTTAAAACATTTACAATCAAATATTTCAATTCTTTATTGTATATTTCTGGTATAATTCCCAATCTCTGGTTTAAAGTCTATGTGTTGTTTTTCCAACCATGTGTGGATTTTAGTCCAATATCTTTTTGCATCCAAACACATCCACCACATATGGTAATATGAACCAGGTATCTGATGACATTTCCAACATTTATCTGATTTGTTCTTAAACATTCTCGCAATTCTCGTTGGGGGTAGATGCCACCTGTAAAACATCTTAAACAAGTTTTCTTTATTAGCAGTTATCATTGTCATTTTATAGTTTTGAGACTACAATTTTTGCCATATTCTAGTAAATGTCCATAAAGTTTTTTAACTACGTTTTCATCAGTACCTATCAAGATTTTATCAAAATCAGTCAATTTATCATAGAAACCTTCTGTTTTAAGATCTTTATTGAATCTAGATTGTATTTGTACATATGAAAACCAATTCATCTTTATACCTTGTTCTTCCAATGCTTGCATAGGTTTAAGTTCACCCCTTTCTTTCAATATCTCACCATATCTAACTGTTTGTTCCTTTTTATATGTTATTGGATAAGAAAAAGCTTCGATAGTAGATATCCATAATGGAATTTTTAAATAATATTGCTTTTTTATCTTCTCCCAGTTTAAAAACAATGTCTCTCGAATACAATGTCTTCTAAAATACCCCTGTGTTTTAGTTCCCTTATACCAGAGGAAAGCATGCCATCCCAACAGCAAATCATGTCCTTCTAAGGTCAATAATCTACTGTTCCTTAATGTTATCCATTCCTTTATCCACATCAAATTCGTCACCTGGTAATTCCCAATTCAGCAAAGCATTAATCAATCAACTGGAAGAACAAAGGTACCAAGGGAAACTAGGAAATCTAGAGAAATGAAATGAAGAAAAATTCATTGAGGAGGAAAGAAATAAAATAAATGTGCAGATGTAATAATAATATGAATACTAATATGGAAAGAGTATAAGCTTGAATTTAGAAGATAGCTAATTAATCTTGAATGAGTTTTGCTACATTTGTGTTTCCTTTACTGTACTGGTTATGATCTCTGGTCTTTAAGTTTTTGGATTTTTCCTTTCAAATGTCAATTTTCAGTTTCTTGAAAAACAAAACAAAACAAGAGCACAAATCTATCCCAATACAGATGCATGTCACAAAGCATAATTCTGTTAGTAGGACTAACAAAAGGAGATATGATCACAACCAGTGGACAGGCAGTGGTGCTTGCTGTACTTTTAAGCTGATGTAGTAGAGTCAGGAATTTCTACTGACATCAAAAAGGTATTTTATGAATCTCGGTGGATATTACACCAAGCACAATTATGTGGAGATTTCAGTCCTCTCTGTCAGTTCACAGTTTAGAAGGAACTTTAGTTTGAAAAAGAGGAATTGATAAGAACCTGGATTTAGTGGTTCAGAGACTTAATTTTAGATGCTTTGCTTAAATAATATTATAGAAGTTCTTCTTTTCCTATACTATTATGGGGTAGTTTATTTAATCCAACAAGACAGACACAGATTTCAGAGAGTAATTAGGACTGCAGAAAAAACAATTTCTACCAACCTGCTTTCCATCGAGGACCAGTATACTGCATTAGTCAAAAAGAGGGCTGTGAAAATATTTACAGACCCCTCACATCTGGATATAAACTGTTTCAACTCCTACCCTCAAAATGACGCTATAGAGCACTGCACACCAGAACAATTAGACACAAGGACAGTTTTTCCCCCGAATGCCATCACTCTGCTAAACAAATATTTCCCTCAACACTGTCCAACTACCGTGTTTCTCATATAATAAGGCTGGGTCTTATTTTTTTTTGAGCCCCGAAAAAATGGCTAGGCCATCTTTTCGGGGGTGACTTAATTCCCCCCCCTTGCATCTTCGGGCGGGCGGGCAGCAATGGCTTGGATGTTGACCTCGGCGTTGGTGGGGCACTTCATATTGGGGTCAACGCAGGCAGCACCATATCCGGGTGTGCAACAAAAGTACTTCCTAACGGCAAGCCCCCCCCCACCATTTCCCCCCACCATTTCGCATGTTTTAATATAGGCCTTTATTTAGGGGGAGGGGCTTAATTTCATTTCATGCCTATAAAACATGCTGGGACTTTCTATTGGGGGAGGCCATATTATAGGAGAAACAGGGTATTTACAAAGTCTGCACTACTATTACTATTAACCTTCTCATCACTCCTTATCACCAATCCCCTTTTCTTTTATTGATTCTTTATCTTTTCTTTTATGTACTCTGAGAACATATTCACCAAGACAAATTCCTTGTGTGTCCAATCACACTTGGCCAATAAGGAATTCTATTCTATTCTATTCTATTCTATTCTATTCTATTCTATTCTATTCTATTCTATTCTATTCTATTCTATTCTATATGACAGGTTATATTTTTGCATTTGCATTCTTCCTTGTTGTTTTGCTTTGGATCCCAGCTTCCATCCCCAAATGTTGCTCTGAAGGCACTGCTGGATACTTTGAATATATTTGAACACCACATAAATACAATGCATAGAATAGCCCAAAGCACATTCCAGTAGAGAGAAGTTCCCTGAGGATGGGCTCCAGCATGAATCTAGAAAGCTCTGAAGACTAAACCTCTGATCCCAATGATCAACTCAGAGTGGATCTTGAATCTATTTGAATCTATTTCCCATGATAGCAGTCTTCCAAAACTGCTATCATGGGAAAGGGATGTTACAGAGCATAAGACTTGGGTTTATTTTCCATGACGTCCAAATGTAAGACTAGAATAAATAGATAGAAGAGGGAGATCAAAACTCGAAATAAGGACAAATTTCCTGATTGTAAAAAATATTAAGCAGTGAAATAGTCTGCCTCTTGAAGTCATGGATCCTCTATCAGTGGAGAATTTCAAGAAAATAATGGATAGCCATTTTTCTGGGCTGGGGTTGGACCAGAAGACCCCAAAGATTTTTTTCAACCTTAGGATTCCCAAAGCTTTCACTACTTAAATAAAAATTTAGATCGCTTCTTATTCTTATTGTTGGCCACAGGAACAAGGAGAATTTTCTTCTCAGTCCTTCATTGATTGCTCTATTTCTTTCTCTTCTTATTCTGACCTCTAAGCTGATTACTCCATGTCTAAATCTTGATGATTATTGTTTCAATAACCACATTCTCTTGTAATCTTCTGTATAAAAAATACCAGAAGTATAGGAATAGGATGTGCCTCACTGGTAAAATTATCCCGCTAATGACTGAAGATATTTCTCACTACTTTGGAAGCAGTATTAGCATGGGGAAAGGAAAAGTGTATAAAAGGGAAAGAAGAACAATTATTACAGGGTTCAGAATGACAAGTTAATTGGATTAAGAAAATATATTAGCCTAATGGCTATTAGCAGGTAATTTGCTGGATCTGTGGTAAGTGAACAGTCTTGAATGAATGGATGTGCAGTAATGGGTTGAAATATTCAATAACATACTACTTAGAAGAATGTATAAAGTCTTCTGAAGAGTCCTGAACCATGTTTTTAAAGTGTCATCTGTGCAAAAAAAAAAAAAAATTAATTTCTACAATCAAGAGCATTTGATGCTTTTGCCTTTAGCTTTCAGAAATGTGAGCCAGTATCTAGTTACCTTCAAGTCCTTGAATGAAGAGTCCTGTGGAACAAGTATTGAATATGTTCATTCAACAAATAAACATAGAAAATAATTTCATGGAGATCCAGATTTGGTATGCAAATAAAACTGGATATTACCTTACTAGATACCACATTGCTACTTTTTTTTAGTTTCCTGCAGTAATAAATCAGCTTCGGTACATACCAGGCCTCAAGGCCTCACGTAGGCTGAAAGCGTACCAGGAACAGAGAACATCAATCAACAAAACGTCATCATGGGCTAAAACTGGACTGCAAACGCTGATTTGCTACTTTGTACCCTCTAAACTGACCTTATGCACTGTAATTGGATGCAACTATGTGCCCACTAATATTTCTGCTCATGTAACATAATGATTGGATAGAATTCACCGCTTATGACGTATCACTATGTGTTTTTAATAAAAGAGCTTCCCGAACTTGTGATCAGGGCAGCTCACCCAAGATAGAGCCGGCCTGGTGTCTTTCTTGATGCATTCGACCACCCAGTGAGAAGCCTTCCTAATGCGGAGCAAAGCCGCATCTGGTGACCCCGATGTGATCCGTTAAAAGAAATGGGTGCGTCTGTCTTCGACTGCCTATCTCACCCGGCCGGACGAGCCAGTTGAAACTCAGGGACGCCATCTCGTGTCACGGATCCCTCCCCAGGAATCTTCCTTAAAAAGACATCCTCCCTTCAGGTGAGTATGGGCGGAAAGTTCTCCAAAGCGCAGATAGCACATTTGCAGGAATTAGGAGAATTAACGAAGAGCTCAATTCTTATTCTTAGGAATCAGGGCAAAACGCTCCCGGTTCCAACTAAAAAGGACCTTATCACCCTTTTGACTTACATTTATACACAATATCCGGCTTATCCGGAGAAAGGGTCCTTAAAAGTCTCCACATGGCAACGTTTGGGTGACTGTTTTCATGATAACCCCAGGGCTCCGCCAAAGATTCTGACCACATGGAGAATAGTCATGGAATGTTTAAAAATCCATGGTTTAGCACTGACCAAAGCCCCTCCCCTAAGGAGGGTCCTCCTCCCTATACAGCTGAAACCAAAACAAAGGACACTCTCCCATTAGAAGCTTCCTCCCCCACTGCTCCTAAACCCATAAATCCTCTAACTCAAATTCAGCGGAGGATCAAACACCCATGGGAGCGATCCAGCGCAAGCAGGGGGCTCTCTTACCCTGGAGGAGCTCTCTCTCTCTGTCCTGTTGAATATATAGGGGATGGAGCCGGAAATATGGTGCCCTAGACTTGAACCTTTACCCATGAAATTAATCAGAGATTTAAAACAAGCCGTGGCCATGTACAGCATCCAGGAACCATATGTCAGAGGCTTCATTAACACCATCAGCACCTCCTTTTTCATGTTACCCCAAGATTGGAAAGATCTTTTCCGTATGATACTGACTGGACCACAGTATGTTGTTTGGGAGTCAGACTTTCGCGCCGAAGCTGAAAGATTTGCCCGCGATCATGGCACGGCGCGAGAGCGGATCAAATCTTCGGTCTTGGGCGATATATGGACTTAACAGCTCAGATGGCACTCTCACAACGTATTCTTGCCTTTATCAGTATCATAGCGGTCAAAGCCCTTGACAAAGTCGATGATCCTACCTCTGGCATCGTAGGATCCTTTTCAAAAAATCACTCAAGGCTCACATCAGCCTTATGCTGAGTTTGTAGAGGAACTTCAGAAAGCCATTCAGAGACAAATCTCGAATGAAGAAGCCTGTAAAGAGCTTCTGTTAAAACTGGCTGTTGAAAATGCAAATGAGGATTGCAAGAGGATTCTGCAGTCTCTATCTGCCCGAGGGGGGCTTCCCTCTCGGACTATCCAAAGGCTTGCAGAATCGTGGGAACTGTCTCCTACAATATGGAGCATCTGGCCATGGCCTTGCAGCAAGCAAATTCTCAAAACAGGCCGGCCGGCAACTGTTTCAATTGTGGGAAGCCAGGCCATTTTAAAGCACAATGTAGAGCCAGGGACAATACACAAAACAACACCAAGCCTAAAACAATATGCCCAAGGTGCAAGAAAGGGTACCACTGGGCAAATCAGTGTCGCAGCAGCACTCCTCAGCCACAGGAAACTAGAGGAGGGCGATCAGCCAGCCCCACTCAAAGGCTGACTCCATATCTTTCCAACTAATTGCCTCAGAAGATATGGAGATTGACATTCCAAGCACTGTTTACTTTCTCCCCACATGCCTGAAAACGACCCCTCCTGCCATGACGCCCCTCATAATTTATCCCATCCGAGACCTCATGGCAAGGGGAATCATTGCTTCTCCGTTTCTGAGAGATTCTGATGACTTTTCATCAGTGGCCATGGCAGTAATTGGAAATACTCCCACCAAATTTAGCAAGGGAGAATTAGTAGCAACCGCTGTTCCGGTGCCTGTTAAAACGGCTGATGCGTGGGCATTTACTGTCCATCAAACAGTGGAACAAGCCAGGCCTGTGTTACAATTCACAATCTGTAACAAAGTCTTTTCGGGTCTCTTAGATACTGGAGCTGATGTAAGTGTCATCCGAACGGCTGAGTGGCCGGACGATTGGCTTTTTGAAACTGCCCCAGCCGTTCGGGGAGTGGGAGGAGTTCAGCACGCCCACCGTAGCAAACACTGGCTACCGGTGAGTTCCTCTGATATTTCTCACACTGCCTACCTCCAACCTTTGGTTCTTCCATTACATACTAACCTGTGGGGCCGTGATCTTATGTCTCAACACAATCTTATGCCGTGATCTTATGTCTTAACACAAAACTCATTATTGATTAATGGAATCTTTTACTAGAACTCCTCTCCCTCCTCCCGCTTTCAGTGGAAAGTCCTACCTCAAGGTATGCTCAATAGCCCCACCATGTGTCAACACTATGTAAATAATGTCTTGCTACCCTATCGTTCTGCTTTTCCACAATTTCTGGTGTACTTCATTTTCCTTCCTAGAAGGGAGAAGACAGGAGTGGGAAGCTGAGGACCATGATTGTTTGTTGCAAGTGAGATCTGATGACAAAGGTGAGGGGAGGATCTGGAAGAAACTCCTTTGAAGGAAGGAGAGAGATGGTTTGTGGATGGATCAAGCAGGGTTGAGGAAGGAAAGAGGAAATCAGGATTTGCAGTCGTGACAGGAGAAGGGGAGGTCATAGAAAAGGGCTTCCTTCCTTCTTCATGGTCTGCGCAGAAATGTGAGTTGTTAGGATTGAAAACCTGAGGAAAAAGAAAAAGATGAGTTGGAAAAAGAAGGATGTGTGCAAACTGAGAAGGGGTGAAGGTGGTTTCTGTGAATGCAATGAGGGGAATTCTGGAAAAGGTATATGTTTGAAAGTAAACAAAGAAAGCAGCAAGGAAAAAGAAATGGGAGGGCGACTCCTAGTGGACTGGCCTTTCCAGAGAACACAGATTGATTTCACCGAATTACCAGAGAAGGGGGCAATACCAGCCCATCGCTTTTCTGAGCAAAACTCTGGAGCCGGTGGTGAGAGGATGGCTGGTGTGTGTGCAGGCTGTGGCTGCTACAGCTATGTTGGTGGTAGAGTGTACTTCATTTTCCTTCCTGAAAGCCGTTCTTGCAAAGGAGGTTTGCATATAGCACCTGAAAATGTACAAGTACTAACTCCGTACGCATATCTGGGCTATAAAATGCTTTCAACTACTGCCTATCCTTCACTTCCCTCTCTGTCTCTACCTTCTCAACCCACTCTGGTTCAACTTCAGCAATATCTGGGGACCATAAACTGGGCCCGACCTTTTCTGTCTTTAACCACTGATATTCTTTCTCCATTGTTTGAAGCCCTTACTTGGGGAAACAGCCTGCTGACATAATATCCTTGCAGCAACCTCAGCTTCAAGCAATAAATCAAATAGAAGAAAATATTCGAAAAATATGGGTAGATAGAGCTGTTGCCAATACTCCTCTAGATGTGGTCATTTTAGCCACCCCAAGGCTTATGACCGCAGCGGTAACTCAAAAGGACCAAAAACTCCACATCATAGAGTGGATCCATCTTTCCCATATGCCACGATGCTCCATCACTTCCAAATCAGCTCAATTGGCTCAATTGATCATAAAAGGCAGGAGCCGTGCAAAATTACTTATGGGAATAGATGTCTCCACACTTTTTATCCCTTTTTCGCTGCAAATATGGGAATCTCTATTTCAAAACTCCCAGGAAATTCAGTTTGCCTTAGCCGACTGGCCTGGACTAGTTTCCTGCCACCCGCCCGCTGATCCACGTTTTCAAATCATTCGGACAATAACCATCTCTTTCTCCTCTCCCATCAGCAAAGGACCTTTGGTCAACGCCTTGACTATATTTGCTGATGGCAGTGGGGAAAGAGGGGCATGTGCTTGGCAAAGGAAGGGGGTGTAGCACACTAAAACCACCCCTATGCAGACATCACCACAAAGGCCTGAACTTGCTGCAACCATATTAGTACTCCAGAATTTTAACGAACCCCTCAACTTGATCCTAGACAGCCTATATGTTACTCAAATAGTCTCTACTATTCACGATTCTTATCTCTCTCCCGCTGTTGATAAAAATCTTCTCTCTCTTTTTGTTACATTGCAACACCTTGTTGCACAACGCCAGCACCCGCTCTTTGTAGCACACATTTGCAGCCACCAACCCTTCCCGGGAATCGTCCAGGAAGGCAATGATGTGGCTGATCAAGCGGCTGCAGGTATCATGACCTCACACACATTGACTCCTTGGGAGAGCCATTCATACTTCCATCAAACACCAAAGCTCTTATGAAACATTTCAACCTTACTATGGCCGAAGCCTCAGCCATTAGACAGCAGTGCCTCACCTGCAGTCAACAAGCCCATTCCATTCCCTTAGGGGTAAATCCCCGCAGATTGAAAGCCTGTGAAATATGGCAAATGGACGTTATTCAGTTTCCTCCGTTTGCCCCTGGAAGTATCTGCATGTCACAATTGATACTTATTCAGGGTTCATAATGGCGACCCGCAAAGAGGAGAAGCCTCCAAACATGTCATCAATCATTGCATTCGCACTTTTGCATCGTTGGGATGCCCAAATGAAATAAAAACAGATAATGGTCCTGCATATACTAGCACAGCCATGACAGAATTTTGCACTAAGTGGCAAATTACTCACAAATTTGGGATTCCTTATAACAGTCAAGGACAAGCCCTGGTAGAGAGAACCAACTTAACGCTAAAAACAGCGTTAGAACGACATTTGATCAAAGGGAAAAAAACCTTGGCCTCCCGGCGATGCAAGACACT
The DNA here is from genome assembly GCF_049901735.1 of Notechis scutatus. Classification (NCBI taxonomy): domain Eukaryota; kingdom Metazoa; phylum Chordata; class Lepidosauria; order Squamata; family Elapidae; genus Notechis; species Notechis scutatus. The sequence goes on from NC_142012.1 coordinate 103,546,891, forward strand.
CTTAATCTCTATCTTTATACCCTCAACTTCCTCAATCTCTCCGGCACCCCTGCCATGACGGCAGCGGAGCGACATTTTTCCTCCCCACCTTCCCTGATTCTCCCAAACCACAGGTATACTACCGCCAACTGCCAGACCCTACTTGGAAGGGCCCTGCTGATCTCATCACCTGGGGTCGCGGCTACGCAGCTATCCAGCTTCCAGATCATGTCCTTTGGGTTCCTGGATGGCACGTCAGACCATACCACCCCAAGGTAGAAAAATCACCACCCGCAGACATACCAACATGATCCGTCTCATTGCCTTGCTGACCCTCTTCCTCCTTCTTGCTGCACATGCCTCCAAGGTCTCCATTCCATCTCGAGTGACGTACTTTACGCCAGGCACCCCCCTCCTGCTGACCTGCACCGCGTCTGGGGACATTTTCCCCCCTTATCTCAGATGGTCGACACTCCCTCAGCCATGGCTCCATATCTCCAGCAATGCTTCTTTCCAGATCAACACCTTTGAACACCCCCTTTCTATATCTGGTTAAGAGATCGCAGAACTCCGCCAGCGTGTCAGATGGCTGCACCCCCTGCCTGACCAAAACCATGCAAGCAGGCTTCATTCAACTAACTCTCATCTACCATACCCAACAACCGCAGAAGTGCCTTCCTACCAGAAAAATTTGCCAAAAGATGAACTCAAAAACCATTTGCTACGATCCCAAGATGGCTGTACGTCTCAACGTTACCTTATGGGCGGGACTTCCAAGAGCCTCTGGCAGATCTGATCCTGAGGGGGAGGGAAAACTTTACTACCTAAACCACACCACCGTGCTCAAGGATGGTACTAACCCAATTGTTTTAACCTTTGATGTTTGTATTGCTTGTTCTAAACCAGGGGAGATTCATGCGGGTCGGCTGACTGGAAAACAACTTACGCCCACAATCATAAATATTTGTGTCCCACACCCATTATCTGGGCCATAGGGAACCCCAATCAGTGGATCCCTTGTGGAGGTTCCATCGAGTGCTCGGTTTGGTCTTGTGTCTGTGATTATACCGGGGGAGGGTACTCAGGTTGCAATCACCTATCACATTTCAAACGAATATCAGGGTCTACCACAGACAATAAGGTAGAAATCACCATCTCCAGACAACACCCTGCCTTGGATACTTATGGTATAGGGATTGATGGCACAGGGTCGGATCCAAACACTTACATTACCATAAAAACCAAAATCATATATGAAGGTAAGGAAACATCATTAGGCTGGTCGGTATATAATAATTTAAGGAAATAAGAAAAAGCCCTGATACCAGTGTTATTGCAAAAAACTTATTCATGGATATGGCAGAAAAATGGCAAAGGTACATGGGATAACTCCTACCAGACTTGGACAGCACCTGACAATGCTACCACCACACCTGCCAAATTCAACACCTCCCTCCTCCCTTATCTCAATGACACAACATCTTCCCAAGACTGGACAGCCCCAAATAATATGCATTGGATTTGTGGTAACCTAGCCTATCCGTCCTTCCAGCAGATTGGCAAGGATCATGTGTATTGGGTGGATAAAACCTTCCTTTTTCCTCCTCCCGATCTCTATTAAGCAAGAGCTAGGCATCCCTGTATATGATACATTATCCCGCAGGAAAAGAAACACCGATAATGCCTTTGCAGGCTTCCCTGTCAATCAGAATATACAGGGGATACCTGGAGCTCAGAAAGAATAGTCTGCACCTAAGACATGGCTACTTGGGCCCAAGATGGGTCCTATGGGTATAGAACCCCCATATATGATTAATAGAATTATTCATTTACAAGCTGTTTTAGATTTAGCTGGCCAACGAATAGACAAGGCTCTAAACACTCTAGCAACTGCTACAGACAAATCACGCACAGCTGTCTACCAAAATCGCTTAGCTTTAGATTACATACTAGCCAAAGAAGGAGGGATGTGTGGTAGGTTCAATCTCACAAATTGTTGTCTTCAAATTGATAAAGTAGGCAAAGTAGTAGCACAATTAACAACTGAGATGCAACAATTAACCTACAATCCTAATCAAGTATGGCAAGGTATTGATCTTAAAAATATTTTTAGTTCCTGGTTTCCAAAACTACCAGGATTACAAGCTATAGTAGCTCTCATAGGTATGATTGCTGCAGGATGCGTTATTCTTCCATGTGTATTGCCAATTTTTATTCGCACTATCTCCAATAGTCTGTCTTTATTAGCTGAAAAGTGTGCCATTGCACAGGTTAATGCCCTCCGGGAAAAGGAACCTCTGTACAAAGTCATACCCTCAGAAGACCCTGATGCATACGCTCGCACAGATTTTTGCATGGGCAATGACGAAGATCCAGAAGAATTTTCTCCATATAAAACTAAAACAGAGGAGATGCAGTAATAAATCAGCTTCGGTACATACCAGGCCGCAGTTTCCATAAATTATTATTAATTTATTATTCATATCTTTCATAAAGCTATGAATAATAATAAAACATTCCCATTGGCACCTCTTTTTTTAACCCCTATTACTTATAAAAGATGCAAGGAAAGAGATGCTTCAGTTAGATTGTACCCCTTTTTCTAAAGGCAGCTGGTTTTCTGCTCTTCCTGCCTATAATGATGGGGTACCAGTTGATCATCCACCAGTTGATGCAAACAGCTGACAAGAGTTAGAAGAATCTTCACCTATCCATTTACACAAGGAATGTGCATCTTCCTGTATGAAGGCGGTTCAGTAGTGGGATTCAAAATTTTTACTACCACTTCTGTGGGTGTGGCTTGGTGGGCTTGGTGTGGCTTCGTGGGTGTGGCAGAGGAAGGATACTATAAAATCTCCTTTCCCTCCCCACCCCACTAACCTGCTTTCCAGTTCTGTTCTCCTGTGCAGGGCAACCAAAGAAGACCCAGCCAATCATCTGGGACTCAGGAGGCAGAGAATAGATGGGGCGGGGCCAGTCAGAAGTGGTATTTGCCAGTTCTCCGAATTACTCAAAATTTTCGCTACCAGTTCTCCAGAATTGGTCAGAACCTGCTGAATACCACCTCTGAATGAGTTACATTCTGGCCTAATAAGAGTTGGATTGAGCAGTGAGTGAGAACCCTCCTTCCTCTAGATGGGGCATTGACATACAGTAACAAGGTGAGGCATGTGAGACAATGGTGGCTTAGACCACGGGTGTCAAACTCCCGCCATCAAGTTGCCATCACACAACGTATCACGATGTTTTCCCCCTTCATGGAGCTGGGGTGAGTGTGGCCTATGTGTGACGGATCTGGTCTGTGGGCCACCAGTTTGACACCCCTGCTAGAGTCATACCCATGTATTAGAAATTGTCACCATATCAAGTCACCATACCAAAGGCCATACGTACATTTTAGGCACGGGGGGTTCAAATTTTTAACAACCGGTTCTGTGGGTGTGGCTTAGGTGGTGGGCGTGTCTTGGTGGTCATGTGACTGGGTAGATATGGCTTGGTGGTCATGTTATTGGCTGGGTGTGGCCAACTCAATATCACTCACATTGAGGCACGCATCTCCTCGCCTGGCCTCTCATGACTGTGGGGATGCTGCAACAGTCGTAAGTGTGAAAAATGGTCATAAGTCACTTTTTTTCAGTGCCATTGTAACTTTGGTCACTCCACACAAGCAAGATACCAGCAAAGGAGGGGAAAAAACTCCAGAGACGTTCCTGAGACAGGAAGTCTAGTCCTGCCAAGAATGTCATAAGGGTTAACGGAGAGGCAGTTTCTGTAAGCAACACCAGAATGTTTCCTTCCTGCCTTCCTTACAGGATTAGGCCAGTAATTTCTTCTGACAACCGGTTCTCCAAACTGCTTAGAATGTTAACAACCGGTTCTAGCGAATAGGTGCTTGAACCTGTAGAATCCCACCCCTGATTTTAGGCACTTTTAAGGCAACATGCAAGCCAAGGAAAAACAAATTATCCTGAAGGCAGGTGTCCAATTACCAAATCAACACATCTGTGTTATCTCTGAGACAAAAATGCTGCAGTCCATTTTATCCTGAGAGTCTATTGATCAAACAACCTCTCTGGGTGTGCTTCGCTCTCTCTTCCATATCCCACAGATGCTTTGAATGAAGGAAAATAAAAAGAAAGAGATGAGCAAGGTAGGAAACCAATTTTTAAATTCTCCAGGTGTTCCCAACATACCTACATTTCTTGCAGACAAGCAACTGCAGGAAATCCAGTTGATACCATCGGCAGCCTGAATGTTATCATCTTTCAAAAAAAAAAAATAGATAACATTATTTGAAAAATGCTTGTTATTTCAGTTAAGAGTTTCAAGAAGGACCTTTAAAACTGCTCAAAGGTCAGGGTTTTAGTGTGCTCTGCTGCAGAGAGGTTTGAGTTGCATTTTTAATGTGTTTATGCATTCCCAACCCCACTGCCATCTGCAATTAAGAAGTTTGGTTTGCAATAGCAATGTTGGTTCCCTAAATTCAGAAATAGGTTACCAACAATGTCATTTTGCTTTGTTATCCGAGCTAGCTAGAGGAAGGCTGACAGCGCAAATACACATTTGCCTGTCCTAGTCCTAGAAATGGTAAAACCTCAGTTTAAGTCTTCCCCATCCTGCAAGCAGGAACAGGATGTGAGTCCCATGATTCTGGCTCATGAACAGTTCAGATGAATTCATGGAAATAGACTAGAAGCAAAGTGAAACGAAGAGCTCTTGCTATTGTATTCATTCCATGCGCTGGAGGCAGGTTGTCTCTCTGAACTCTTAGGTAGCTGCTTATGCAAATTTATGTACACTCCAGAAGAGCTAAAAACACAGTATCAATAATGAAAAGAAAATTGAAAGGCAATACATCTTAAAAGTATGTTATTAGGTTCTGAGAAAGTCAGCTCTTTACTGAGGAAGGCCAATCATTTTGATAGTAAAGTAAAAGATGAAAGGGGACATGTGGCTGAGAGTACAATCATACAATAGATACACAGGTAGTCCTTGACTTATGACCACAATCAAGCCCAACATTTCCATTGCTAAACCCAGGCAGTTCTTAAGTGATTTGTATCCAATGTCATGATTGTTTTTGTCACAGTTGTTAAGTGAAGCAAATCCAGGTTCCGAATTTGCTTAAAAATACTATTTTTCATCTTTTGACTTTTTAAGAAATATGCTATACGTGTTGCAAGCTTTGTTTATCAGGATTTTCAAGTAATTCTTGTTTTATTTGACTCTCTTACAGGGTTTGTTTTTACTTTTGCCATTTTAATCTAGAGTAGTGTTTCTCAACCTCCGCAACTTTAAGAAAAGATAGCTGGTGAATTCTGGGAGTTGAAGTTCGCACATCTTAAAGTTGTGGAGATTGGAGAAATATTGCAATAAAGTAATGCTCGAGTAAATGGTCATTTTATTACAGTCCAAGAGCAGACTGTAAAAACAGCCAAGTACAATCTCGAGATTACAACAAAATATCATTAATTAACACATGTATGTTGTCTGGTCTGGAGGTTTATGTTTCAGAAAGCGCACAATTTAGGAATCACATAAATTACTTCAGGGCACTTTTAGGAGTATATATATCAAAATTTTGCACTGCATCCTCATATTTCTTCTTCAAACTATCCACTATATTATTTGCATAAATTCATTCATTTGAAAAAATGTATATCATGGAAAAGTGTTTTAAAGGTACTCAGAAACTTAGTTTGATTGTCCTTTATTTTTGAATCTGAGCCAGGTTTAGCCGAAACACTCATCTGAACAAAGTTGTCTCCTCAAATGAAGGAAAACTTTGTTTTTCTCTGCTATTGATTTTTAGGTCCAGAATATATCTAGGGCAAGACATCAATTGGCTAGTATATTCCAATGTTATCATCGAATAATCCTCGACTTACAACAGTTTGTTTAACAACCATTCAAAGTTACAATGGCACTGATTTGCATGACTATTTTTCCACACTTATAACCTTTCCAGCATCTTCAACAAAATTCATATTTATGATGGTTAGGGTTAGAATAGAATTCTTTATAGAATAGTATTCTTTATTGGCCAAATATGATTGGACACACAAGGAATTTGTCTTGG